>NC_065523.1:22307983-22533563 GCF_006386435.1 Epinephelus moara | reverse complement strand
ATTTATCCTAACGATATGAGGCGGTCTTTGTGGAAAAAAAGCTTGTTTAGTGGACTAACTTTGCACTTGAAGTATGCCCGTTCACTTACGTTTTAACAGGTCTCACGCTACGGCTGTATCTAGGCTAACGGCTAACATGCTAACTATTATTTCTATGTCACTAGTCACTTGAAACAAGTTTAGGACGATAGGAGACAGGTTGAAATAAACCGAAATTTCCCTTTAATGTCATTAACGTTCATCGCTATCAGCCCTATTAGATGTTGTGTGAAGCTGCTGCTCGAAAACTCAACATTTCCTTATTTTGGTGCTTCACAAAGAAAGTTTATATGCAACAAAATAATGGGGGACAAGCCAAGCCAATCCATGCCTGTTGAAAAGGGGTAATAGACACCTGTCCGAAATATAGTCTGTTAAGTTAAGTGTTTTAAGCAAGCAATTGCCCGGGCTACTAACTGCAGTTTTACAGTAACAGTCTTGTTAATTCAGAAAAACAGAGCAGATTTTTTCTCTCATTACACTTCAGTAACATTCACCTGGACATCAAATAACAATCTATAACATAGCAATGGCGACACCAGAGTCATAGCGTCCCTTCATCTGAGTTATTCTGGCAGCCAGCATGAGCAGCAAGCCGGTGGCCACCTCCAGGCTATAAGAGAGCCAGGCTATGGCTAAGGACCAGCCGAAGGACACGTGCACGTGGGCAAGGTTCTCTGGGGGCACGATCCGCTGAAACTCCTCCATGGCCAGGTTGGAGTATTTGATGTAGATGCTGACCCCAGACAGGGTGAAAAGACCTGTTGGTGCACAGAAACAGACAGCTGGCATCAGTGGAGAAACAGAACCTTCCAGATTTGTGCCTGTAACATAGAAACGGATCCATTGTAAGTGGATCGTTGTAAAGAATTCCTCAAGTACAAGAACCGTCTCAGCTTATCAAACACCATAATCATCATGATGTATTATACTTGCCCAGTTCTCACAATGAGATCATTGAGGTGATAATACATTAATTAGCATATCATCATTTTCCAACTTAATTGTCTTCATTTAACTCAGTGGATCATACTAGATAATACAAGTCCATTAATGAGAAACACTTAAAGCATTAACTATTTAAAGCAGCTTCAAGACAAGCATTTTTCTCATTCATATTCAGATTACTCCAATAAGGTGCTTTTAAATATAAAACAATGATTTACTCAGCAGGAACCTGTGGTGCAAGTATGAAGTTTCTACTGTGCACGTTTTTATTATTCCTTGAGTTCCCTAACAGACGAGTCTTGCATAAAAATGGCTGCAGAGGTGCACTGACAGGAGAAACCATATCACTGAATGCCAACCCCAAAATCACTTTAAATACCGAGCAGTCATCACTACATGGGCATTTCAGACTGACCTTTACTGTGGCACCACAGAGGGCAGAAACACTACACGCCGCACAGTCATCTGCAATTAACCTCTGTTAATTGCAGATGGTCATTTGAAATCACAACCGTGGGTTTGTCTCTTAAAGTCTATCATGTTGTGTGTCTAATTGGCAGGTGAGCACACCAGAGAAGGTAGAGAGAGCGAAAGAAAGAACGAAAGGTTAGCAAGTACAGCTATCATCAGCAGTGCTACGGGAGACACAGCGGATTCTGCAGATGTCCCTTTCATAGAGGGCGAGCAAATCCTTTTCACTTAGACTTAATCTTAAGGGACTGTACTTCATTTATCAGAGGATGGGGTTGGCTGTGATTTTTTTGTTTGTTTGTTTTTTTAATCTTGAACCTCCCTGGACTTGAGCCCCCCTGAGTGACTGAATGAAAATGCATAACCCTCCAAAAATAACCATGTTTTTGTATATTCACATGGAGCCGATGCAATTAGCAAACACCACGGGGAGAGTTATCACCCGAACAAACAGTTGATTTCTTAAGCAAAATAATGCAAATCCACCTTAAAATTCACATCATCGCACAAGCCGTGTGTGCACTTCAGCTGAATATTGATGCGCAACACAAAACCCACAACATTTAATAAGCCCACACATCACACACATCACAGCATGCACACAGCTGGAGTCAGTAAAATGTGAACGTAATGACCATTTCCCCAGAAAAACTGTAAGAACATATATTTTGTCATGCCTGCAGAAGTGCAAAATATAATATCTTTTACAGGATCTGGTTAGTGCAAATGTTCATTTATTTATTCATTTATTTTTTGGTGACATTTTTAAATGAGACATAACATTGCATATAGTGATTTTAATGAAATATCACTAGTTTCTTGATGAAATAATTAATCAAAAATGATGTGTTTAAAGACCATCAGTGATTTGACAATGTGACGATTTTTTAGGTGTTCACAGTTTCTGGCTATAGGAATGCACAGTGGTTCAGTGGTTTGCATCATCGACTCACAGCAAGAGGGTTCCTGGTCCGAACCCGGGGTGAGGGGTTCGAACCAGGGGTGGGGAAGCTGTTCTGTGAGGAGTTTGCATGTTCTCCCCGTGTCAGCGTGGGTTTTCTCCGGGTACTCCGGCTTCCTCCCACAGTCCAAAGACATGCAGGTTAATTGGTGACTCTAAATTGTCCATAGGTGTGAATGTGAGTGTGAATGGTTGTCTGTCTCTATGTGTCAGGCCTGTGATAGTCTGGCGACCTGTCCAGGGTGTACCCTGCCTCTCGCCTAATAGCAGCTGGGATAGGCTCCAGCACCCCTGCAACCCCCAACAGGATAAGCGGTTACAGAAAATGAATGAATGAATGAGTTTCTGGCTATGACAAGTAGTGTAATTTTTTTTGGTGTATTTTTTTTTTTAACAGAAAACACACCTTTTCTTAAGGGTATTTAAAATGAACACAAAATACAACTAAAGCTTAACTGCCCCTCATCTAAGCCAGATACTCCCTACCATATGCTTAAGAAGTGCCTCCTCTGTTTTTCATTGCCTCTCCCCCTCTCATATTTCACCAACAGCCCCTAAACTACAGCTGGTATTGTAGTCTGCTGGGAACAAATGGAGTAAATACCTATACAAGCCCTTATGAACACAGTCTGTCTTACACTCCCCTTGCAGTTGATTAGTGCTCTTACCTGGACACGCTTTAACCTTTAGCTCTCCTCTACAGTCCATCCATTATGTATAGTCTTCTGTGTACAGTATGACTTTTTGTAGCTCCCGTGGAGTTCATGTGAGGTCTGCGCTCTTACCGCACCAATACCACACTAAGGATTTGTTAAACATCTTTTATGCTCACTTAGAGAAGCACTTCAAATTTCAACATTTTAATGGAGTAAAGGTAGCTTTTTAAAGGAGCCTTGAGCTGCAAACTCAGACCTGAGGCCAAATGAATCAGTGCTGCAGTGCATGATGTGAATTTCCAAAGATGAATTGATACAAGGCTCAACAATAAACTTGTTTTTAGATTGGATTTTGTTTGGATATGCTTTCTCTTATACTCACATTTCTTACTCAGGAATAGGCCATTTTTGGGGTGTGGAGTGCATCTGAGTTGTCTTGTGTCAAAACAGGGGTGTTGTTTTCTACACTGATGTAGCTGATTGGACTTTGCTCACCTGCCCCTGTTCAGAGTTAATTGAATATCTAGTCTTTGTGTACTCCACCTTGAACTGATGCAATGTAAGTTCAGCTCTAATTTGTCAGGTAAGACCTGGAATTTGTCATTGACATTAGTGCCAATGTGATATTTAAACGCACACACACACACACACAAAACAAGTATGGCCGTGTATCCCGACAGTGCTCAGGTGAGGTCGGGGCTTTATAAAAAGGCTGCAAGCAGGAGGCACCCACGAGAAAAAGCGACAACACAAATATATTGAGGCAAAACATGACACTGGAACATGTGTGAAAAAGCACAATACAAGGAGTCTGCAAGTTTAAAGTCCAATGTAATTTTAGGGTGCTGGTAGTCACACCTGCTGCAGCACATGAGGTGAGGAAAAGCCTCTTATTTTAATTCAATAGCTAGTCAAAATAAACTGGTTAAATCACAAGCACTGATTGTGTTAAGTACAATTTATGCTGTTTTAAGCAGACTGCTGCAGGAAGCAAATTTGCAAATCCTACGATAGCGAAGGAATGTCCCGCCCTATACTCTCTATGATTGGCTAGTACTTGTTGTCTTCGTTGATTGTATGGGTGAGGTTTAGGCAAGAGGAGTGGGATTGGTTACACTTAAGGGAAGAATGTCAGGGCAAGCCAATCAGAGGCAGAGTAAGGCAGGCCATTCCTTTGCTATTCTTGGATTCGTGAATTCGCTGTGGTTGGGAGTCAACCTGTGGCCGGACTTGGCTTTTACCCCTCAGTTAACTACCACAGCAGGTTCATTTAAAATATTGCATTATATATTAAACATTAGCTGACTGAGGAATGATATAATTAGCAGTGGCTATAGGTAAGCTACCAACCACTGGTGCAGCCGTCCAATGTTAAAGGATAGAAGCTGCAGTCTGGTGTTAGCAGAGGGGTCAAGAAGTGAGTCCTAAAACCCGGAAATGAGTTCGCATTTAAGCACTCCTGGTTCCCTTGTCTCAAAGTTTGTGGGTTTTTTGAATGGGTTTTTGGTTAGCTGCCTTCCATTCATGTTATCAAATGGAAAAATCCCTTTGGCTTTTTCACAAAGGAACCAGGTAGATGCTAACTTCCACGTCAGCCTACAGAAATACGTCCTCCCTGGAGCACTCTATTTGTATCGAGACGAGGTCTGTTTTACTCTGATCTACTTTAAAAGTAACATGATGATCATTTACCATCAGAATAGGTTGATTTTTATATGTTGCTGCTGCATTAAGCAAATACGGCTAAACAGTTAATGTTCCTGTCAACGGCTTATAGTGAATAGACTTGATTTGAATTTCTCTATGTACTAGAATAAAAGGTTGTTGGCTGCTCTATAATACAACTTTGCGCACAGTGATGTGCAGTTCACCTCTTAACATAAAAAACCCCGACAGTTTGTCAAAGTAAATTCAATTTCTTTATCTCTTCTCGATCAAAACAAGACACTCGAACACATTACTGTGAGCAAAGGTTACACAACTGATGAAAAAATATTAACCTCTATGAGGAAACTCATATATAATAGCTTATTACATAACCTGCTAAAAGTGCTTTGTCCCCAGAGCTTAGAAAGTGAAGATGGAAACATGTTGGTGAAGATGAAGTGAAAAAGGGAAGAGATGCATCAGACTGAAGCCTGGATTCTTATACTTCATCACTGAAGGTGAGTAGTTGGAAGCTAAGTGCGTTCATTATGGAGAATATAATCTTCAATCATTGTCAGGGGGGAAATTTGTTTCCATAAACCATTGTTTGTTTGCTCTCTTGGCTAGGATATATTTTTGCAGCAGGCCCTAATGGATGTGCCAAAGCCACTGACGAAAAAGCAGAGCTCTTTCCTCTAATGCATAAGTATGACATTTTTGGAAATGTGCTTTTTCACTCTCTTCCAGAAGACGATTTGTTTCGCATGAAGAATGGAAGCAGGGGGAAGCAGCGAACCTGACTATGGCCAAATGTGGTGAGGAATCTGCCCACCACCACCACCACCTCCTAAAGATCACCAATCACATTATATCCTGTTTGTTCAAATCGGTGCACAAACAGGAGTGTAAAAATGACAAGTTTGTGTTCCCTATGCAAAGTAGCAAACAAAGGTAGGTCCCAACAATTAAACTATTCCTTGAAGTTGTCTTTGTGTTTGTGTTTTGTGTTTAGGCCATTCAAAATCCAGTTCTCTCACAGATAAGCTGCCCTGCTCCTCAAGAGAAGGAGAGAGTCTCAAAGAATGGGCTATTACCATCAGCGGAGAGACAGAGCCAGATCTCATTGTCCTGGAACAAGCAATTCTAAATCAGAGGCTGCAAAAGTTTGTGCTTTTTTGGTAATATTACACCGAAGCTGACACTTTCCAGTGTTGTGATCCAATGTATGGAAATAAATGAGGTAGAAAGAAATTTCATTATTGAAGATATCTTTCAGTTTACAGGTAAATGTAATTTAATCCCACTATAATGAATCTGACCCAAAGTATTAGGCTACTTCTGTCAATAGTGTGCTTCAGGAATGAGCCCGAAAACCCAGATATGAGTTGCGCTCCTGGTTCCGTTGTCTCAAAATGAATGTATTTTTTTATATTGTTTTTGGCTAAATGCCTGAAATAAAGCTGATTAATGTAAACTTAAGAGATTTTCATATTTTCTTTTACAATATAATACATCATCAAATACCCTACTTGTTGAATTCTGAAGCCTTTACTTGTCCTAAAAAAAGGCGGTTGCTAACAAGTGGCTAAATGAGAATACAAAAGGCCATCATGATGGATACAGTATGCAGTGGTGACATAAATTCATGGGATTCATAGTTGGTAATAGCCTTAAATTTAGACACAAGCGAAACAGGAACGTGGGCAGATGAAGCGACAAATGTAACAGTTTGTTCTTCAGGCTGGAAGCCTACACAGTCCCTGGGGTTCAGGCTTGACGTTCAAACCGGGCTGAACCAAGAAACGAGGCCATGAGCCCACAGACCAATACAGTTTAGTGTGTCGGGGGGTGACGGTACCTGAAAGGGGCAGGCAGGGGACGTGATTGAAGAGGCAGAGGGTTCGGAACCAACAACAATTTCTACAATCAGGCTTCCAGCTCTCCTTCTGCGTCCCCAATTTCCTGTCTCCAAGATGTTTGTAATCATCGATGAAAGTTTCTCTTATCAAGTCTATTTTTTATGATCACATCTTTTGCGTGGGAAGTGGCGTACGCCTCTTTCAGGACTCATTTTGTGCATATGCAATGTTTATAAATGAGACGCCAGACGTAGAATTGAGGCGCCAACAGGTAGGTGAACAGAACGCACACACATGGACATGTGAGGCGTCTTGCCAACACTCTCTGAGCTGCAGCCAATAACAGGTAGGCAGATGGAAACACTCTGTGGTGTTGATGAAAAGCAACACAGCACAGCCACAGTAAAACAGGAACTGGACAGGAGCCTACAAACAAAAAATCCCTGATGCACTCTGTTACGTCTTTTGTAGGACGAGATGGTCATGTTTTACTGATGATTGCCAGAGATCAGGATGTCTTGGTTTCTAAAGCACAGCTTCTTTGACATTTAAATTTCACATAATTAACAGGTGCAGTAGGCCAACTAGTGAGAGAAATGTCAGCTCTCTACTGCAGGCTTTTGAATTCTCTTTAACAGAAGGATACCTACGTGAAGTTAGAGGATGAGGAATGCTTTGGGGATTGTTGCACTCTGAACGATGCCTTCTTTAATTCAGTAATTTGGTGTGTTGTGTGCGTGTGAGACATTGAGGGTTCATAAAATTTAAAGCATTGTCATTGCAATAAAGATTAAGTACGTATTTGCCCCCTGATAAACACTCATGTCCTTAACATTTTTGGCTGTTTCACTGTTATGTTTTTAACATGCATATCACAGGAGAACTGATGCTAAAAAAAGGTAGCAAATCTAAACCCTGGTGGCTGAAGGATGAGCTCATGGGACAGAGGCCAGGGACCTGTTAGTCCATCCTCAGCATCAGGTCCTGACAACAAGCACCAAAGCGCAGGCATCCTGCAGCTTGAGGGAGTCGTCTGTAGGGTGAAAACAAACTTGTGCATTTTTACAAATTGGATTTTAATTTAGAAACTGTCCTGCAGCTTTTTATGTATTGATTATTGAGGCTCATCATCCTGAAGATAACCAAGATGAACTAGATTTTTAATGCTATATAATATAATTCAGTCTAGAGATATTTAAGGTATGCATCATTACACATTAGGCAGCACTTGAGAAGCAAAAGTAGTTTGCTGTTTTTTAATTAAGCAATCGAGGCAGGCTTTCATCAAAAGTTTTTACCCCGTAACCATAACTGTCTCATTTTGATATTTTGTGCTTTCCAGTCATGCTGCAGAATTGATGACGACCCAAGGGGAAGAGAGTCAGCAGCTGTATCTCCTTGCTGTGGGCAGAACAAAGAACAGGACTGACACTTTCTTCATCATTGTGGACAAACGGCTCATCCGCTGACAGGAAACCAGCTCCATAGCTCTGTTTGATGAACTGTTGAAATCCCACTTTGAGTTCAACCTGTCCTGTGAGGCGTCCCTGGTCCAGATGTACAACTTTGTGCAGACACCTTATAACATCAACGTTGGAACAATGTGGACCCCTTGAGTTTGTGAACTGCGGGAAACTGGCACCTTCTTCCGAAACTCAAAAAGGAGAAAAAGCAGTTTTCCGAGTGGTTGAGCGCTTTAATGATTCTCCTGGCCTTACTTTGGTGTAAACATCCTTCAGGCAGGGTAGAGCAGCGCCTATAGTATGTTTAGCTTAACAAACCACTCTTTGCCGGGCCTTGCGGTCCTGTTTGGTGCTGTTTCCGTACCAGGCAGAGAGTCTAAGCTGATCACTGGGAGACATCACCATTTAAACAGAGTAAATAGACCAATAAAACCATTTAGACTGAGTAATGTGGATTGTGGTAAGGTGGCAGAGTGCATAAAGACATTTTCTCATCTAACTGGGTAAAGCCGAATGAGATGCAGGAGAGGCCTGGCCATCTGCAGTTCAATTAAGGCTGAACATCCAGTGATATTTAAAATAACTTTTGGCATACCCACTTGTCGATAAACTTCAGTTTCATTTCAATTTCAGTGAACACTGACTGTGCGTACAAAGTAGTAGATGGAGAAGAGATGAATATTATAAAAGCTGATACTGCAGATTTACAGAGTGCATATGGCTCAGTTAATGTTATGCCTCTGGCCTAAACTGTGTTTGCATTGTTAAATGTGGCTTTATTTCTTTCTATAACCACGTGCGAACTTCTGTAAGACTAAATTGATCCCTTACAGTTTTTAGAACAATGGAAGTTGTTTTGATAAACTTTTGGCTTTCACAATGATTTATTGCAATTAACTTTAACAGGTTTGTAGGCGGAAAATCAGAAATATAAAGTGATTTTTTGAGTGTATACATTCGACCTTAACCCTTGGGGTGTAAAGGAGAGATCCGAGGTCAATACTGTGTACTTTTGTTACAGTTAACACCGAAGCCCCGTTTCCACCGAGCAGTACAGTATGGTTCAGTTCATCTCGGTGCGCTTTTTTTTTTTTCGGTTTCCACTGTGAAAATTTGTGGATGGTACCAATGGAACCGTTCTGTACCGTCCCCATTTTTGGCCGCCCCTCTGTTGGGGTACCTAGCACACAGATCTGGTGCTAAAAGGTGGAGCTGTGAACACTGCAGTCTGTTGATTGGTCAATAGCTTTAGTTTTATTGTGTCTTTTGGATGACATACACTTATAGTACTGGGTGGATCTTCAAGCATTTAAAAATATATATTAATTTTGACTGGATTATGTGAACTGCATATATCCCAGTCCTCACTGGGAGAGATAAAAAGTGTTGTGGAGCGTTGTTCCTGTGGGCTCTGGCAACACTAAACCCCTGAGCTTGCCTTAGTAGGACTAAATACACAAACCCGCTATTTTTAGATATCCCACCGAGAGAGACTCTCACTGCAGCCTGTTTTATTTTGTTCTGAAAATGTTATGTAAATGCAACCCCTTTATGAAGACAATAAACAAGGTGCAGACTAATAAAGTGCTGGACGAATCAGTGAGTGACAACAACTCCACTCACATGAAAGAATACTGTTTGCGATGGAAATGCTAAGGTCCATGTCTGAAGGGTTACTTTTGGTTCCAAAGGTACCATACCAAAAATACGTACGAAATATTTAAATTACACTATAGCCCCTTTTACACTGCCAGATTTTCGGCGAATGTTGGGCCGTTTTGCTGGCAAGCTGCGAGTGTTTAGACACACAGAACCGGATTGGCGAGTTGATCCGAGGTGCCCAATTTTCCGCCTCGTAGGGTAGTCATATTGGCGGAACCTTTTTTGGTTTAAACAGACCGAGGCGGCCTTCCGCAATGGGAGGGGCCGCACGTGCGAGCCACTGGAGGTGGATAAACAGTAAACAGCTGATAGCAGGAATGAGCAGCTAGTAGCAAGAGGGAAACGCAAACCTGACAGACACTGTAAAGATGAGCAACTGGGGAGACAAGGAATTGCGTGCCCTCCTTGCTCTCGCAAACGAAGAGGCAATTAACCGTCAAATGATATGAACAGTGAAGAATGGGTCAACTTATGAGAGAATCGCTGAAGGACTGACCAGCCGCAGCTTCCCTCCCACGTCACTGGTTACGGCACACGCTGAGCTACACTTGCTCACGCCCCCCATTGCCCCAAAAAAGGCACATTCTGTATAAACAAAAGTAGGTAGGTGGCATTTTGCCGCACTCCCCAATTTTATTTTTTTACTGCCAATGCTGAAAGAAGACTGATTGGGATTTCCTGAAAATTTGCACAGTTCCTATTTAAAAAGGGCTAGAGTTGATATTTAATTTTTATGGTGAAAATCCATGTCAGTGTATTATTAAAATCATATTGTCTGGTGGTCTGAATGATGTTAATTAAATTTAACACTCAGTTGTGTGGATGTATTTAAACACTGGGCCAGTGCCAATACTCGGATTATGTCGGATTATTTTGCTGAGCATTACCCCTTCCTTTGTCTATCAGAGGCGGTTTTCAAAGTGGAAGAGCATAGGTGCTTGGGGTCTTGTGATGTAGAAAGGCTGAGGGGCCGTTACAAAGCATGTAATTAGCTGTCCCTTCTGTGTGATATGGAGGGCTGGGCCTGTCAGCAGTGATGGCAAAGTATATACAGTAATAAGACCCCCCACTTCTGTGACAGATTGTTTCATCCAACCTCCACTGTAACCAAAACGAGGTTCAAACTCATTCCCTTGGAGTTCGGACTTAATCAAATGCATTCTTGGATATTCTATTTATGGTGAATGCTCAACAGCTGAACCCTCTACAGTCAAGGGGAAAAAAAGACGTCTTGATGTTATTGTATTTCTGATGAAAGCATATCCTTGCACTGCCATTTAATGAAGTAGCAGTTCAGTCTTGCTGTGTGGACCATACCTGGGACATTTCTGCTAAAGAGGACTCTTTGATGTCATCAAAGAGGAAGATGTTCATGTTTTATTTCTGAGCTCCTTTTCTGTTGGAAATTCAGTTTATTTTTTTAAGCATTCAATACGCCTTTTAGTGAACAGTATATACATTTTTTTCAAGTGTTATGTTATGTTTGGAGTCATAATTATCTGTGCCAGGTTTAAGCCTGGAGGAGATCATGTGTTTGGTTGTTATGTGAGTCAGTGTGTGTGTGTGTGTGTGTACTTGTACATGCTAAAAAACATATCTACGCAACAGAGTAACAGACATTTTTGCAAAGTGAGGACATTTTGGTTGGTCCTCACTTTTTCAAAGGCCTGTTTGAGGGTTAAGACTTGGTTTTAGGGTTCAGGTTAGAAGTAGGTTTAGGTTGGGGTTAAAAAGCTTCGAGGGGCACAGGCTCTCTGGGAGTGGTAGTATCGGATCTACTTAAAAATGTCCTTTAATGAGTCTCAGTAGAGGTTGGAAGAGCCCCACGAACATAACAATGATTTTAAATTTTGGATAAAGTCTGAGGGTACTGGGCCACTGCACATGTCTGGTAACGGGAACTTTGTTATATATCAACGATGCTCCCATCCCCCAGGGTCTCTGGAGAAATAACTTGGTGACTCAGAGGCTTGGCTAAAAATGACAAGCCTTACCTTGGTCACATTTTGGCCTTCAGTGTGGCTCAAAAAACTGACATCCATAAAAAGGTTTGGTCTCATTTTGAATTGGACCATCTGCAGATTAATTCCATAACTGATATGCTACGATCCACTGAAGTTAGGCATGATATGAGATGAATTAGTCCCCATTTTTGTTGGAAGGGACAATTACACTGGGTCCAGCTCTGGCATGGATTTGGATTCGTAGGATTTATCCTCTTGGCATCATGAATGTCTCTACAAAATTTCATGTGTGCATGTTTTGTTTCAATACTTTGGAGAAAACATATAAGTTGGAAGAGTTGATGGCCCCATCAGGTTTCCTGCACCAATTTATAGTGTAAATGTCTTTCATTTTGTCAAAATAAAAGTCCTCTGCTACTTATTAATGGGGGCAGGGGTGAAGGCTGGGGAGATATTAAAGAGGATGTGTTCTCTGTGTCCCTCCCAAAATCTTGATTTAAGTAGTAGACCGACAAACCAGCAGACAGCAGTAGTTAAAAGTGTTTCATCAAATGTCCAGATTGTGCCTGATGAGATCACAATAACATTTTTCGGAGGACGTTTGCTCATGATTTGACTGCCCAAGTATCGGGACAACATTCTGTGTAACAGGCCACAATCTATCTAATGGACTCTCTGTGTGATCACACTCGATTTTAGCAAAAATAAATAAAAATTCCTTTTGTTGATATTTTATGGGGATGCCATTTGAAGAATTGAATGACACGAGAGAGCATGCACTGATGATTCCTGGGTGAAGTCTGGATCTTTTAATCCAGCTCCTCTGCAATTTTGTGCCACTTCATCATGATCAGCAATCACTCCACACGCTGCGATCAATACTGATAATTACGTCCATCTCCAAAGTGAGAATTGTTTGGCCGTTTGTTGTTTAAATCATGTTCAGGCTCATCATGAACCAGCTTGTAATCATAATGTTGTATATGCAAATCTGACTCACAGGTGCTACGAGACAACTGTCAGATCATAACTAGAAACAGTTTTTATTCTCCAGCGTTGTGGTGTTTTGTAAAGGGTGTGAGAACTGTGGTTTTACATATGGGAGTCCCATCTCTCACAGATGGTTGCGCTACCATAATTGTAGAGTGTCTTAAATCAATCATGCTTTGTCTACTCACAAAATGTGACAAACAGATCGAAAAAAGAGATGGAAGTCGTGCACAGTTTGCTCTCATCAGTTTAAAAGCGTCTCGTTCCTTATTTCCTTAAAAAAAATCTCCATCTCCGCCCTTCTAATATGAGTGTGAGCAAAAAATCATTACCTAACTCGACTCAATTAAAGATACAGTGTGTATGATTTAGAGGGATATATTGGCAGAAATGGAATGTGATATAATAAGTATGTTTTCTTTACTGTATAATCACCTGAAAATAAGGACTGCCATGTTTTCTGTAGAACAGGCAAACGAACCGCTACCTTATTCTGTGCTTTTACTGGTTTTAATCTCCAGGTCTGTTTGTTTTGGAGAGAAGATCTCTGCAGACTTTTCAGCTCAAGGTAAAAACCTCCTGAACATCTGGAGCAGAATAAGGTGAGCACATACAGCAGGAGCAGCCTGTCTGCGAAACCAAGGTAGTAACAGGCAATGCATACACGAGGGTAAATGGAGATGGGAATAGACAAACAGGGCAAAGCAAAACAAACTATGATATCAAGAAGACCTACCAGTGGCTGGAGAATGCTGGACTGACAGAAAGCACAGAAGCACTAATCATCTCAGCACAAGAACAGGCCCTAAGCACAAGGACCATAGAAACCGGGGTCTACCACAGCAGATCAGACCCCAGGTGCAGGCAATACGAGCCGACAGCAGCATCAGAAAGAAGGAACACAAAAAGGTGGAGAAGTATCAAGGGTTGAAAGAACAGCTGGATCAGATGTGGGAGGTCAAAGTTGACGTGGTCCCCTTGGTAGGAGGAGCACTTGGGGCAGTGACCCCCCAAACTGGAAGAGTGGCTCCGGCAGATTCCAGGTACAACATCTGAAGCCTCAGTCCAGAAGTGTGCAGTCCTAGGAACGGCTAAGATACTGCGCAGAACCCTCAAACTCCCAGGCCTCTGGCAGAGGACCCGAGCTTGAGGATGATACAGATACCACCATGAAAGGGTGATATTTTTATACATATATCTAAACCATTTTTGGCTTCTGTCTATATGTAAATTTTCAGTATGGGTCCTACACATTGTTTTATCAATGAAACCCCTGATCCGTTGGTTTTGGACAGACAGAAACCTCTGTGGAAAATTCGACTCCTGCTAAAATCCTCCTGAACAATGAACACTGAATTCTACTCGGGAGAATTCAGCTGGTTGCTATGTGCAATCCTCACCACTAGATGCCACTAAATCTTACACACTCCTCCTTTAAATCAGATTGGATTTTGAACGTCCACACAGAGATATGTATCATGCAGCTGCAGACACAGTCCTCTTTAGTCAGTTGGAAGATATGGCCCTCAGTCTGACAAGGTTAGCAAGAGATTTTAGCAGTTGCCTTAAATCACAAGTAAATCAGAAGTGAGAGAGAGCAGCTGGAACTGAATTTCTCAGGTTTTCTACACACAAAGGCACACACACACACCTGTATGTGTACAATGTGCCATCAGTACACTACACTATCTAGCTGTACGTCTCACATACTGACAAAACCAAGCTGTTATATGCCGGCGCACCAGTCTGTTATTAGTAGACTTCGTTTGATTAATTTGGTTTGTTTGATGGAGATCTGGCTTGTTTCTTTGCAAATTGGATGTTGATTTCCATTCATCCCGACTCTGATTATGTTAGACCTCTTTGTCATGAGCCATTCTAGGGGGTTGTAACCTCAGCCTACACTCAAATCACACGTAATTGCCACAAACTCAGCAAAAAAATAATAAAAAAATCTGTGTCGACTCACTGCAGCAGAGAAAGTAGGATGCAGATCCAGCCAGCAATCTTGGACTGCAGGCTAACGAACTGACAAGTCCAAAGATCCATCCGAGTACCAGCAGGACCAGGCTGAGGGGCAACAGGATGACCACCACCTTATGCAAGCCTGCAATCACACATGCACATACAAAAGCAGAACGGTTACTGTGTGCTTAAAGATTCAAAAAAAGACTGTGCTGTGATTTTGTGAAAGTGTCTTAACTACGAGTCAGCTGGATGTACTGCCGTTTGCAAAAGCCTTTGGGATGTTTTAGATTGATTTCTCCCATCCAGGGAGCCACCACTTTCCATTCTCATTGTCAGCTGGATATGAAAATCAACTCGAAAAGTGTCGGGACTTGCTTAAGATAGCTTCTGTCACTGTGGACAGTTTATAACTGTATTTCACTGTCAAAGTTGCAAAAAGAGAGTGTTGCAGAAAACATCTCTAGCAAAAATGTTCATGTTTTCTTAAGGTACGTCTTCTGGAATTGGATTTTCTGACAGCACACTGTTGCTTATACATGTAATATCTTATCAGCCAACTCCATCTATCAGTTACTTTTGTCAGGAATCACTGACTTACTATTTTAAATCCACCCCATTATCAACTTTTACGCCAATTGATAAACAAAACCACTCACCAAGAAGGTGCCTTTCTGTTTCTGACAGGCTGGACATATTTGCTGTGAAAGAAGGGATGACTGAGCTCATGTTTGCGCCTGAAAATGTCAAGAGAAAAGGTTACACATGACAAGATGTGTGGACAGAGCTGTAGGACTAGAAAATTACTCCTGGATACCAAACAGCATCACTCGCTATCGTAGAATTTCACAAATATTTATCAGTTTTATTCAGAAATGCAACACAGCGCATGCTTAAATGAATCAAGCCAATTAAAGATGCCTCTGTGTGACATATTTCCTCAGGTCTGCACGTGTGACAGCTTTGCACCTCTGCTGCTCCTGTGAGCTCAGCCAATATAGTACATAATATAACAGTGTCAGTGCATGTTCCACTTTTGTGTCACAGGTGCAACAGCTTGAAGAGCTTTAAACATTATCTTTTATCTCATTATCATATCTGGGACCCCAAACTGTGCAGCCAGCAAACAGATTATACTGCAGCTGTGTCACTGGCATCACTCAGAATCTCTTTACAGCCTCCTGCATGTTCGCCTGCAGCTGCCTGCAGGGGCTGATACAGATGTAAGGGGGGTTACACTTGCTACACAGAGAGGAAAGAAAAAAACTCCGGATGCCAGGTTTTGGATCAATGGCACTGTGTGGTTCATTATACTCACTGAGTGAAAAGTGAAATTTAAAAATAAATCTTTTGGAGGAGTTAATAATTCAGCACAAAGCCCCTTTTTTCTCATTTATTCCTCCGAGCTTAATCCACTGACATGTCACCTCTGCTGTGCATTACTGTCACAAAACTAAAATTCATTGCAAGCAGTTTTTGCCATCCTAACAGTGGAAGGGGGAGGAATAATTAAGGCATGTATGGCTTCTGTCATGGACTGCTGCTGACAGTGAACATGGTAAGGCAGCAACATGAGAAAAAGGGAGACCCATGATCCGTGAAAAATGTATGAACAATGTTACACATAATGGCATCTCATGTATTACACATTAGATCGATCTTTTGTAAACATCTAGATCAATACTGGAATTTGCAAACCTGAGAACAAGGCTTTTACGCACCACAGTGTTCATGCCACATGATAAAGGCTTCTCAATTATTACTCAACGTTAAGAAGCAGCGCAAAAGTTACTTTTATTACAGCTCACCCACTGAACTACAGAGTATAACATGCAGGCTTAGTTGAGTTGACATACCTTCATTAATTCTCCACAGTCCAGAATGGGAACTCAGGTCGTCCGGACCTGTGCAGTTGGGTTTATTCACATCGATGATGTACCAGTAATCTGTCCCAATAGCCACAGCGAGGAGGCTGAAGCTGAGCAAACCTGTGAACCCAGCGGTGAGAACCACCAATCCGTACCTCATTATGTGCAGTCCAAACGCAGAGCGCGGTTACTCTAATAGTCTGTGCAGTTTCTGTATTTTTCTCCACTGTTATCTGTACAGACGCTCCGAGATGTGCGATGCGTAAAAGCTCTCCCGCTGGATCCTTGTGGTGGCTGGTTCTCCATGGCAATCACGGTCCTGTAACGTAGTTTAGGATGAGCAAAACACATTCCAGAAATTGTTTACTTTACAATAAACTAAGTTAATTAAATAAAATAAGAGAAGAGAGACGCGTCTGCCTCGGCACCGGCTCACGGCACACTGACAGGTAATTGTGGCGCACAGCGCTCTTGGAAGGATCCACGGACTCAAGCTGTGAGACTGAAACGCCACATGTACGATGCGGATTTCCAAAATAAAATCCCGATCGCGTAATGTGTCGTGACAGTGCTTGGTATTTATTTTTAATGCAAACTAGCCCACATCCGGCCACAGTTCAGTTATCTGATGTTGACTTGACTCTTTTGACTGTAACTTAATTGGAGACTAATATGTAACAGTACTGAGCCCACCTTTTGTCTCCAGGGATAGAATAGATACACAGACAAATAAACAGACAAATAAATAAAATAAAATAAATAAAATAAAATAAAATAAAATTAATCAATAAAAACAAAAGTAATTTTGTAAAGTGTGGTGGAAGTTACAATAACCCCAAGGGACAGTTCTTTTTTTTTTTTTTTTTTATTAAAAAAAGACATAAAAATGCTATTATATCCAACAAAACACAATACATTTCAATAAAGTGGGTACTTATGTGTCATTTCTATTTGAAGTTAATATTAGGTGAATATCAATCTGAAAATCCATCTGTAAAAAATCTGTCTTGAGAGATTAGGTGAATATTAAATTCAACATTAAGCAAGGTTGAATATAACACATAGCCATAAGGCACTTTTTATGTAGGCTAATTATTAACTATCATTTATGCTCCTTTTGGTGTCAAGTAAGTGTAACAAAAGTAAAAATTAAGAAATGTGTTTTTGTTTTTCTCAAGCTTTATGTCCCCTGCAGGGACATAAAAATCAAGATATCTGAAGAAATACAAAACAGACTTGACACATAAAAAGCCACATTCAAGGCCAAGCACATTGCCTCATGTACCTACACTCAGTAAGAGAACATAAAACTAATCCTGGCTTCACTTGTTAATCAGCTCGGTTGGAATGGCACCCTGTTACATCTAGCAATCATTTTAAAAATACTGTTGTACTTTATGAACAGGCACTTATAGACTTATAGAGGTGTGTAGGTGGGGCAGCTGAGATAGGCTGAATCCACATGTCCACCCTCTGGACTTCAGTTTTAAGTAGTGTGACGTATTTACCGTCATCACATAAAGTCAGCAAGGGCAGAGACTGCAAGTGGCTGATAGACAACCCTCGAGACTGTTTTACTCGTTGTCGTGGAAACGTTCACTATTAATACAAAAATGTAATTATACATCTTTATATAACACACAGGCTACACGCGTTAAAAAACAGAAATGACTGTAATAAGGACAGGACTATAACTCAATAAATTGGGTATTTACTTACATTAGAAGACCTTCTTTTGTTGTTTCTACAAGCTATACTTATACACGTCTCTGTATCATGATGTTGAATATTATTTCTGGCCAACAAAGTAACATTTCAATAAGCCTAACTATCAATATCTATTTTACACAATTCTACTTTTTTTGGCAGTTCAAAAACCCACAACATCACGTCTGTATGGCAATGAATTGTGGGTTATTAAATCAGTGAAGTCTGCTGAAGTCTGCACCCCTTCTCTGGAAGTCTGCAGAAAGTCTGTTTGAGGCCCCTTGTGGACTGGATGAATTGTGGGTTTGGACAGTCCTCAGCACTCCCGGACTTCCTGTAAAAGTGCCTGCATTCAAGTCCGGATATTTGGATTCAGCCGTAATTGATGTTGTGCGCTTAAAATCCAGCACACCTAAGTCCAAATCAAATGAGAGGAAAAGACAGCATTCTGTGTAAGACTGTTAAAGCATTAGCTAAGTAAACATTTAAAAGATACGAGTACAGCAGATACTGAAACTGCAGAGAGACACGCTGATAGATGCCTGATGCCCAGTCTTTGTTATTTAGTTTTTTCTGTCACTAACCCATGCGGAGTTAATAGGCTATCAAAGTGGAAACAAATCCATATAAATTAGGTGCACCCAAATTCAAAACAATTAGCATTAGCATTCGCCCCTTTCAATCTAACATGTAGTAAAGGCACCTTTGGCAACAGCCACAGTCTGTCAGATAGGTCTATTAACCTTTCACATTTGAGACAATCCATTTTCCCCCCGTTTCCCCTGTAAAACTGCACCAAGCTCTGTCAGACTGAGTGGGGAGCGTGAGTGAAAAGCAATTTTCACTGCAACAAATTCTCAATTGGACTGAGCTCTGGACTCTGACTCGGTCACTACTCCAGGATATTTTGAAGCCTTTAGTGTTATGGCTTTGTGTTTTGGTGTTTTGGTCTCACTGGAGATAAATCGACCAAGTTCATTTAAAGAATGCAGCAGTCTCACTGAGACATAGCTAGAGCTGTGGCTGTATTTTCAGTGTCTCCCATCTTAGAAGTGTATGTATCAATCAATCCTTTATTTGTCACATTGAATTACATGCAGAACAACTCCAGTGAAATGTGATCCCATCACCTCCTTTAACGTGTGCACTGTATCCTAGTCCATTCCCTTCTTACGATGATGGCTTCCGCTTTATATTTTTACAAGTTCCTGGGTGGTTCTGCTAATCCATGCTTTCTGGTTGTCACATGTAAAAGACACATGCATCTAACCTTTCTAACGATCAAGTTCAGCGTAATTTCACACTCATGGGTGTAATTATGTGCATGTGGAATACAATTGAAGCATGCAGATTTGAAAACTGAAGTGCAAAGAATAATGGACATGTAATCATGAAACTCAGATATTAAGTTGTCATGCTTAGCTGGGGGGGGCGAGGCACAGTCAGAGTGGGTAATTTGAACAGGGATGGAGAAAATCTTTCTACTCTCAACTGTAGAGGTGTGATGGGAATCAGCTGAACTTTTCTTGGCACCAACTTTTATCAGTTCCTCCTCTAAGTGTATTAGATGAGCTGGCTGATTGTCTCAGCATTGTTTGCAAGTCATTCCTGCACGCTACAATTTTACTGCACTTTACACAGTGTTGTACAGCAGGGTGACATATTTGCTTGCTGTGTTTAAGTATAGTACTGTGATGCAGTTGAAAGAGTACCAGTATAAAGCCACTCGATGTAGCAGTAGCACCCATACGCGCTGCACTTTATTTATTAGAGGAGGGGGATGACTTCTTTCTTTTATTTTTATTTATTTTCTTATCTTGATCCTTGAAGCTTTTTATAAATATTCACACCAAATATAGCCATTGGAGCTGTCACAGTCTGCGCTGCTCTGTCTTACCACACCCCCTGACGGGAGCTAATACAACCACTAACTTCTTTAGCAAAACCAAAGTCCTCCTTACAAATCAAATCATCATCACACAAGCTGTGCACTTCTGCAGAGTATGGGTACATGACAGCCCCCAGTCATATCACACAAAGCCAACTAATTTTAATAAGTCTGCACATCACACACACACACGCGCATCACAGTGCCCACACAGCTGGCATCAGCAACATGTGCATAATGACCGTATTCCCAAATAAGCTGGACACACAGTGGCAGCAGGGGCCGGCCAGAGTAATATTTCAATCAGCAGAGACAGAAGAATGAAGTAAAGATAATATTTAATACAGAATAGGAGTGTCTTTGGTGCTTGGACATCAGAGGGAGATATTTTGTGATCGAGGGACAACCCCCATCCCCCAAATCCCCCCATGGAGTCCAGACACTGGTGGTGGCTGCTGACTCTGAGGCTGATGGCTGCTGAGGCGGATGAGGCTGATGAATCCCAACTCATTCTCACTCCGACCCCATTAAATATTGACGTTTGGTCATGGACTTTCCATGTTCACATACGACGTAAAAGGTACCCTGGGCAGTTCTGCCTGTTACATGCATTGTCTTCTTTCAAAATACACTTCCGTATTCACAGGAAATTAAATGTTTACATTACAGACAGTCTCTTTCAAAATAAATGCACTATGTCGGTGCAACATCGTGGATTGGCAGTTTTTTTCCTTCAACACCAAACACATATAGTTGGGTTTAGGCAACAATAATACGTGAGTGGGTTCAGGAAAAACGAACAGGGTTTGACTCTAGAATCTTACAGGACGCAAACACTGCTCTCTTGGGTGAACGTTGGTATTTGTTGGACCCATAAACCATCCCTTCTGCCCGCCCCAGTCTGACTTTCACTGCCTTAACTTTCATCCTTGTCCTGCCACATATCCCTCTGACGCAACCAGCTGCGTATCATGCGGGCGTTAAAGGACGCCTTCTTGACTAAACAAGAGCTTCATTTGTTACTTGGCATGGCAGACATTATTCGGTTTTCAAAAGTTACCCTTTAATGTTTGAAAGTTAAAAGTTGAAAACAAAATCCTGGAGTTGAAAAAGCATTGGTTTTTCATTGTTGTCATGCATACAGGCGTGCAGAATTTAATGTTTTTATAGGATGTGGTTAGTATGAACAGTTTATTTCTGGTGAAATTTTAAAGGTTAAGGGTGTAAGATTTAGGGCAATTTAGTATCGTCTATATGCAGATTACAATCGGCTCAAATTCTCCTGGATACAATTCCTTCAGGAGGTTTTTATCGGGAGCAAAGTTATCCATGGAGGTCTTTTCCTCTCCATAACAAACAAACCAGAGGCCTGTACTACGAAGCCAGTTCAACTTAACCAGGATATCTTGTGGTTAAATGGTTTGACTAATTGTAACATTGGCTGTCTGGATAACTGGCACTGCACAGCTGGTTATCAGTTAGTTCAGTCAACTATCCAGCCACAAGCACGTTCACGTGAAAGAGGCTGGGGTGTTAATTATGAGCGACATCATCAAAACCATGAACGTGAAGGTATCCTTCGGCTATAAGTGACATTAGTATAGGGTATTTTTTGCTATTTAGTTGGATAATGACGTAACTACTCTGAATATGTCACATAAAACACTTAAAAGTAATGTCAGACTTTTTCTGCTACCAAAGAAAAGGGTAGAAAAGTAGCCTAGTTAATGACTGATGAAACATATGTTACATTTATAATAACGGGAGCCAATTAACAGTGTGTGGATTATTTTTTTGAATTGAAATTTATCTTTTTTTCCCAGTTCTCATGACACAGGTGTCTCGTGTTATTTTGAGCTGCAGTGATGAGTGAATCAGAGTGTAAAATAACACTATCACTGTGGACTAAAGTAAACTTTGCATACTTTCAAATGCTGCTAAAAGCATGTGTTTAGTGTTGTAAATGATCGCTGTGTTTGTTTGAAGCTCTGTTTTAAAACTGTAGAAATAGAGTCCTGGAACAATGAAGTGATTCTACTGACCTCGAACAATATATAGGCTATTCTTTTTTACGCGAGACTCCGGCCTCTTGACCATGGCTACTTTTTGCTTCAGTGTGATCTGAGCTAACCTGCATAAGTTATCACAGTGATTTATCCCAGTAAAAAGAGAACCAGCTTGGTAAGACTAAAAACCCAGAGTTAACCCTGTAGTTACCTCACTAACTCCAAAACCTGCTTCATACATGCCTCAGGTGCTTCAAATTGGTAAACACTGAATAAAGCAGTTTCACGTTACAAATCAGTGTTTCTTGAACGCTGTTCAGCATCAGAGACAGGCAGTCTTCCAATCACATGCTATTGTATGTTTACGTTTTTTCGCTGATAACTTAAGATCCAAATGTTCAGGAGGTTTTTACTGAAAGCCGAGGTCTCTCCCTCTTCAAAACAAATAGCCTGAGTGATTTAAACAGGTAAAAACACTGAATGAAGCAGTTTCACGCCACAAATCAGTGCTTTTCTGAAGCTGCTTATCACAGATGGATCAGATACTGTTGAAACATGGCGGTGCAACATGGCGATCTCCATAACAAAGACCCATTCCCTAAGTAGATAAACGGCTTATTCAAAAGAAAGGAAAACACATTGCAAACTTATTATGTTATATTCCATTTTTGCCAATATATCCCCTTAACCTTACACACTGGACCTTTAAATGAGACACGTAGGATACAGTGATGTTGATGAAATGTCACTATTTTAAGCTTAGGTGGAGTAATGTTTCCTGACAGCAGCATTTGTTGTTCATATTGTGTTCAAGGACCATCTCAAACATGAAAATCCAGTTTGTGTTTCTACAGTCTGTGGCAATAATTACTGGAATGATTTTGGAGATTTTAAAGAAAACATGCATGCAAAAACCTGCTGGTGGTTTTAGCGTCTCCAGTGCTTCCAGAATTATTTGACATGCCTCCCTTGTTCTGCACTCTTGCCTCCCCTCATAAATAATGAACTCCCTTTCACCCTATCATTTGACAAAATGTGCTGCACAGTCTTAAATTCTTAATTCTGTGTACACTGTGTCATAAATAAAGTGTCATTTCCCAGGTACAGACAGCTCACAAATGAGAACACAATATGAAAGCCTTGACAGCAGTCCCAGATGTTCACAGCGGATAAAATGCTGGGCACAGTAACCAAATTCTCTTCCATACAGGCTGCTATTTTTAGTCAAAAATAGGTGGACAAATTTTATGTTCTGTACCCAACTGAGGCCATCTGCACAAAAAGCCATAATTTTATACATTTACATCCAGGAGAGGGAAAGATGGATTTGTCAGGAGTAGGATGGGAGTTGAGGGTTCATGTGGATCACTGAAATTTTCTGGTGCATAAAAACTTGCCTTTCAGTTTCCAAAAATGCATCTGCTGTGGCATGTAGGGAAATCAGCAGGGTACATTGCAATAAAGTTACTGTGCATTAAAAGCGAGTTGATTTTATTACTTCGGGTAGTTCAGAGCACATAGATGAACCCGTATTTGAGAGACAAGCAGTGTCAGCTACTCATGTCCTCATGCAGATTCCATCTTTGGGAGAATCCATCATGATTACGAGTAATTGTGATTTATTTTGTTAGTGATGTTACAGAATGGATTTTTTTGGAATAATGTGTCTACAGTAAGCAGTGAGATGAGCTGGTTGTCCACTAATCAGAAGATCGGAGGTTCAATCCCAGGCTCCTCCAGCCAGCATGTGGAAGTATCCTTGGGCAAGATAGTGAACCCCAAATTGCTCCAGATGGCATCGGTGTGTGAGTGCAAGTGAATGTTTACTGAGCAGCTTGTGGCATCATGTATGGTAGCCTTAGCCACCAGTGTGTGAATGGGTGAATGTGACATGTAGTGTAGAAGCGCTTTCAGTGGTCAGAAGACTAGAAAAACGCCATACAAGGGTGGTCCATTTACAAAATGACAGGTGAATCTATGTAGGTGTATCTAATCCTGATTGTTATCTAACCAACAAAGACTGACCTCTCACAGACAGATGATTTTATAATATCTGTATTCATTCAGTTGCCAAAAAAGAGAAACTGCACACAACACACTTAATTAAAAATACCTTATCTGCAAGAACTTCAGGGTCTGTCATATCACAGAGACTACCTGTTTTGCATTGAAGATAAAGCATGAATTCATCAAACATTTTTTTTTTTTTTTTTTTTTTTTTTTTTTTTTACAAATGTAGCAATTAAATTACCCAACAAACAGAACTATTCAGACTATTCAGGCTTGTATCTTCAAGCACCTGCAAGTCTCTTATTTGCAAAATCATAAAAATGGCCTATGAGGTGGAAAGCAGCAATGGGATGCTTATGCATGAGTGGTTGAGGCCATGTTAATAATGTTATCATCTGAAGTGCTCTTGAGTATTTTCACCCAAGTAACCTGTGTGTGTGTGTGTTTGCATCTTATTTTGCAGAAATGTTCTTAAAACCTCTGCCACACAGGTATTGCTTTAAATTACCAACCACAGAATAATATAGCTACAATGCTCAATGCCTGATAAGCAGTGTAACACCACTGAAGGCTTGTGATTATTGTTGACAAGATTAATAAAACCTGCACAATCTGTTTCTTAAATTTGAAGGGGACATTTTTTTTCTCATAATTTCTGCAGAATGGTTCAGTGCATTGACTTTTACCTTGTGTGAAGTAACACAGAAATTAGTTAGCAGTTCACCTGTGCTCTGTCACAACAACACATACTCCGACCTAGTCACACATCGAAGTTTGGTCATGGACTTTCCACATCCAGATATGACCTGAAAGGTACCCTGGGTGCATTGGTTGCTGATGTTCTGGGACGCCGTGTCAAGTTCTGCCTGTTACATGCATTGTCTTCTTTCAAAATACACTTCTGTTTTCACAGGAAATATAACATTTACACAGTATCTAGTATGTTCAGTATGCATAGTATGTTTAGGCAACAAAAACACGTGGTTATGTTTGGGAAAAAAGAACAGCGTTTGGCTTTAGAATCTTACAGGACACAAACACCATTCTCCTGGGTGAAAGTCGGTGTTTGTTGGTATTTGTTGAACCCATCAAGACAAAAACTTTTGCTGTGTTTCCCACTGATGCTGCCGAGCACCATTAGACTGTAACGATGACCAGCTGTTATCATGCCGATGTTAAAAGATGGCTTTTTTCGTCAGTGTCTGACACCGCAAGTCACTGCCCAAGTGCCAGATTTCGACAGCTTCGGAGTGGTTGCTTCGAGTCGATCACAACAACTAGTTTGAACTCTTAGACATGGAAATTTTCATACCGTCCTTACAGTCCATGTCGTCCATCAGCACAAAGGCATCATACACATATTACAAAAGCACAGTGTGGTTGAACTAGCGGACATGTTTGAGGCTTGTTTTGCTGGTATCGTTTTGTTCTTCTAGCAACAGTGGCTTTTGCTCACACCTAACAAGATCCATTTTATAGATCACTTAGTCTCCTCTGTTTTTGCAGGTTCACTAGAGGGATGCAAGAGACATTGACCGAGCAACATTAAATCCAAATTGTGAAAGCAGAATGAAGATGCCTCTTCTTGGTTCTCATAACAGAGCCAATAAAGCCAATGTGTCAGTTTTGCCGTTTGTTGTTGGCAGAACCGACTCTGGGCTGCCAAGATCGTCTGTGTCTACCAGTCCCAGTGCTCAGGTTGCTCTAATTCATGTCTTTCTCAGATCCTCACAGTGCCCAGTGCTCAGAGCTTAATAACATTAGGGATTACTTAAAGGTCTGTATTAAATGTGGAGTGTTGTTGATCTACTTTGTGTGAGTTCTGTGTGCTGTCGATGAGAAGCTGACTGAAGGGACTTGGATCCATTTTATTCTGTGTACAGCTTTGTAATGATGGGAGCTGGGCTCATTGGCTTTAAGGTGTTTGTAGAATTTTTATTGCTCTTTTTTGGATCCTAATTAAAAGTGACGATTGGTCTCAGCGTGCAATCGATTGTGTGTTTCTGTGGATTTCTCAGTTTGCAGAGTTTCAGTTGGGTGTTTGCAAAAGCTATGTTTTGTCAGGGCGTCCCCACACACTACTACATATAGCAAAATGGTTCAGTAATGGGAATTTGGAAATATGCAGCCAGGTTCAGTTTGGTGTAAGGTGTCAAGATTGTTTTATGGCAAAAAAAAGTCCTCCTGCCATTGTCTTTGAAAGCTGTAATGGCCCATCGATCATATTTGTATAGTTATGTAATATGTTTGCTCAATCTCAGTGGAGCCCAGTAAAACCCTGCTGGGCTTTTACTGGCATTTGGGCTTTTTTCTTAAAAATCATGGTCTTGTTTCTTTCCAGATTTACTGCCGAAGCCCAGTTCTGGGAGAATATCTGTAAAAAGGCAGCTGTTGATCTAATGCCTCTTTAGATTTGGCTGGCAACATCAGGCACTCAGCAGACAGAAGTCATTTTTTGAGAGTATCTAACAGATGGAGACCAGGGACATCTGAAGGGTGAAGCAGTGGTGTGTTGTTTGAAAAACCAGCTTGTCATTTTCTGTTATCATGACATTAAAGAGGACATTTGCAGTTGGATGTTAAGGCTGCTGCAGAACTACTTGTCCAGGCGCCAGCAGTCAGTTTTAAAAATTGGTATGGTAATCCGTTGTGGTTCTCTGATCTTTTATTTCAGTAGAAGAATCTGTTACTTAAGTAAAAAGAATTAAAGTATTAGCATTAAAATATGGGCTACATACTCATTCAGGCCAATTTGAGAAATAACATATTCTATTATTGGATTCTGATTATTGATAACTTTAATACTGCAGTTGATAATAAGGGCTGGGATAATTGTCATTTATATGCTGCCGGGTGAGTTGTGCATCTCCCAGTGGGGACCAATAAAGTCTTATCATAAAGTATAATAACAAAACATAGTTATTCTTGTTAATTATATTTAGTGTTATTAAACTGAATCTTAAGTGAAGTCAGAAGTGCAATATTTACCTCTAAAATGTGGTGGAGTAGAGGTATGAAGTAGCCAAAAGTGGAAGTAGGAGATGCAAGTCTCTTTCCACAGCTGGTAATCCCTTTGCTCTATATCTGAGGGACATGCCCAACACTTAAGAGATTAAAGGGCAACTCCACTGATTTTGCATTTGGGGAGTACTCAAGCCCCCAGGAACTCAGCTCAGTCTTGCCTGTAGTTTTTTTCCGGTGGCCACTTGGGGTATTGCAATGAAATTCCCCTGTGACCCAAATGTATTTTCCCCATAGACCACCACTGTGAAAGAGACCTCTGTATAACTGTTGGCGGTGAACTTCCAGCTATAAACGTGGGCGATTATTACTCTTTGTATTGTAAATTTTTAAGCCATGGGGGTTTAAACTTTGTAAAACCAAAACCCTCGGAAGTAAGGATGCTTGCTATAAAGCAGATGCTGTATGGAAGTGCAAAAATTAAAGTGAAAACTTAATAAATGACATGGGTGTTGGCCTCCTCCAGTGTTGTCCCTTGTCTCTGATCATGTTTGTGATATTCCTGGACAGGCTCTCAAGGTGCAGCCGGGAGGAGAAAAGGGACCGGTTTAGTGACCTCAGAACTGCACCTCTGTTTTTTTACAGATGATGTGGTTCTGTTGGCTTCATCACACCTTGACCTCTGGCAGGCACTGGGGCGGTTTGCACTCAAGTGTGAAGTGGTCAGGATAAGAGTCAGCACCTCCAAGTCTGAGGCCCTGGTTCTCTGCCAGAAAACGATGGATTGCCCCATCTGGGTTGGGAGTGAGTTACTGCCCCAAGCGAGGGAGTTCAAGTATCTCGGGGTCTTGTTCACGAGTGAGGGTAGAATGGAGTGTGTGGCGCGGTGTCTGCAGTGATGCAGGTGCTGCACCGGACCGTCATGGTGGAAAGAGAGCTGAGCCGGAAGGCAAAGCTTTCGATTTACTAGTCCATCTACGTTCCAACCCTCACATATGAGCTATATGGGTAATGAAAGCATGAGGTCGTGTATAAACAGCTGAACTGAGTTCCCTCTGGGGGGTGGCCATGGGGTCCCCCAGGAGGAGCTGGAAAGCGTTGCTGGGGAGAGGGTGTCTGAAATACTTTGCTCAGCCTGCTGCCCCCTTGACCCGGCTTCGGATAAGTGAATGAAAATGGATGGATGAATGGATGGTTTTGCCTTGCATTTACTGGTTACTTGCTAACCTCTGCTCTCAAACGTAATTGCTTATCTAATCAATATATTAGCTGGGTTATAACTGGATTCACTGATATAACACTATGCGTGATTTTTCATAACTACTCCTTAACAGTTTTCTTCAGGGCATTTTCACTTCCTGAAGTCATTTAATTTATATGTGATAACTTATGATATTTATTTATCTGCATGTGCCAGCAGTGTAAAGCTTGCCAAGCCTAGCATCCATGTGCAGCAACCACATGACTTTATTTTGTGGCTTTAATTGTTCAGTGTGATAAAATTCTATCACAAAAGCTGACTTTAGTCCTGTTGACATAAGCTCAGAACAGTTGCTAGAATGAGCACAGATCATTTAAATGTATTATCTTTATTTGTATCAATTAATGTTACCTCTTTTGCAAAGCTGAGCGGCAGCACTGTATCCAGAATGAAGTTTGATCATTCACATGGCCCAGCTGGGCCACTGAGGCATGATGGGATGAACACTACTATTGTATTGTACTACTAACATTTTCTGGATGTATGCACCAGGCAAGGAATTCCCCTTGGAAAAAATAGGCGCCATTTGGAGTCAAGTACCTAGTTCTAATAATGAACCTATGGGAGTACTACAGCATTAAGAAGAAAATGAATATAGTGTTTTGTGGCTCCACTGGGAGCTGCGTGATATCTGATTAATTGCCTAAAGTAATGTCACTTGAGTTTGAAAATATAACAAATCTGTGAAGTTTGAAGGACGTGAGCCTGCCAGACATCTGTAGCCTCTGCTTGAGGCTAGTGGCTGGAGGCTGCATTAGCCATTACTAGCATAATACACTTGAATCTCTGACTGAACTGTTCTTAGTGGGTTATATGAGCAATGTAGGTGCAAGGTTTTGACATGAAAAAGAATGCATGGAATAACAACGATGGTTCTACTGCATCCATTTGATCTTTTTGCCCACTGTGAGTTGTTATGTTAAAGGAATGCAGTGCCAAATCAATGGAGTACTCCTTTAAGATTAAATTAAGTCTTCATAGTTTTACTGTTTTCTATGGTTTGGTTTTATCTTACTAACAAGGCTGCAGGCATTCCTAGTTTTAGGCCTGGATCAGTGGCGTAAAGAAGTTATGACGAGCCCTAGCGCACACTATTGTGCATGTATTGTCTTGACACAAATAGAGACTTGACATTAGACATTGGCACCATTTTTAAATTAGGAGCATTCTTTTTTTATAATTTTTCTCTGAATACAGGAATATATGCAAGGGCTCACTCACCCTATACGAGCCCCTCCACCCCACGAGCCCCAGTGCAACCACGCTGCCTGCACTGTTTATGTTTACGCCCCTGGCCTGGATCTTGGTTTCTACTCTCCGACTCTCCCCCTTTCCCTCTGAGAAGAGGTTTTATTCAAATACATAAAAAGCAAAAAACTGTCCAGCGCCAGGGTGCATCTACACTGGTGTGCACTGCTATTCTGTGTATTTATCTGTTGTGTGTGTTTGTTTTACTGGAATGCCGCTGCTGATCCAAGGTGACGGCTGAACTTCATTTGAAAGTGATTTGCATAAAAGCCTCTGTTTTAACAAGCACTCACCTTTAATACAAAAGCATCAGAAATTGATTTCTATCTAATGTTTGACAGCCTCGCACATATAACCCATTTTAGCACTGTTTGTCCAGAACAACACTGGCTGCAGGCAAACCTAACCAGTGTTCCAGTACAGCACACACAGGACAAAAAGGTGCCAGTAAAACACATTGACCTCTAGCCATCCTTTCTCAGCAGAGATGTACAGTTTACTGGTTCACACACAAACAGACAGAAGGGGGAGCTCAGGTCAGAAAGGCCTATTATCTGGTTACGTGCAATAACAACATTTTACTGCGCTTCAGAGTTCTTTATTTAGTCCTGCTGTTTGCTTTGCTAACATCTTTGGCACTCTCAGTTTTATTGCAAATATTGCACAGTTAAAACGGCTCTCTAAAAGCAGAGTCTAATGTCACGTTAAAGGCAAGTTAATCTGTTCAAACTTCTCCAGCCCAGTGAGCAGTGTATAATGTGCTCTATTGAGCAGAGCAATTACAGGCTGTGGGCTCAAAGAAAACTTTTGCCAGTGTAATTATAGAATTAAACAAGAGCAGGCAAAGTGTCAGTGTGAAATGTGTCGGGCTGGAAAAAAGTTTAGAGTGTGTGTGTTTGTGTGTATGTGTATGTGTTTTTGAGAAAGACAACTGCAATTCTTAGAAACCCCCTTTGTTGCGGATAAAATCTACGAAAGTGTCGGAGAAGGTGAGGAGGCTATAAACCCGAAAGACTTCCCTATACATCCTGTGAAATCACATCTTGTTCTATTCAGGGTCATGTAAGTGTTGTGTACTGCGAGTGACAGTCGGTGCCAGTTCCAATTTAAAAAGCGTAGTTGTTGAAAGTGTGTTATCAGATGTCAGGAGGTTGGCTGCTGTGTGGCAGATTACTCACAGGTGTTGTGCTTGTTGTGATTGCAGCAGGATATGTTACTTTCACGGCACTTGTCACTGATTATTACTGTAACAAAGAATGAGCTATGAAAGGGTACACACTGCCACCCAGTGTTGTAAATGGGAATGGTCCTCTCTGCCTTTTCTTCATGGATGAATGCTGACAAGGTTGGACTGAGTTGTGGTTGGGAAACAGCTGCCAGGACCACATCTTAGTATTCTGGTTACAATCTTTACCATCATTTTTTAGACTGTTTTCTTGACAAAGTAAAGGCCATTTACTGAAATGTGTTTGTAACCAGTTACTTGGCTAATCTACTCTTCTCAGCAGACACTATGAGCCATCATGCTGCAGCAGGTGAGGCAATTAATGATACCTTAGTCCCATTAATGTCTCCCCAGTGAGCCAGCATGTAATATATCAGGGGCTCTGGAGCCAGCACGCCTAGACTGAATATAGTCATAATTTAGTCATCATCAGTTATTAATTACACTGCCTTTCCTACTGCGTCAAGGTTTGCCCTGTGGGGTGAGGCTTATATTTTGAGTATGACATTTATTGTCATATTAGTGAGTCCTCACTATATCAGGTGTTGTAATATAACTACTACTACTACTAAAACGCAGAAATTAGTTTGCATTTTTGCACTTCCGGTTCCCTTGTCACTCAGTCAGTGGGTTTATTTAATCGTTTTTTGGTTAGATGCCTGAAATAAAGGCATGTAGGCAATAGAGAAATACCACAAGACATTAAGACATTCTCAAGTTTCGTTCTATCGTATAAACTACGTCAATAGATGCCCTTCTCGTGCATTTTGAAGCTTTGATGTGTCTTATAAAAGAAGGTTGCTAAGAAGTGGCTAAATGAGACTACAGAACATCATCCCACTGAACAAAGCTTTACTACCCCATTGTAGCTGGCAGTGTTTAAGTCATGCAACCATGGGTTAGTTTATAGCCTAGAAAGGAACTTTAACTGGGCTGGACAGCCACAAAAAAAGGTTCACAGGCTGAGATCAATGCAAAGGAAAAGGTCAATTTATTTAGATCATCCATGCACGAAAAGAAGGGTGCTAAAAGGGCAAAAAAAAAACAAAAAAACGAGATGAGAGATGCTTTGTCATGTTTTGTATTTTCTCTTTTTCAATTATGATTATTCTGTGTTAGTTGTGTTTTTTTGTAGATTTGTATATGTTCTGCTCTCATACATTGGTGTTTGAGGATGTTGTGATTAGTACAATACTCATTAGACAGGTCTTTGTGGTTTGGTAGTCAGGTCTCTGCCCCTCAGAGTTGATCTCATCGAATTAGTGGCACCAGCTGAATCTGTCTGTGTCTATATCTGCTCTGTGAGGCACTCATGTCCGTAGCACTGATGCTAGTCAAGGACTGAAACGTTTGCTGCTGTTTTTATTCACTTTTTATTCGTTTTTGCACTTTGAGCACCCTTCTGTTTTGTACACTGATGTTCTAAATACTTGTGCGGGTATCTCCTCTGCCGTCCTGTCTTGGTTGTCCATTGTACCGACTCACCCAAGATAAACTTTTTGTTTAGGCACAGTTTCACAGCTGCCCTAAGACTTTGTTTATAGCCTAACGTTAGCTTTTTCTGTTTGATGACTGCATTTATGCCTCAAAAATGATTAAAGTGGTGTTCATTTGTGAAAATTGTCTTTGTCAAGGGAACCAGGTGACACTAACTTCCAGGCCTGCCTACAAACAAAACGTCATCCCAGCACTCAGTGATGGCTGTATCTGATTTCTTCATTTTCACGGTTGTGCTATTGTGCATACTGCCTTACTGTCAAACTGTCATGATTCAGGTTTCCATCGAATTGTAACAAGTTTTAACCAGATTTCCACGAAATTGAACATGAGGTTATGTTTCACCATCTGCTACCGTTATGCAAATATTTGGATTTGAGTGCCTTGAGATAAGCAGTTTATGGCAGTATTTCTCCAGTTGGATCCATCAATGTGGGTGCAGCGAGATGATGTAATTAAAAGAGCGCCAAAAAGCTTAGACAGTGAAAAACCATGTAGAAATAATATGGGTTTTTGTTTGTTTCATGTATTCATTTGAGGAAAGTCTAAAAATCTAATGTTTCGTCTGCAGCTTCAGTTAAGTGGACAAAGTGACAAATCACATGCTTCATGTATGTCATGAGTGAGTCTGTTTTCGACTGCAGCTTCTCATATTTTGAGCAAATTGAAAATACCCATTAAAAACAGATAAATGGAAACATACTTATGACTTAGTGGGACACTTGAACAGAACAGAGCCACTGTTAATGTTATATGGAACATCTGTGCTGAGCAGATTGTCTACTAATCACAGGGTTAGTGGTTCGATCCCAGGCTTTCCCTGTCCTAATGTTGAAGTGTCCTTGGACAAGACACTCAACCCCAAGTTTCTCCCAATGGGCAGGCCAGTGCCTTTCATGGCAGCTCTTTTGCTGTGTGTTTGTCTGTGTGTGTGTGTGTGTGTGTGTATGTGTGTGTGAGAGAGAGAGAGGCAAATAGTAAAGCACTTTGTCCGTCAAGGTAGAAAGGTCCTGTGATAAGTGCAGTTCATTTCCCATTCCTATTATGACAAGTTAAATGGCTGCTATTTAAAAAAGGCTTACTGAGTCATTTCTGCTCCATGGCAACTGAGCTGAAACCATCAGTGATAGCCAGTAATACACTGCATTTATTATACTTCGAATTCAAACATCAGATATTTTTGAGATGATACTGACCTTTGGACATCACAATAAATTGGCAGACACTTCTGTGACAATTTGGCGTCCAGTGTCTTGCTCAAGGATACTTGACATGTAGACAGCAGGAGCCAGAGTTTCAACCACCAGTCATTCGCCAACCCCTCGACCATCTGAGCTAATGAATCACAAATTTCATGAATATTTTTATCGCTTGGCATTAGCGATGTCACTTTTGGTTAATTTAGCTTTTAATAGCCTGACAGCAGTTAAATGGTAAGTTGCTGGTTATTTTTTAAGAGGAAAAAAAGGCTGTAAGATTTCTTTCTCACCCTGCCGTTCAGTCCTAGCACGCACGCTCACTCACTATCTTTAGGTGTCACTGTCTGGGGCTGTCAGTTGAGTCATCTGCTGTTTTTCAGCTGACTCACAATGAACTAATAGCACAGTGACACAAATTCTCTGTCAGCCTATCATCTGCTCCTTATTTTAGATATGGCTCTTTTCCTGCCGTAGTTCTTTCTTACAGCTGTTGTGCGCGCCCTCCACCTCCCCATCACCACCTAGAGTTTACGGATTCATCAGCCTCATCTGCCTCAGCAGTCAGCAGTACGGATTCATCAGCCTCATCTGCCTCAGCAGTCAGCAGCCTCAGAGTCAGCAGCCACCACCACCAGGTCTGGACACCATTAGGGGAATACTATATCTTGCTGCTGCTTAGTTGTCCCTCGATCACAAAATATCTCCCTGTAGTATCCAAGCGCCAAAAACGTCTGTTAAATCGTACTCACTACAAATCATCTGTTAATCTGTACACTCACATTCGGTATTAAATATTATCGTTACTTCATAGTTCATAGTTCCCACTGCCCACACTCCAGTTTCTACAAGTTAGCTACAGTTATGGGCCGTTCTATATAGATCTTACCGCTATTAAGATGGTAGGAAAGACAGAAAGCTGTGCAAAATTATGCAGCGACACGTCATGACACGCCTCTTTGAGGCGGTTCTACCAGTAGCGGTCTTGTACGAACTCAGAGGACCACAAGTTTTGAAAGACTGACAAAAGCAAAGATGGCTGCGCCCTGTATTTACCGTAAGTGGCTGTGCTCTTTACTATTATTGTTACTGTTTTTCAGTTTGAGACGTGTTGTTTATCCGTTGGTGTTGGTGAAAGTAGCTAGCAGTGTTGCTAATAATAAAGGCTTACTACATTCAAGGTGAAGATCTTGGTACTCCGCAAAGATGGATGGAGGCATCCATCTTTGTTTACGTTTAGTGTGTAAATGGTACAAATGCAAACGGGGACGCATACCGCCAATTTAAAGAAGTTACAACATTTTACGACATCATCTTGAGTCTTACCGCTCGTAGCAACATAAATGGATCACACGGTTAGCCTTGGCCACTCTGCACTGCTCACCATCTGGATCACAGGAGCTAGCTAGTGGCGACACTCATCCAGGTGGTGGGACAGTTGCGGGAACAAGGTGGCCACCCTCAATTTTCCCCCCAAGCGGCCTTCAGCTGCAAAAATCCCTTTAACACTGTTAATTGTGCTAGTTTTGGGATTCAAAATTGAGCCACCTACTCATTGGAATGACCCGGGGTTGACTGGAGGGTGGGCACAATGTTTCCCCAGCAACGCTATTTGGTCGGGATGGTGTTACTAGTGGTAATTGTGGAATGAGCGTTGCCCGCTAGGCTAGCTTGCTTCCACCAGACCCATTTGGTGCAGTGCAGTAAACTGGAGGACCAGCAGACATAACTGGTCAAAAATTTTCTTGGCGGTTAATCGATTAACAATTAACAGTTGACCAATTCTAGTCCCAAAGTCATCAAAGGTATTTTCAAGTTTTTATTGTCATCAACATTTTCAAAAATCATATCATAAACAAAGATAGTAAAACAACAAACATTTCTATATGTTAAATACATTCTAAAATATGGCTGGAGGTTCCACAGAGCAGATACAGGATGCATAGGTGACCAAGCCTTTTGGACCATGCGTTCTAAGATGTCTCTATTAATTGCAAATTGCACACATCACAAAACCATTGATTTAGACATTACACTTGATCTATTGCAGATTTTATTTCTTCCTGGGGAATAACTGACAAAAATCTACAGGATAAGTTGTATACAGGTTCAGGCCGTCCTCTGTGCTGCACACCAACATCTGTGCCAATAAAGTCTGGGCAGCTTATGCCCTTGGGTGTCAGGAATCATTGTAATCAATACAGTGAGTCCCGTGAGATCAAAATAAAAAAAAAAGGTTCCTCCTGAGTTTGATAAGGGTCAACTAGAGGTTACTGATCACATTTTTCACAAGCAGTAGTGGGTAACACTACAGCATTTTGTGAAATGCAGTAGTTTGCTGTCTTGTCGGGAGTTAGATGAGAAGATTCGTATCAGTTTCAGTGCGATGTTCTTGGCCTAGCTGTGTACAAAGACTGGACGCAGAGGGAAGACAGATATCACAACTTTGTCATTGCAGCAGGGTTGGAGCGACACCACTAGGCACAGGGAGGACTCGCTTCACATCTACATCTTCTCATCAGAGAAGACAGAAATCAGTGACAGAAAACAAACAAGCATTTGTATTGAAACACTTTAGCTTCCGTGTAATGTTTTATAGGATGTACTGTAATTGCCAAATGTATTCCAGTAAGAAATCATTGCAATTTCTTCAAATATATCTGTTATTTAAATCCATTACATTTTCTAATCTTACCACCCAACTCTGAACATGAGAACGGGGTATAAAGGGATAAAGAGTCTAGTATGGTTTAAGGCCCCTAGACAGAACAACAGAGAAGCACTTTCTGAGTTCATGCCTGGTACATTAAAAATGATGTATAGTCCATCAAATGCTTTAAATGTGCTCCCCTTTGGTTTCTTGCTTGTCCCTGATGTGGATATATGGCATTTCTACTGATATCCTTTGTTCCTGAACATGTCTGATCTCTGTATTTCTACACGTGTTACACAAAAACATATTTCAGTGTTTGCAGTGATGCTGAGTTAAGTCCTCTTTGGATTTAGGCTACATTGCTCAATATTGCAGAGGCGCCTGAGACAGTACGGTCTATTTACTTCAGTCCACTTCATTTACTTCATATTGTGCTTTTATGGAAACTGTAAAAGGTCCATTAGGATAAATGAAAACACCATCAGGACCAGCTTCTCGCTATCTGTGAAGACAGTGGTGCATTACGTTTGCTGAGAGTAACCTGGATGGCCACACTCTTCTAATAGAATATGTCAAAGTATTGAAATCATTTAAAAGCTGTAAACAAACACAGTGGGATTGTAACAGAAGTTTGATCCTGATAAACAGTCGACGGAGGGCTAGTCACCTAAACCAAATGAGGTTAATTTTGTGTATGTATCCCTGTTTTTTTTTAAGTAACCCTAAGACTGCAGCCACACTGATCCTTCATTGTCTGTTTTTCAAAGGTTTTCAGTTCAGAATGTTGATAAGGACTGATGTGTCTCTGCCAGATTTGTATTAGTTTTGATTTTTTAAAAACTGTCAAAGATTTTTTCAGCTTTTTGACATTTTTAGTCTATGAAGCCTCAGTAGCAGCAGAAGGACTAAGGGCTCATACACATGCCATGTCTTTTACTACCTGGAAAACGCAAGGTCTTCACCAACTTTCAAGAGCGTGAAAGCAGGTGGCACCTGATGTTGCTATGCCTTGTTTTTTATGTATCAAAATATTGTTGGCCCTGTACTAAAATGATCAGCTTGTCTTTCTGTCACAGCTTGCATTCTGCTCCCCATCTCTCCCTCACCTGCTCTTGGTAAATTTCTATTCACCTGCACCCTGCTAGCCAGCCACGCCTCCCTCATCAAGGCAACTCCACTCACCTGTGCACGCAGCTGCTTCTCACCAGCACTTCCTGCATATAAGCAGCTGCTGCCTTTCCCTCAGTGCCAGATTGTTCTTCTACCACATGCAAGACTTTCCAGCACTTCTTACCTGCTTGCCTCTGACCTGTCTATGTCGTCTGTTTACTGTTAAACTCACCAGCCTTTTGTCCCTGACCACGAGTTTTGCCTCAGTGTATCTGGTTTCCATCTGCCTGTGACTGTGTGTTGTTTTCCTGCCACGACGTTTCAGTGTGAGTGTTTGTCAGTTGCCTGCTGCAGCTCAGAGACTATCTGGGACACACCTTGTGTGTGTGTGACCTCTATGTACCTACCTGTTGGCCCCTGAACCCAGAGAATGTGTGTGGGTTCTGAGCCCGAATAATGAACTATTACCTGAATACCTTCATCAGCTCAAGTTTCTGTTTATTCTGTGTTTAATTAAAGGTCATTACCAACTGTCACTGAGTGCTGCATTTGGGTTTAATCACACCTGTTAAACTTTAATATTCACCATAGACTGATAGTTAAGGAAGAAAGGAAAGGTATCTGCCAGATGTGATTGATTGCTCCTTGTCACATGACATGCAGTGCATGTTGCTGCATTCCGAAAGTAGATTTTGAGTACACATTGAATTCGACGGCGCAAAAAAATGCAGAATGTGTCTTCTTCTTTCGGCTGTTCCCTTTAGGGGTCGCCACAGCGAATCATCTGCCTCCATCTAACCCTATCCTCTGCATCCTCTTCTCTCACACCAACTGACTTCATGTCCTCTTTGGTCTTCCTCTCAGCCTCTTGCCTGGCAGTTCCAACCTCAGCATCCTTCTACCGATATATTCACTGTCCCTCCTCTGAACATGTCCGAACCATCTCAGTCTGGCCTCTCTGGCTTTATCTCCAAAACATCTAACATGAGCTGTCCCTCTGATGTACTCATTCCTGATCCTATCCATCCTCGTCACTCCCACAGAGAACCCCAACATCTTCATCTCTGCTACCTCCAGCTCTGTCTCTAAACCAAACAACATCTCTGGTCTCACCACCGTCTTGTACACCGCAGAATGTGTATGGCCCCTTAATGTTCCTTTTGTTGCCATTTATGTCCATGCTTTCTGAATAGACTGAACTAAAAATGCAGCATCAAACCGAATTACTATATGTAGCAACACTCTTAGTTGAATTTCTCTTTGTTCAGTGTCTGATCAGTGTGGCTGCCCTCAAAAGATATTTGGTTGTCACATGTTGAACAAAGTGTGTCTGAAAGAACTAGGACAGTCACTGCCTTATTCCATATTTGGGTAATTACACATTTTCACACGGTATGTGTTTTTTGATGTTGGCATTGTCATTTGAAAGACAAAACATTTAATATTTACAAGAAAACCACACATATTCCTAAACTGTTCACTCTTTCCCAATTAAAAAAAAAATAAAAGGAAAAAATGGGATGGGGCACCTGGCAGCTAGTATAAAAACAGGCAGGAAATGTTACCCGGTCAGTCCGCTTCATCTGAGCTGATAGAAGCTGGTCCTGCACCCTGCCTTCTTGCTTCTTCTTTGAGCGTCCTGATTGAAAGGTGTCAAAACTCCCAAAGACAAGATGCATCAACAGTTGTGCCATCAGCCATGAGCGTACCTCCCTGGTCTCCACGAAGGTACTTCCCATCAGAGGCCTTGATGGCGACACGTCCGTGTTCCAGGAACTCAAGGAAAAAGTCCTCTGGCTTTTCTCCATCTGAGCACACTAGACCACTGCTAGAGACGTACCAGAACTTTCCATTCACACCTGCAGAGTGACATCAGATACATGTTTAAATTAGCAAACAATTCAGTTTATGCTAAAATAATCAATTGCACGTGCACACATGGAAACTGACTTTTTACATTGTAGGCGCCATCATTAAAGATCAATGAGAAAATGTCATAGACGGATCGATTTGCGTTCAGAGTGTTGGAGTTCTTGTGGTGGCACACAAAGCCATTCTCCCCACAAAGGATCAGCATGGGGCGATTGATGAGTTTCATCAGGAATAATTCATCATCACCTGCAATGGAGGACAAATACTGTTCATCTCTTTGCATGGGTCAAAAAAAGCTATACATGTGGACACAGCGTTAAATCCCAAGTGGCTTGCCTGAAAGCACTCACCCACTGTATCGCTGACTGCCGAGAGCTGCCCATTTTTCTTTGTACACACATACTTTCCATTACTTGCTTTGAGTGCCACCCTATGTCCTCGCCACTCAATGTCAAACATTGTGTTGACCTCTCTGGGAAAAAAAAAAAACATGAAAAAGTTAGGGAAATGTATTTGACAACATAAAAGAAAGGTCCTTAGCTGTAAGAGCTACTTACACTTCTGTGGCAGTGGACTGGATCTCTCCATGAGTCACTAGAGTCCAATAGGATCCACCGTTGGTCCTGAACATAGACTTTTTGCTCTCTTTATCAATCTCCATCTGGAAGGTCTCCATGTCTGTCTCCACATCCTGATTGGCTGAAATACTCACTCCTGGTAAATAATAGAAGAAAAGACCGTAATTATGCACTCGCTCCATTGAAATTATGGATGAAAGTGTTGCATCCACTCTTGAATGCCATTTGCCTCCTCTTGAATGTCATTTACTCTCTCAGGCACTGCCAGAAAGATGCCTGTGCATAATACAGCATTAATCCATTCTCTGTTGTTGCAACACATAACACAATGTGCTGTCTACAATGACTCATCCAAAGCTTCTGTCTCCTCATATAGGATGCAGGTGTTTGAAAGGTCACAACGTTTTATGAGTCTAATTAATAAAATGTCTCAATGCTATAAACGTCATTAAGTCACATCTATTCATTTATTCAGCCTTAAATATTATAGCTGTTGATTTTGTGCAATGCTACTTCTGGGTTTTGGTGACATAAGGGTCGAATTGGTTACCCACTCTAGATGTCATCACCTGAAGGTGCCATAATTTGCCACACACAAATATATGGTGCTTGGTGTTGCTTCAAGGCTCCTACTGTGCAAATGAGCCTCTCATAATGCAAGGGCATGTCACTAGCAAATGCTAACATATTTAATGATGTATTGACCCAGTTCTCACAGTTACCTCCATGGATTTATGGCATTTGCCCTAATCGTATTTATTACATCATGCTTTACTGAAACTAACAAGCCAGCAGTCCATTCTTACCTTTCACAGTAAAAGCCCTAGACATATACACTGCATCACTGTTTACCAGAGGAAACTTATTCACATGTTGAGGCTGTGGTGATGAGTTGTTCAAAATATTAGAATCATTTTGCTTCTAATTTTGCTCTGGCCTCTTCTTTAAGTTTGTATCCAGCGTAATACCTTTGTGATGGCCGTGCCCACAGACACACAAAAGGTTGAATGATTCCCATGTTCACTCACATCATTACCACATGTTCAGTTACCTTTAATTTGCAGTCACTTAAAATGCACACCAGCATGTTTAATTTAAAATTTATTTGCACTTTGACAACATAGTGTTTTTTAGAAGCGCACATTTAGTTTACATTGTTTTGTCATTTTGCCATTTGCTTTTGAGTTACCTGATGTCACTTCCTGGTTGGGGTTGGGCAAAAGATGGGGCAGAGGGCGGAGCCTGGTGTTTATGCAGAAGGCCATCCCATGGACTGAACTAATGGTGCGTTCGTTTTGTACTCTGAGGTCGGAAGTCGGAAGTGGAAATGACGTCACCTGCGAGTCGACAACAGTTTTTGCATTCTAGTTGACAACGGTGGACAAGTCGGAAAAAAACATGGACGCCCGCAAGAAAGCCTTTGTTGCCCTTGCACTTTCGGAGTATAGACAGCTTCATAACAACAGTCTATGTGGTATTTTGCACATACAGACAGCGTAGCAACATGCTACATGCAAAAATCTTGAGCCATACATGTAGCCATCTTGAATTCGAAAGTCGGGGTTGATGCAGTTGCTCCTAGTTTCCAAGCTGGAAATCTGATCTCAGGGTGCGTTCAAGTTTAAACTTCCAACTGTGAACTGGGAATTTCCGACCTCCGAGTACAAAACGAACGCACCATAAGAGCTATAACCTAACTATAACTCAAATTCTGTCATCTCTAGCCAGGTGTTTTGTAAATTTTTTTTAAATATACCCACCTTTTTTTAACTTTAAACCTGTCTTTTTGTGCTCCACAGCAACCTTAGTATTTAAATGAAATGTACTGAAACAAATAAATATGTGAGAAAAAGGCAATATATTATTTTGGCCGGTAAAAAATATGCTTGGCTGAGTTTCAAACACATTTTAAGATTCCAGTGTTTGCCAATTAATTGTTTAGTGAAAAATAGGTTTGGTTTTCCAATACAGGATGCACTCACCCCTCTCTATTAAGACGGATAAATGCATCCTTACAACGATGACTTCAGTTAGACTTGAGGATAAAAAGTCATGTTTTCAGTCTTCATAGAAAATCTGAGTCTTTGGTCAGGTTGGTTTGAAAAAGTGGATTATACAGCAGCATTGGTTTTAGATGTGGATGTTTTAAAACCATGTCATTATTGAAATCTATTTCACCCATAAAGTTTATGTGAGTTGGGTGCTGATTGCTGAGAGGATCACTTGAAACAATTAGCCTACTTTGTAGCCATCTTTGAGGTGTGGAGCTTCCGTGCCTCATTCTGTGAACATTTGCACTGCAGCACATTTCATGTGATCAACTCATGTGATTTGTTTTGCAAACAACAGAAAGTGTGTAAGAATAGTTAAATTGAATGCAGACTAACATAAAAAAAAATAGTTTAATATTGTGCCATCTTTAGTCATTATGCGCCTTGTTCTGTAAACCTGAGTGCCTCACTTGCAGTGTTATACACTTAATCCACATGTATTAACTCTGTCTGGTGGGGTGCGTTAGGTGCTGGAGAATACACAGACACATATAACTGAACTGTGTCTGCTGTAGTTCAAATTAGATGCCACCGAAATATCCTTCAACCTTTCTCTTAAGCCTGTTACAACCCTAATCCCCCACAGTCACCCCTCCACCCTTCCTGTTCATTCGCTTGCTGTAATTCCCTGAGTGGTGAAATGCAAATCTGCACTGCAGGGCCCACTAAGCAGCTTTCAGTGCCTTGTTCCTTAGAAAACGTGGAACTGCCACAAGGCCAAACACTACAGTTAAAAATTTAATTCTGTGCCCTATATTATGAGAATAGAGTGCAAGGTTGTTGAAATATTATTCATGCATATGCATAATGACTGCAGTCTAAAGTTAGTTTGAGAATCTAGTTCCCAAGATATGCTATAGTATTGCATGTGCATTGTGCAGCTAGTTTTTAATAAGACTGTTAGTTGCTTTGATTGAATTTTAAAGCTTTAAAAAGCTGTGACAGAACACAGTTTGCTCCCCTGTCTGCCCACATCGTTGGCTTGAATAATTATACATGACGGAGCAGATTACATCATGCAGGCTGACAAGACACCTCGTAACTAACTCATCTGTCTGGTAAGCCCCGGCTGTAACTCTGTGTTGCTGCCATCTCACTGCCACACTGGCAGATCATAGATCCACATAATTTGGAGAACTTTGCTCGATGGATGAGAGTAAAGAGCGAGTAGCTGCAAGGCTTAAAGGCCACTGATGGTAATTGACGCCCATGGGGCATAGATCTGCCCTGAAGTCATTTGCACACTGCTTAATCTTCAATGGACACACAGTGGAAATGACAAAGCCCATTACCACAATTACCTCCACAGTATGGCTGACAACCATTCTGGATCTAACGTGTAGACAAGACAGGCAGGGCTTTCTCTCATTAGCTGGTAAACGTTGCTGATTTGCTTTTTTGGTTACTGCAACGTAACTGTAAAGATTCAGTTAAACAAATCCAGGCTGTCTCAAGTCATCAAGAATCCCTCATTACTGTAGTGTGATATTTGAAAGCACTTTATGCTTTACACACCCAACAGTGGTATTGCTTTGCTCATGACTTTACTGTATTCTCAGCTGACAAAAGGCACACTGTGTACTCTACTGTGCTATGTGTTAAGCTGTTTTACTGTACCTACGCTAAGGCTAGACTCTTAGCTAACCTCAATACCCAAACCTGCAAAATGTGACAGTCTGTGTGGTCGTAATGGTTCCGTTTTCTCGTACCTTTGCAAAACTCTACTTAAGATTAAATTCAGAAAAGAGGGGAAATTGTAAACAGAAAGGAGACGGAAAGAAGAACCAAACCTGAGAGGACCTGGAAGATGACTACTGCATTTAACTACAGACAGTGAAGATAAACTGTAACCAGAGTGTTATGAAAAAAACAAACATTTAGGTTAGGTTTGTAGGGAGTACACTCTACTCTCAAAAATATAGTGCACTGCTCGCTTAAGGATCTGAAAATGGTCTCACCTATCGTCTCAGGTGCTAACAATGGTAAAAAAAACTTACCATAGCTGCGTAGTTATCACAGTAGGGAAAATTGCTGTGTCTCTCAGTCTGTCAAGAATTTCCTTATTTCCTCTTTCTCGAAATTTAAACTCAGCATGGAGCCTCTGAGCGGAGTGCTAGCTATGTTTGTGACCATGAAGTCGCTTTTACCATGTCTTATTTTGAATAGATTCAAGATTCTTCAGGATGTACAGTATTTGCAAACAATCAAATTTCATCCTTGAACTTCAATGACTTTCAAAAATGAAAATCATTTCCACTTTAATGTTCCCCAATGCTTAGTACTGGATTGAGAGCATAATGCTGTAAGTGCAGCACTTCAATCTACTTTCCTTAGGAAACTATTCAATTTTAGATGATGTGCTTTTTTTCTCCCCAATACTGCATCATAGGCTGATTACCTTGCTTGACTGAGACAAATCTTTTATTGGCTGCTTGAAAAACTACTTGTGGATGACTCTCCTCGAGATCAAACAGCTCATCTTTTCCGGGCTTGGAGCATCGGCCAGATCTCAGAGTCCCTGTGGGACCCACTGGGGTCAGATATTTTCCATCACAGTCCTTGAAGGCCAGCTTGCCAGATTTCAGCTCCAGCGTAAAGCTTGTAGTGTTGTTGTTCTCCTTCACCAGTTTGCCATCATTGCTGAGGAAACGGCTGTCACAGGTCTTCAGGCTGTACTTGCCGTCGAGATATACCAAGGTAACCAAGGAGTCCACTCCCCAGGGAATGTTGCTGTCCACCGAGATCTCTCCATCTGAAGCAGACAGATGGGCATAGCGCTTACGTGCCACACTGAGCAGGCTGGCCTGTGGATGTAAAGCCAAATGGACGGCCCACAGCTCTTGCTCCCCGATGGCTTGGGCAAAGCAGGACAGGTAGTCAGCCGAGCCCCCAAAGTAACGCTGGTAGGGCTCTGATTGCAGTGCCCAGCGACCATCAGACTGAGGCACAATAAGGAAACGGCAGTCAGGGTCAGGCTTCTCTGCCCCACATGTGATCTTGCCATCTTTGTCAGAGGCCAGATAGCGTCCCAGGTGGCTGCGGAGGAACACTACTTGGCTATCTTGCTCGTCCTGCTCTAAGGTCCAGATCTGTTTCTTCTTCATGCTGATACCTGAGGCGTTCACCTTGAAGCCAAAGGCCTCGGCCGTCAGGTAGCGATTCTCATGGTTGATGAGGCCAAACTGCAGCTTCAGGGCCCTGTTAGTTCCGTTTGTGGGCATACTTCAACAGGCCACACGGTAAGCTTGCAAATAAAGATGTTAGGACAAATAAGGGAGAGGGTAATGAGGGAAAGCAGGCATGAAACTGAGAAGCAAAAATAAAATGCTTGATTTCTTCCCTCTTCTGTCTCTCAAGCCGTAAATTAGCTCCACTTATCTCCCTTGATGGATTGTTTAGTGTTCCTTCCTTCTCCCGTCACTTTCTCTCCTTCCCCAGAGGGCTTGCACAGGCACTTGCTCTCTGTTCCTTAATGAGTTAGGATTAAAATCAGCAGGACACAGCACCTCAATCCAACAAGCCGCTGACGTCACATCCCAGTGCACCAACCGCGAACCTCCCCTCCTCCCTCTCCTTCTCCAGTACACACTGAGCGCAGATCCATTCTCTATCTCTTCCATATCTTCCTGTTACTCTCATCTCTTCCTTTTCTCCTCCACACTTGTCTTCCTTCACTGTAACTCACACTTGCTCACTCATCTGTCAAACTGACTCCCCATTGGTTGTTACTCTCACATTTAGGTCCATTTACTAGTAGTCCAGCTATCAAGCCTGAGGATTATCCCAGCTTTGATCTGCTGGCGAGCCACAACCTAATTGGAAAATGTCCAGAGAGTAAAGGTGCTTTAGGTTGCTCCCCACTGCTTCTCCTTCTCTTTCGGGTCCCTTTTCAAACAGATTAAGTAAGTTTTCATGGGTCAGTTTGTATAAATATAAGCACATTTTGAATAACATTTCCTATCCATGAATAAACCTCTGCTTGTTGAAGACTTGATGTACAGATTAAAGTCGTATTCACAAAGAGCCTCTTTCACATTGCATTGGACATGGCTGACTGATTTAGAAGCATAGTCTTAACTCCCAAAGCGGTACAAAGGTTCCTTTCTTAAAGTTATTACCCCCGTTTCCTACATGCAGGTACAGAGAAGCTATATAGCAACTTATGTTTGCTTCAAGTCTCCAGAGATATTTAAATTTGTGAAGTCCGTGAGCTTAGCTAAGAGGGATTTGAATAGCACACATTTGAATGTGCAAGCATTGCCCATTTGCCTTTGCTCCACTTTCACCTTTGCTGATTCTCAACATAATTATTGCCAATCCTTCCAGACCCACCTCTGCTACTCTGTAGGTCAACTGATAATAGATGACGCGACTCCATAACCTTTGTCACAGTGCACGCCAAGGTCGACCTTTGTAAGAGCATTACCACCCTCTTTTACCAAAGGGTCCTCAGGATGTTGAAGGTAATGTCGAGGAGAACAAATTTGTAAATACCAAAACCACAAAAGCATGTGATTCAACTATAGCACAAAGCAAAGTCCATGGGGTATTATTTCTACTTATTAATCTTCAAAGGCATGTGATCTATTAGCCTTGACAGTTAAGAGTGATTAGCATTGTGATCCCAGACCACCATGGGGGGTTAACGCTCTAATGTCAAACTAAGGACAAAGGTTGGTAAAACCACAAAGCTAAAAAGAAGCTGTCTCTGGAGGGCAAACATATGTAGGAGGTTGATGTGCGTATTAGATAAACGGCAATATTCCTTTTGTTGAGGTTAGATCAGTTTTTAATTCACTGTCATACAGATTTAGGAGGAAGGAGCTTTGAGTAGAACTTATGCTCATACATGTTGAAAGCCAGTTTAGGTTTTTTAAACTCTGTCGAGTAGCTTCACAAAGCCCCTCCCCTGAAACTGCTCTGATGTTACAGTTACGGGGCTTGTGTACGAGTATTTCTGTATCTGTCAAAAAACCCACAACCCAGCATTCACCCCCACTTAAAGGTCCAGATTGCAGGATTTAAGGTGATATATTGGCAGATATGGAATATAATATCCATAGCCATGTTTTCATCTGTGTGTAATCACCTGAACTTAAGAATTTTTCATTACCTTAGAATGAGCCCTTCATATTTTCGTAGGGAGTGGGTACTCCTCCGTGGAATCGGCCATTTTGTTTTGCAGTAGCCCAGAATGGACACATCCAACAGGGCCATTTATGTTTTTGCATTGGCGCATAGTTCTTTTACATGCTTGGCACATGGAAGACGTTTCTATTGGTTGTAATCTGCAACCTCATAGCTAGATACCACTAAATCCTATACACAAGACCTTTAACGCTGCCGGAGCCGGGGTTTTAATTTCTCTCAAGCTTTTTTTCCCTTTTGATTTGTGTCACTTTCACATGAACAACAGAGTACAACATAATAAATGCCTTCCAGTAAAGACTGACTGAAAATGAACTCTGTTATCCCCAAATTTAAATGCTATCGCACCTCCCACTCCCTACAAGGACCTGCTTTTCACCCTGCCTTCCAGTGTGGCCGTTTGTAACTCCTGTTAACACATCTGATTTCTGACGATGCCAGACAACATGTCGTACAAACTTTGACCAAAACTTGGCCCAAAGACGTCTCATCAGGATGCCTCTTAACAACCTGGTCTCTCTCCGAAGTCGTTGAAATCTGGCGCTTGGGCAATGACTTGCGGAATCAGACACTGACAAAAGAGCCTTCTTTTAATGTCGACATAATACATGGCCGGTCACCGTTATAGTTTGATGGCGGCGTCGGGGAAATGCGATGAGCAGCATACAAAAGTTAAGGTGACAATAGTCCAAGTAGGGCTGGTGGTATGGTTGGTGCATGAATCCAACAAACTCCGACTTTAACCAGGGAGAGCAGTGTTTGTGTCCAATAAGATTATAAAGCCAAACCTGTTCTTTTTTCCTAAACCTAACCATGTGCTTTTGTTGCCTACAACCAACCACATGCATTAGCTTTTCAATTTGCGGTGTTTTACCAACGTAGTGCATTTATTTTGAAAGAGACACTATGTAAACTGTAGAGTTCCTGTGAAAAGGAAGTGTATTTTGAAAGAAGACAATGCATGTAACAGGCATAATTTGACACAGCGTCCCAGAGCGTGAAAAAGCAACGCACCCAGGGTACCTTTCATGTCGTATCTGGAAGTGGGAAGTCCATCACCAAACTTCAATATGTGGCGAGGTCGGAGTGAGAATGTGTTGCTCTCTGATTTATCCATATGAAGGCTAAGTTGGGGATCCAGAACTAACTGGTGAAGATCCACTTATGCAAAAAAAAGTCTGTATGAGGAGGCTAACAGCTAGCTTTATACAGGTCTAAAGCTAGCTGCATCCTCTAGGGGAAAAAATGAAGCCAAAGCAAAAGTGCCAAAAACTGCAGTTCCTGAAATGGCCCCTAGAGGCTAGCTCAAAAACTGGGTTAATCCACATAGACCCCCATGTTAAAATGCCCACCTTTACAGCAGACATGTTTACAGCCTGGGACAAAAGATGATTTTAGTCTTTATAGCTAATTTAGACATTCATGACAACTGTACATGGGGATTAATTTTTATAGAACTCATCCTTTTGCATTTTATTAATGTTTATAATACTCATATTTAAGTCTGCAAGGTGACGCCACAGTGTATGAGTCAGATCCACCCCTCGTTCCTCCACAGCTCCATGTCTCTCATCCAAATTTGGTCACCTCTGGCTCCAGAAAACCAACATGGTGACAGCCTAGATGCCGCACTTGAGGCTTCAAAACAGTAGTCCACAAACCAATGGGTGACATCACAGCAGCAACATCCATCATTATATACAGTCTAAGGTCTGAAGGCACATTTTTTTAAGCTGTTCCTAAAGGTTACACTTGAAGGTGAGTAGAAGTGCCTGCTGTCATAGAGAGTCATATGGGCATAACAACACTCATTTGCATTTAGTTTGTACATATGAAAAGTGACAGAAGTGACTGTGTGACCTCACTATCCCTACCATGACATATAGCACAAACCAAGCCGTAATATATACATAAAAGGGCAGGTGTACAGTTGTAAGTGTGCTGTGGCCTGCATTAGCTCATACCAAGATTATTTCCTATTTCCTAATGGGACACTGTTAGATTTTAAATCATTGAAAGGGGCGAAATGACAGAATCTCACTCTTCAAACTTCAAATATTGGTTGATCTGCTCTTAGTTGCCTTATAAAAGCATTCACAGTAACCCCAAACCATCATTCACTATTACAGTGTACATTACATTTCAAGTGTTTTCACCTTTTGCCCACTGGGCGGCAGCATTGCCTTGCACCAGTATTGTTTTACTATTACAGGTCAATGACACCTTACCATTAATAGAGGTCCAAATGAATAACATCCTACTGGTGTTTACTTGTATCGCAGTTTCATAAATACATGTGTAGTTTGGATGATTATAAACCTATGTATTTTATCCATCCATCTATTAACCCGACTTCATTCTTTCCCATGATGAGATAGTGAACACTGACATATTGAAAAGTGTGCAGTACATAATGGCACTTAATGCTTCTTAGATTATTTGCAAAACTAACTGAAGTACTTGATGTATCAGAGGAAATGCAATAGCAGACATTCTTGAAGGGACACTGCATCAATTTTACATGTCAACGTCAATTTACTGTTCATATGCAAGGGACACTATCTGTGAAAACAGTTGTATGATGATGTATTATCTGCAGGAGCTTTCTCAAGTCTTGGAAACCACTCAGTCACATAACTTGAGTAATCTTGGTTTGGGCTTGCAGACTACAAATTGTTTTAACAGAAATCAATTGCATAAGTGTTTGTGAAGCTTGACCCATACGAGGAAATACAAGCCAGGATATCTCAGCTTCTGACTGATCTTTTTAAAATCTGTCTCTTACAAGTTCCCTACTTCTGTCGGAGTGCAAGAATAATTTGACAGAGCACCACTTTATTTGCCAACAATGAGAATTTTGGGGAACTAAATGGCATCACTAGCTTAGAAAAGGTGTGGAGATGTGTGCTGTTGAAATACCAGAATATATTGAAAAAATACAATTCCCTAGTGAGATAGCAGTCAATACTGTAATTAATAAGTACAGACACACGATGACACATTTAGTCTCTACATGAATATTTGTTTCTGGATGACAAATATAACCCAGTTATCTAATTTGGGACATGGCCCAGCTTTCAGTCAACTTCAGTGTTTCTGTGGTGGATACAGTTTCTGTCCAGTAGATGGCAGTGTTGACTATAAATTGCATCTAGTTTGTGTCCTCTGACTTGGATTCCTGTCATCACTGGGTTGTGCAGGGAATTGAGAAACATTTCATGAGAAGAATTCCACCCATTTTCTGGAGTTTCCTCAGAAAGGAGTTTCTTGGTTCATTGAACACTCAGCAAAATCTGAGTTATTTCACTAAACAGTGCAGCAAATTGATTTCTGAGGGTGTATAGAGGAGACTGTCACTCTCCTCATTTCTTCCTTGTCTCTACCTGGACAGGACAGAGTCTCAGTAAATCAATCCAGGCACTTATGAATCAGTCTGAGCTCACCTGAGCAACTTTGTTATTGTTTTTGATATATGGTATACCATTAGAACAGGGGCAAATAGGGGCGTAAATCTCAAGTTTCATCACGATACAATATTGTATTGATTTTTTTGGACAACATTTTTATATTTACTGATATTTGTACGAAGTGTGCCACAATACAATTTTGTTTGCTTTAGTTAAGGTGCCTGTGATCAATATGTGAAAATACCTGTCATCATCCTCCAGCACAGTTTTAATGTTTAGGAAGGAGGTGTGCTTGGACGGAAATGGTGACACAGACATGCCACGAGAATTTGTAAATAAAGGCATATCTTAAAGATAATGATATGTATCAGTGTTTGCATTGATCATTTTGTGTCATTGTATCGTAACACCCCAAGGGGCACATAGGTGATCATTAGTATAATGGTGTTTTACAAATTACTGTTTAAATGTCATTTATATTTGAGATAAAGGGATGTTAAATAGTAGAGAATTGAAAAGAATGGAAAGAAGGAAACATGACCAAGCAACATAGGATTTATATTGTCATTTGTGTCAGCTGTCTGGTTCCCAAATATTAGGGGGCTGGGAAAAATTGACACAGCATAATATTGTGATATTTTGCATGGTGATATTGTATCGATATACAAATGCCAAGTACTGATTTTCTGATTTTGATAAATTATTTATGTTGCAAATACAAATTAAACTCTTGGTAGTCAACTAGAATAATAAAATCGATTTTATTTAATTTTTTCAGTCCACTGTATATAGTTCACTGTTTACAAAAATGACTGAAGTGAGATGAGCAGACTGGAAAACTTTATAAGATAAAACAGATGTTGACACAGTTTTCCTTTGGGGACCTATAGTTTGCAGTTGAAAAAAGATAATAAATTGAAATATATCAAAATATATGTTGTAGCAATACTCAGCATATTGCAAAAACGTTTAAAATTGCAATAGTATTGCATCATGACACACAAGGACAGTGTGACATGAATCATAAGAAAAATACATAAAGATTTGCTGAAGATGTGAAGTGATGAACTGATTTTGAGATGTTTAATCAGCTCTCTTCTTGCAAACACAAAACAGAAAAGATCTACGAAACTGCTGTGATGACGTACTGTCACTGATATACCATAGGTCTCTGATGATGGAAGTAGTACTCAACAAATGAGGATGTACTTTCTCCTGTCCTTCAGATGCCCCCATTCCCTCCCAAGTCCGGGCTGCCTGGCACACCAGAAACCTTATAAGCAGTCATTAAAACTCATTCAAATTGTAGTGGTCCACTGGCCATGCCGGATTGCATATTGTGACTTAAATGTCTTTAATTTCTCTCCCTTTCTGTCTCTCTTGGTTGTCCTCCTGTCACTCCTCCCTCTTTTTCCCTGTGCCACATCCCCTGCTGGAGCTCCTGGTTAAAAGCAAGTCAGAAAGAATAATGAAACCTTTGCTGTTAGCTCTAAAGGGAAATGATTGAAGGAAGGAAGAAAAAAAAAATGAATGAAAGGGGTTGGTTACACGCAAGCACACAATGACATGCATGTGCACACACATACTGTATACATGCACTCACACACAGATCAAATGGTGAGCTGAGGTCTCCCCATAGGGCATGAACATGGATTAATGTGCCCAGCGCGATTATTTCATTTATAACTGTCCTGGACCTTTTCAGATAAGACCATTTTTCAGGTTGCCATCCACTAGCACCTTTAGACTGCATCTATTAGCCTGCCAAGCACTCAGAGCTCCATTTAAAGGGCCAGCACCCTCACTGTTTAGCTTACATCGTAGAGCACTTTCAGAGAGGAGTCAAGGTTGTCTTGTGGCAAATTAAGCCCAACTAATTCCTAAAGGACTAAGGTGCAAATGTTTTAAGTAATCAGAAATATTACACCCGCTATGGATGTGAAGACGGTTCATCTCTTTACAATGAAATATCATCAGAAAGGTGCGTTTACCAATTCAGAGGAGCTCAGTTCCTGACTGATTCAACACTGTTACATTTTCTTGTAAAAATTATAGTACATCAGCATAAACCTACAGGGTTGTGTCATTGAAATGGCTGTGGGTTCATAAAATCATAACTGTATAACTAGCACCCCCACTGCTCATGTTCTATATACAGCACGCGGGTCCAAAAACGTCCTTTCTTTGCTCTCTTGTGCCCCTGTGGGACCCTCACGCTGCCCCCTCTAAAACCAGCAGAGGAAAACGCTCCATGAGACATGCAGTAAAAGTAAAATGTAAAATGGCTGCCTTGGCTGGGATTCTCCTTCCTCAGCAGCTTGGTGCTCACTGACCCCATTAATCCAGGTGTTCATTCATCTACAGGACGATCCTCCCACAGGCCGTTAACGGCTCACCCCACTGTGTTTGCCCAGCCCCAGCCCAGCCTAGCCCCGGCCTTCTCACTCCTGCTCTACCCAGTGTAACAGGGGCTGCCAATGAGCTAAGTATGGGCAGCCATATAAATGAGCCTTGGTAAATGTCAAGCCTTTTAATACTCAGTTGTAATGCCACATTTGTTTTGTACGCTGTCATTTGTTTTTAGAGTGAGCCAGACTTGTTAAACCACCCCCCCACCCCCCCCACCCCTTGCTCATTCTCCAAGGAGTGAAGACAGAGAGCTGGTCATGCAGAAAGAGGAGGTGGTGTAACTTAATTGGAGGTTACGTCGCTGTCAGTGCAATATGCTATTGACAAAGATACCTCAACTCTCAGCGAAAGCAGCCTGTAAATAGGTAAGCAATAAAAGCAGTTTCTCATTGATTAAACTGCAGGCCGGTGGACACTGCGTACAGCTGTGCACCGACTGGGCTCTTGTTTCGATGCAGACAGGGTGAGCTTTAAGGGACAGGAGCGCTCATGTTAATGTCATCCTTTGCTCACTGGCTCTGACAGCAGGGCTAATATGAGGCCTCAGCTTCTGCCGTTCTGACAATTCCCTGTCTCTTCCATATGAAGAGAATGATCATGTGAATTACAATGACAGGTATGTGTGTCTGTCTGAAAAACTGCAGCCTGTTTGTGTGTGTGTGTGTGTGTGTGTGTGTGTGTGTGTGTGTGTGTGTGTATGTGTGTGTGTGTGAGCTAATGTCTAAGTGGATGTGAGCCTGCATGCGTAGCTAATACTCACCATCCTTGTGCGTGTGTTTTGTTTGTGCCTGTGCGTGCATGTGCATGCATACATGGTAATTTATGTGCAAACACATGTGTCTCAGCGTCTCCACATGTTGATCCGTTCACTCAGAGGTTTATACACAAGCTCTGCCATTCTGCAAGAGCCAGACATACGGTACATAGCATTGCATTTCTCCTCCCTCACTTTTTACTGCATTCCCACACGCAGAGACTGTAAAAGAGAGTGATTTACACACAAGTGAATAAATACTGTGAGCTTGTGATACAGTCAATGCACTATACCCCTCCCTGTGCTGATGTGAAAAGCTTCGGTTAGTCCCAGGTTCGTTTAAAAGGGTCAGAGGAGCATGTTTGTTTAGCCATCCAGAGAAATTTGTTAGCAGGGGGGTACGAAAAGAGGAATTATCAAAAAACCAGAGGTAGATGCTAAAATTTTTAAGCACGGGTCCCATGGGCCAATAAACCTCTAAATTAGGTGACCAAAGTACAAACAAAAGCCTACAGAAAAAGCAGTTGAACCAAATTTAACACAGCCATCTTTAACTGTGACACTTCGATGAAAAGACATTAACAGAGTGAAAATATCTTGTTAAATATTTATAAATAATATCAATACATTTCTTGACTTTGTTATTATCATCTATAGTTGTAAGTGGCATAAAAAAATGTTGAGGAAATAAATACGTTTATGTTGCTAGCTCTGTGGAAGGCAAGGCAGCTTTATTTGTATAGCACATTTCACACACAAGGACAGTTCTAAGTGCTTTACAGAGCAACAAAATAGAAAACATAAAGGATACAGAAAAGAGTAAATAGAAAAAAGATATAAAAGGTCAAATTAATTGCTAAATTATTTACAATAATGAAAAAAACACCATTACAGATAGCAAAAGTGAAAAAAGCCACATACAGAAATGATTTTAAAATAATCCAGGTTGTATTTGAGTTAACTGCTGATTTTTATTGTTTTGTATTCACTGTAAGAAACGCACTTTGTCATCAACAGCTGTACAAAATGGAATAAAAGTATCTGGTTACTGACTTCATCATAACGTAACCTCCAAACTGTACTCAGCTGAAGTACTTCAGTAACGTTACACTTATTAACTGTGAAATTATTGTTTTGTCACTTTAGACTGCAGGTTACGGTTTAATGCTACATGTTCCTCTGAACAGAAACTCGCAGTCCTGCTGTTTTTAATTCGGTTAGCTGTTAGCAGGCCCCCAAGGACGCTTCTCGGCCTTGCAGCCAGTTTTTCCTAGTGGACACTCGTGGTATTGCAGCGAAACAAAATCCCCTGCAGCCCAAAAGGCATTTTCCTCATGGGCTACCATTATATAAAAGACGTCTGTAAAACTATTGACAGGACACCTTGAACTGCAGAAGAAGTTCATTTTAACTTATTCAGTTATGAATTTTTGATCCATGGAGGTTTTATATTCGTAAAACTTTCCTGGAGCCAAGAAAATCAATATAAAAATATGTGACATCATCACAATGTAAAGTCTTTGAGCTGAACAGGAAGTCGTGTGCGCACCCAGCGGGAGAAACACTACTGCGCATTTTCAGTTTCTATTGGAATGAATAGGTGCCATCTTGGCATGCGGTATAGGTATAGTAATATATATCTATGGTTATTAACTCATTTATCTATTAGCTCCATTAGCTAAACACACTGCAGAACTCTACTGCCCACCGGCTGCTAACAGCTAACAGCTAACTAGCTCTCCTTCCAGTGATAACTGCACAAAGACACACCTTGTTGTAATCACTCAATTTTGGTAATAGATCACAGTTTGGGGATTTTTAGTTATTTGAATTTATTTAGACAGGTAATCTCATTGAGACATGCAGTCTCATTCTCAAAAGAGACTTGATCCAGCTTAGTGGCCACAGGGGGCCACCTACTGGCAATATCTGGTGGCCACAGAGTAACTTTTTGTGGCCCTGGGTCATTGGTCCATGGTTATTGCTGAACCCTGAAGGTCTAAGGGATCATCACAGACAATTACAAATTGGCATCAAAGTCAACTACATGGCTGCGACTCATGGCAACATGTGAGGTCAATATTGGCGCTGATATGTAATAAAACTAAGGAGGCAGCTTAGGCCAGCAGTTGGAATAGAGGGGACAATATGTGGGAGGAGAGAGAGTGATGAAGAAAGGAGAGGGAGCCCTTATTATGTAGTGTGAACTCAGCCAAGCTGTATATCCAACGTCTGTCTCCATAAGCCCTCAGCACTTGCTATGTGTTCATCTACACAGAGAGATGCCATTTGTCCTTGCACACACACATGCACACAAACACACACACATTCCCCTCAAACAGACTACGGTAGCTTGTCTGACAAATTGAGCACATTTGTTCACTGGAGAAATTTTCATTGAGCAACTGGGTCTCCTCTCCGTCTCCTGTTGTTTCTCATTCAGAGGTTTCCTCCCCTCTTTCTCCGTCTGTGGGTAGATTGTTTACAGCAGGAAGTGCCTGGCATCCTCTCACTTGGCATTGGGAGACAGTGACTTGGCTGGTGCTGGTAGCCCAACATCATTCACAGTCCCAGCGCCTGCTTCAATGTAATTCATGTGCTTTTGGGAGACATCCTTACCGGAATAGAGAGCATTTTTGTTGATTATTCCGTCTGTTTTTGATTACATCCTGGCTGGCCTCAGAGAGCTAGCGGACAATTTAGCTATCATTGCTAGATGGGTTAATGGGACCCGAGCTGGAGGTTTATGTTGGGGTTCAAAACAGTAGGTTGGCTGAGATTTTCAGTTGTTACAGCGATGATTACTGCATATAAATGTTTGTGTGGTATTTCTCTTCCATGCATGTGTGCAAACATGAGTGTAGAGGTTAACATGTGTGGTTTTTAACAGAATCTGTCAGCTATTGGATGGATTGCCATGAAATTTTAGTGCAAACGTTCATGACCCTGTCGGGATGAATTGTAAAAATTTTAGTGAGCCTCTGACCTATTCTCTTGTGCCGTCATGAGATCAAATTTAAAATTGTTTTTTAAGCAAATACATGCTAATCTAATCACATTGCCATCAGCCTCAGCTGCATCTTGTGTTTAGTGCTAATTAGGTAAACATAATAGCCAGACACACCAAACTGACGTCAAAGAACTAGTGGCAACGAAGGCCAACTGTTTTGTCGCCTCACGTCGCCTTGTCTCGGCCAAAAGTTGTAACTGAACACACTACAAAGACTACAACAAATAACCAACTAGCACATATATTTTGTGCCTGCGTGAGAGGAAATAACTCTCCATAGCAGCAAGGGGTGGTAGTCTGTGTTCGACATTCGAAAAGGGAAACCAGAGGACTGACAGGACGGATTCAAGACACCAGTTAGCCAGATAGCACATTAGCACTAGCTAACAACAACACAAACAATTATGAATTGTCTCTGCTTAAGAGCTCAATGGCTAAAAAAGTGATCTTACCTAATAGAACAAGTTTATTTCAATCTCACGCCCTCTTGACTTTAGTCATTTGTTTGCTTTCCTCACTTCCGTTTGGCTTCTTATGCACTTGAACTCCCAATCAGCGTGATTTCATTCACAGACGTGTTCAACTGTCCGAAAAACAGCCAATAAAGGCCAACTAGTGCCACCAGTACAGGAAACACCATAAAAACTAGGGCGACAGACGCTCACCCAAGGCCCAACTTTGACCGTCAGCCAACCGTCGGCTTGGTATGTCAGGACCTTTATACCTGCATAGCATCAGCATGTTAGCTTGTCACTTTAATCATGCTGACGTTTGCATTTAGCCTCACAGTACGACCTCAGAAAGCCTCTAGCATGGCTGTAGACTTGCAGTCTTGTTTTGACAAAGCTATAAGTCATCAGATATTTAATCCATCTCATCTCATGACTGTTTGGCCAGACCAGTCCCTGTTGTTTGCCCTGGGGTGATGTCAGGCACTGTAAAAGAGGGGATATTGGTGTCTTCAATGTGCAAACAGAATTTGTGCCCTTTGACCCCTGAGATGGATGTTGCATGGTCTGAATAGTGCTAGCTTCTGCATAAGTACTCCAATTGCTCTCTGCTGACGTGCTAAGCCTACTGGGGCTGTTTGTGCTGGGTAAGCTTGTATTTCCTTGAGCATGCACCACCTGTCAGCAAGCACCACAACTGTGTGCGGATGTGTGTTTGTGTGTTAATATGTTCATGCTTGGACCTTACAAGCGTGTCACAAGCCATGACTAGTGGCACAAGTCAAACCCATTTGTTGTTCTTCTACTGTATAACAGTAAGAGGGTGGCACTCTCTTATTAAGGAGCTTTTAGACTGCGTAATTGTATTCCGAAAGCGTTTGTGCCAGTGTATGCTTATGTTAGTGCATGCAACTTTCCCAGGGGGCTACCTGATCCTATTACATTATCCAGCGCACATCAAAGGGTTAAGAGCTGTCTGCCTCTATAGTCATTAAGCCCTCTCTTAGCCACAGTAAATCAACGCAGTGCCGGCAACAGCTGCTCTGATCACCTATTAAAACTTCCATAATGTGCCGTGTGTACAGAGTGGGGCCTGTAAGCTGACACTGGCCAATAGACCCCCGATAAAGGCCATCTTGAGCCTCTGATCTGGCTCCTATGGTCAGGATAGCAGGGGAAGTGGAGCTGAGTGGGGAGAGATGACAGAAAAGCCTTGTCATTAAGGACAACTGCCTCAGGGCTTGAAACCATGCAGGATAAAAAATGGATATGCCCTGTACTGTGGATATATTTATATCTCAAGGCACCAGACTATAAGATGTTATCAAGCCTTTAGCCCAGTTGGTTGAAGTCTTTAAAACTTAATATATTCAAAGCTGGAGATTTCCCCAGCAAATGCCTGGTAGCAGCTGAGAAAATACTTTATCTGATGCAATAGGAGCCATACATTAAAACTCAGTAGAGGAATGCATCATGCACATGTGAAATGTCTCTTAAAGGGATATTTTGCCAATTTATAACCAGCTTTGTGTTATTTAAATGTGGGTAGTATGTGTAAATGAACTGTTACACTTTCCTCTATCTTGCCAGTACCCAGATCTCCCTGCTCATGTGCCAGAGAAAATCAGCCAGTTTTGTCTGATCAAATATAAACCAAGATTCTGTTACTGTATTGTCTGTTTTTGCCTAAAATGTCTTCAGAAACATATTTTAGTGCACTGTTTAGCTGCAATACAAGAGTTTGTGAACAGGATGATGGTCAGATCAAATGGTGAATCTAATAGGGCTGCCCCTAGCTAAGAATTTTCTCAGTCGACCAAGAGTCCTCATTTTTGGCCATTAGTCGACTAGTCGCCTGCATGTTTATGATATTAATTTAATTATTAATATAAAATGATATATTTTGGGCGGGGCAACACAATGGTTTGAGTTCAAGAATGTGAGACAGAACAGTATCAGTAACATTGTTAACACTGTGCTACATTACAGAGAAATACAAAACCATACTAATGAACCTTCATTAATATAGGCCTATATTTTATCTACATGTGCACGTCACACACTGAGCGAGCCGCCTGTTAATGATGCTGTCGGCAAAGCAGTAATGATTGTGCTAAGTGGCTAATGGGCATGTAGCTGCTTACATGTTTCAGATGATACGTCATGTTTGTAGTCGACCAATGAAGATGAGTTTACATATCACCTTGGGTTCGTCCTTCACCTTCTCAAAATGATCCCACACTTTGGATTTCCTGCCCGACATGTTATTAACTAGCCTGTGGAATAACCGCAGGTGCCAGCGTTGTAAATTAGGGGCCGTACTGGTTTCCCACTGGGCGCTACTCTTGTGCCAGCTTTCAAGAGTGTGGCGACAGGTTGCATCTAAAGTTACTAATCAACCATATCATAACCTATTTACCTGAAATCTTGAATGCAGAGCTGATCTTCTTCCAGGTGCTGTTTATAAGTGTGTAGGCCTATCGTCCGTGGGACAGATGTAAAGCTCTGGGTAGCCCTGCACTAAAAAGATCCACCTTTCCTTGCTTATCAGACTGAATATTTACAGAAGAAAGGAAAGATATCTGTCGGCTGTGATTGGTTTGTAATGTGACTCCTGTCTGACTGCTGAGCGTGGCCTCTTCCTGTGTCTGTCCTTTCAAATTAAACCCCCACAAGGTCCAGTCATATAGGTTTTAATTTATCTTGACAATGCGCAGCTCCTAATAGAGTTTCACATTTCTTTTGTCTGTGACTAAGCAGCCAATGAAATCTTGCTGACTAATGACTTTTCTGGTCAACTAACGTTTGGTCGACTATTAGGGGGCAGCCCTGGAATCAAAGCAGTGCCGATCAAATAGTCTGTTACTGCGTTGCCTATTTCTCGCCTTAAATGTTTTCAGAAACACATTTTAACTTACTGTTTAACTGAAATACGAGGTCCATTGCTGGCCGCCATATTGTTTTTTGGACAAGCAACTTGAATTATGTCACCCCACAAGCAGAAGTGTTTATTGGTCTGGTGCATTGCAGTGCATTCTGTAGTTGTAGGTTTTCTACTTCTTGAGCACAAGCCAATGCAACAACCCCTTTTCTCTGTTTTCTCTGATCATGTAGCACCAGTTTCCAAAGTATTTGCATCTTTCTACTGCCCAGACAACCCAGATTTATGAAAATGAAATACAGTGGTGAAGTACATGTTAAAATGCTGATTTAATGTCAGTTTAAACATGCAAAGTAATTTGAATACACGGCAGCTTTCTGCAGTCGTCAAAATCAGTAGCAGAGGACTCGACTACAGGCTAACTTCTTCCACTGATCTGGTCTGGGAAATTGTGTGGAAATCAATAGCAGGACGAGCTAGCTGGACTACTGTCAGTGTATACAGAAGCACAGACTCAGGAGGCCCGTCTCCATGGAGACACAAACAGGGCATGAGGCTGCCCTCAGGTGAATTCTCTGTGTGGCTCCGCCAGCTGAATTGGTCCATTTAGGTTTCATTTTCTTTCTTGTCTACATCTTTCTCTTTCTCTTTTTCTTTCACTTTCACCCCTACTGCTCAGCAGCAGGCCCTGGGCCCGACTTCTCTATCTCTTTCTTTCACTCACTCACTTTCTGTTTCTCTCCCACCGACAGGTAGCAGGGCCAAAATTCAGGAGAGGATATAAGGTGAAACTGTGTCTCTGTACATAACAACTGTCACAGGCCATTCAGAGGGTGGATGCTGATTTGCCTCTGCTAAGGTTGCAGAGATGTTTGTCAGTTGATCTCATAGCGCGGCCCATGCACGCTGTGCTCTCTGACTGAATTTCTTTCACCTTTTTTTTTGTCCTCACCTCTCTTCGACATTTTGTCTTCTTCTCTTCCTCACTCACACATGCTGATTGTGTTTTTTTTTTTAGCCCTCTCACCTCTTCATTAAACAGACCGTATATGGCTGCGCCTCTGTTTCCTGCTATCATAAGGTACATTTAGTGCTTTGAGTTTGTTTCGAATTTAGCACACCAACCCCAATGGATTTGTTTGAAGAAAATGAGAGATGTCTCCAAAATGTCTGATCAAAGCCTGGCTTAGCTGCCCAGGGGGTTCAACTCATGTTGATAAGATGTCCAAGTGCCAGTCATGGAGCTTATGACTGCCTAGTATCTAAGCAGATTGTATATTTTTAAAGTGCTAGATATATTCGAGGAGGAGAGGAGAGCAGAGCCATCCAGTGAAGGACATGGATGTGTTTAAGGGCTCTGGCAACCGGCGCTGGGGGCCTGGCAGCTGGGCAGAATTCTTTTATATCCTGCTATGACTGGCACTTTTATACACACACACAGGCATGCATGCATGAGTTCATGCTCTGTCTCTCCCTCTGTATGTCTCTCTCTTTAATACGCTCACTCACCACTCGTGCCATTATACATGCTGATATCCCTTTTCATCGTGGGTGAGGCTACTACAGAGCGAGGCTAGGAGAAAGAGGTTGTGTGTGTGTGTGTGTGTGTGTGTCAGTGAGTGTGTGCGGCAGCTTTAACTGCTGCACGCATGTGCCTTCATCACCCTGAGAGGTCTGTGGAGAATGTGCGACAGAGTACCAGTTGTTTCGACCACCTGTATCTCAGGACAGGAGAGATTTTCCTCTTTTTTCTCTCTAAATTCTTCTCTGTCTTTTTTATTATCTGGAAGCTTTCACAAGAGAGCGCTCACAATAGATCAGCCCTCCCTGTTAATAAAATGTGCTATGAGTTCATTCTTCCGTCTGGGTGCTTTACTGGCGTCCTGGTCACTTTTCTACACAAATACCCACACTGTGTAATTGTAGACTTGGGCTGGGCAATATATCGGTATTATATCAATATCGTGATATGAGATTGAGATATCCAGAGTGTATTTTCCTGGTTTTGAGGGTTGCAATACTGTAACTTACCAGACTGTTGCAGCTTTTCTATTATTTGCCTTTACCCACCAATCATTAAATACACATTACTGATGATCATTTATCAAATATGTCCATGTGTGAAAGCACCAATATCCCACACTATCGTCGTAATATCAATATCCAGATACTTGGTTAAAAACATTGTGATAATTGATGTTGTCCATATCGCCCGGCCCTAATTCAGACTAATTTGTACCATATCAATGCAGCATGTACAAATTCAGTTGGACAGATGCAGGGAAGTTGGGGTAAAGGTGGTTGAGGCGATTATTTTATCCACACCATCTGATCAAACACATACAAATTAAACCAAAAGAGGTGCAGGTAGTGAGAGGGAGGAAGATCTATAGCCCTTTGATCAGTGGTGTGCTTGCTGAATTTTGCGCCACGTAACCACAGCATGAGTTGAGTCATTTTGTCATTCATATCACTTAGATCCCAATTACTGTTTATTTAATGGACGAGATTGCTTTGCGCCTGTTCTTTAAAGGGACAGCTCACCGCAAATCAAATATATATATTTTTTCCTCTTACCTGTAGTGCTGTTTATCAGTCTAGATTGTTTTGGTGTGAGTTGCAGAGTGTTGGAGATATCAGCCATAGAGATGTCTGCCCTCTCTTGAATATAATGAAACTAGATGGCACTTGGCTTGTTTTGCTCAAAGCGCCAAAAAAAATACATTTGAAAAACTCAGCAGCAATGTCTCTTTCCAGAAATCATGACTCAGTTACTCAAGATAATCCACAGACTTTGCTTTGAGCAGTTTCAAGTAGGAACTATTTTCTTTCTGCCAAACTACACCTGCCAACCGTATCATGACGCAGAAGGAAGCATGTATCTACTACTACTCTAGAAAAAGTACTCTGGACAAGAGGCTCATGACAGCATGAGATATAAACATTAATGGCGTCCTCCTCAGCTGAGCTGTAACGTTAGCTAGCTCAGTGGTGCTAGGTGAGCTAGCAGTAGATGCTAGCTTCCTTCTGTGCAGTGATACGGTTGGCAGGTGTGGTTCAGTAGGAAAAAAATAGTTCCTACATGAAATTGCTTACAGCAAACTGCGGATTATATTGACTGACTGGATCATGAGTTCTGGGAAGACACATTTCTGTTGAGTTTTCAAATGTATTTTTGGTGCTTTAAGCAAAACAAGCTGAGTGCCATCTAGTTCCATTATATTCAAGAGAAGGCAGACATCTGTACGGCCGATATCTCCAACACTCGGCAGCTCACACCAAAACAATCTAGACTGATAAACAGCACAATAGCTAAGAGGAAAAATATGTGTATTTGATTTGTGGGTGAACTGTCCCTTTAAATGTGTGACTTACTGTACTTCTGATGTTGTTAATCATCTCATATTTGAGGAGACACTGTACGTCTTGCTATATGCAGCACCCATCACGCATACACAAACACACCTTAACAGGAGGTGACGAGACACGCACACTGATGCCAGTTTACAAATGCGCACGTGTGCATGTGAAGGAACATAAAGACCCAGACAGGTCCATATTCTGCCAGCCCCTGAGCAGAAGCTATTGTATTGTGATAAATGGAGTGTCTCCTGTCCCTGTAGCCACAAGGCCCTGCAGCAGTCCACGGGGAGCCTGGGGATGCTTGGTGGCCTTTCTCCCAGGTTTCCTGTCTCCTGACTCAGCACCAGCTGTGCACACCAGCAGGAAAAAGAACATGCAAAGGGTAAAAATAATTCACTGGAGATTCATGGTATAGCATGACCCCAAGGCAGTCAGTTAGACAATAGTCTTTCTTTCACCTGACAGTGTGAGCCAGGCAAAGCGTTTCAGAGGAAGGATCATCACGCTCTGTGGGATAATGGCCTCTATGGATGATGTCATGTAGAAGCAGGATATATAGGGCACTTACAGAAAATGTGCCGAAATGATGAAAATGCTGACGGTTTTGTAATGACACACTATAAAAGCCCTTTTTCACTGTAAAGATGTTTGTGGCAGTTTATTCTAGATCATCTGGATATGATTGCTGCTTGTTTAAATCACCACAGAACTGCATCCCGTACAGAGACACTTAATCAAAAGCTGAACTTGGCAAATTTGTCTTGCGGTTTGAAGACAATCTCTGACAGTTGCCCCGGCTGACTCTATGCCCAGAAGCCACTCTGGCATTGAAGGAGACTGAGCTTTATGGCAACAATGGAAGGCGTGCCAGCGGAGCCAGGCAGTCATCATGGTAGCGACCATGGTGGGCTGTCAGAGAGAGCTGTGTGGCAGCACTGTGTAGTTGAAGCGCCTGCTCTCTCCATAATGGAACAGCTGTTTGGAGCACGGTGCGCCAGGGCGCTGGAGCACAGAGTAAATAGAGGAGAAGAGCAATGTAAACAGAGATGGGATGGTGGGAGCTGCTTCCCTGCTACCGTGAAAGGGGGTAAACACCCCAGAGAACTAGACGGAGGGGTTGTCGACACAGGAATGCACAAACAGCACTACACAGGAGGGTGTGGAGAGAAAGGAGGGTGTATTGTGAAAGAATGGAGCAGTAATGCTCTACTCCAGCCTCAGGTTCCCACACAATACCTGACCTGTATATTTTTATGAGACAAGAGTTGAGGCAAGAATCATACCTGCCACCCCTGAGACCAATCCCAGTTTCAAACGTGAAATCTTAATATTAGCCTATGGGTTAATTATCATCTACATGCCTTAATTTGATTAGATTTTGGGAGCTACTGATGAATTGAGCTCACAGCTGATCTCCCTCTTAAGAGGACCAAAGGCCTTCTTTATTATTAGAGATAAAGAGCGTTTCCAGCTGTCCTGCACTTACAAATGGAATAGCATGAGAAGGCGCCTGACCCTTTTATGACAGGCTGTAACTTTTCCTGCTGTTGGGTCAGCAGAGTACTGTGGACAGAGAGAGAACAACTGTGGCTGTTGGCACAGCATCGTTTCGGACACAGGAAGACATTCATATTTGATAGTGTCTTGCAAACATAGACTCATGTAGGTGGTGAGGCTGATTTAGGAGCCACAAGTTACAACAAGCCTTATCCAGAGGGGCTCAGCTGACTGCTGAACTCGACTCATATTCTGCCTTTTTTTACAGCAAGGTCATGTGCTTAAAATTGAGGCTAGGGCAGATTTGATGTTTTGGGTTCAGAGACCCATTTACAAACTGCATCCATCCCCTGATTACACAGCATTCTGTGATTGCTGCCAAGCTGGGTTAATACGTTATGAGTGAGCAGTTTAGGCCAGATACATATCTGAGATAGCTGTGACTATTAAATCTCCTTGGGAAAAAATGCCCCTGAGTGGACCACTAAACTAGACATCTCCTTTCTTTTCATCTTCCTCGTTCATTCATTCATGGACACACTACGGCTGTATCACACAACAGAAGGAGAGATATGGAAATTTTTTAGATGAAAGATGATGTGACACAAATTAACTCACTAACAAAAAAGAGCAAAAAAAGACCCTGGTAATGAGTCATGTATTTGTTGTTCTGCGAGCACCATGCAAGCAGGGTGGCAATATTACATCAGAGTTTGTGAGCAACATATGTAGCGAGGAGCAACAGTAATCCCATGTAATACTGTGAAAAGCTCTTTTAGCATAGCTGATACAGAATCTTTACAAGCCACTAATAATGAGCAACAGAGAAATGGATTAGGGGTGGCATGGCTGGATCCGGGCCACGGCAAGCAACACACAGCACAGTTAGCGAGCGTGTTGGCATATGTGTCTATGCAACTCAGGGGTATGCATTAGTCCCTGGGAGGAAGTGTAGGCATTTGCAAACAGCAGGTGGTTCAGCATTCAAGTCACCTCTGAAAGCCTTCCATTATGCATGCTGTAAACGTGCACCCAGTTTCAGCTTTTGGAGGTGTCATGCACTTAAAGTTGTTCGAAGACTCATTCGTCCCTAAATAAAATGATGGGGTCTTGTTTACCATGAGGTCCATCCAGATTTTGCATTTACGCTGTTTATCTACACAACCATATTTCTCTCATCTATAAGTCTCAATCTTCCAAATGTCGACATTAATGATGTTTTTCACGCCAAAGCTGCACTTCTGCCTCACTGCTTGAAAGATTTGGTGTTACTCCTGCATACAGTACGGTTGAGGTTATTCGACAGTGGCTGTAACTGCTCCACATTTGATATTCTCAAAAACGAATGATCGGGGCTTTAGTGCCCTTTAAGCAGAAGCAGTCAGCATCTGAATGATCTGTTTGTCCTGCTCTCTTCTCCCAGCACCTTGTTAAGACCCAGGACCTCACCTCAACCCTCCTGCTACACACACACACACAGACCCAAATACACACACACACCAGGCTGTCTGTCCCCTGCTCAACCCCCTCGCAGTCAGAGGCCAGACAGGGTCGAGCAGAGGGCGAGACATTTATGAGGTGTAGATATTTGTGCAGGAAAGCATTCCTCCAGTTGACACTGAGCAACACAGTCTGGATGCTGGGCGAGCTGAAGCAGACAGGCACTGAAAAGCAAGGCGGGCGGATCACTCTGTAGAGTGAGGGGGAACAGAATCCAGGTAATAGGCGTTAAAATGCAGTCTAAATGAGGAAAGCAAGAGAAAACTTTGGTGCAGTGACATTTTTTAGTGACCTTATCTTTCCCACGGATACTGCATGTTTGCTCGGCTTGATTCAGAGTGTGTAATTTGTCAAAAACATCTTAAGTGCAACCTAAATTGTCCCCATTAGATCCATGATGAATCTTATCTTGACTCTGTATCTCCGAGCACAGAGGAGTAATGAAGCAAAACCTTCTCAAAACATGATAATAACCTTCAGACCCCCACACACCCACTCTTAACCCCATCTCCAGCTCCAGTGGTGAGTCCACCCCCATGCTGACGGTGCAGGAAGGGCCACGGCTCAGACACGGGGCAGTGGCCATAGTCAACACAAAAGGTTGTGGTGGTAAACAGAGCTGTTTGTGTTCACTGGGCCGCTGTTGGAGATGACTGATGTGCCCATTAGCCCCTGTCTGGGCATTAGGGGGAGGGGTGGCGGCACTCGGGCTCCACGCAGGACAAAAAGACCCCTGGGCCTGCAGAGAAAGGTCACTGACCCATATTGTGTCTCCTTCAGGCCTAGCCAGTGGTTATTTCACTGATTCAGGTTACAGAGATTGGCTTTGTCAAAGCTGATGAGCATGTATGCAAATGGACAGATGCTGTAGGTTATGGATGATGTTGTGCGATAGCGGCACGTACCTGCTGCTCCAGGCTCTGAATGGAGAAGGTTTCATGTTGTTGTTGGCAGTTTGTGCTCTATTGTAGACAAAGAATACACCATACAACACTGTGTCTTTAAAAGTAGGAAAAATAAGCTGTCTGCAAGCTAATTGTGTGTGATGTAGTGTGTTTTGTGTCCCACTAGAGGGCGCCCTTCTTTACATCTATTCTTCATTTAAGAGATGTGAAAAATGTCTGTATAAATCCCTTTATTTTGATCAGAAACAAACATTTAATTTGAATAAATCTTACATTTTTTGTCATATTTATTTATAAATCTATAAAAATTCTCGACCCTATAGCACAGATTTAATTGTAAAAAAAAAATGCAGCACAAATACAGAAATTACACATTTACAAATCTTCAAACATTAACACACTGAATGCTGTCAGACTTCTTCAAGGGCTTTGGACCAAATGGTAATTTAAGTTAACTTTTGGGCCTATCTCACAGATACACTGACAAAGAACCAGCTCATTTTTAAAAAGAAAATAAGCAACTGTACTTTATCATGAATCACAAAAATTCACATCTATCTCTGAATCAGTCAACATCATATTTACAGAGCTTGGCAGCTAAACCCAGTAGGCTTTATTTGATGCTGTGACAGATCTGTCTCTATTTACTAAGGAACTCAAAGCTCACATAAACTTAGTTCAGCCAGAGACACTTACATCAAAGGATTTATCGCAACAAATAAAAGAATTTGGCAGAAAAGGGGGCCTTGTGCTTGATGGTGCTTTACAAATGAATCCAAGTAGCCTCAAAATTCTAAGGGGAGCACATTAAAACTCCCTGAGGGGTATAAAAGAACAGAGCCCCGCACATACATATAAATGAGATATGTGATGTACATAATGCACAACAAGCGGAAGAGCTGCCATCGCCGCGTCTTGTAATAACAGGTGGAGGTTGGGGGATGGTTAAGGGAGAAATCAGCTGTGTTATAAAGGTAGGAATAAACAATGTAACCAGTGGCAGCCGAGGCAGCACAAATAATCCAAAGAATAAATGTGAGTTTGTCATTAAGGCTCTTCACTGCAAAGACTTGAAGAGCTGAAACAATTAGTCGAGTAATCAATTAGATGATAGGGGAAAATAAAAGCCAACTATTTTGATAATCAAATACTGGTTTCTTTCTTTTTTTTCAAGCAAAAATGTCCAACATTTGCTGGTTTCAACTTCTTAAATGTCAAAATTAGCTGCTTTTCTTTTTTGTTTGTGATCACAAATGAAGATTCTTTGGGTTTTGGATTGTTGGTTGGACAAAGGAAGCAATTTGAGGACATCACTTTGAGCATTTTTCACATTTTTTAAAAAATGTAATAGACTCAGAAATTATTCAGTTAATCATGAAAATAATTTCCAGCTTAATTGGTAATAAAAATAATCATCAGTTGCAGCCCTATTGACATCCTGGTGATAGTTATAGTCAGATGATACTGATCAGCTGATGACATGTACATCTTAAGTGCTCTGCCTGAACTAATTACTCCATTTGTGTTCATAGGCAACCTCTAAACTTCCTGTTTTTCTTCCCACCCCCTTTAGTTTTAACACACCACCAAAACCACCTTGTGTAAAAACGTTCCAGTGCACTTGGACTAGGTTTGTTTATTCTTAAAACTCTGCCTCTTTGGTAAAATTGTCTGCCTGTTTGTCCTATTTGGATGAGATAATTAAATTTATTCTGTCTTTCAAAGGCAATATTGTAGTCATTACAAAACGGTTTAACATAAATGCGTTGATGGGAAATGGCAGGTGCAGTAAGATGGCAGGTGCGGTGAGATGAAGAGGACACAGCCAGAATACTGGAATTAATTCACAGAGGTTTGTGGATGAGAAGAATCCAGTGTTGCTTTATTTCTTTTCACTAGATGGCCTCTACAAGACCAGTTTTATTTAAGAAATGCAAATGCGACATCACACCAAGAAAAACAATGTCACATTCTCATAAAGCGCTCTTGGCATGAACAAACAGCAACATTGACAATAAATAAAATGTTGGCGAACAAAATAAAACTTTGTGAACAAAGAATACTCAGGATTGCATATCAAACAAGACAAAAAAAATATAGACAAAATGTACTTGGCACAAATTAAATAAACTTAAGTAAATTTTCAGATTGAGTGAACCTACTCTATGTCCATTGCTTTGTGAATCTGATTGTCCTTCACAGTTAGCATCGAGTATGTGCGTGTACTGTACAAAATAGACACAGATGGCTGATGAAACTAAAATAGACTAATTCCAACAAATTGTCAGTACTCAACATCTTTCTTTGTCAGTACCTTGACCTTCATAGTCTCACTCCCAGGTGGCCTTTTGCTGCATATGTTTGCACTAAACAAAACTGCAGGTACATGTGCAAGAAACCATTGTCACAATGCAAAGCCAATATATATGCACATAGTGGAGGACAATAAGTTACCAGTGATTTCTGATTTGAGTTCAGTACAGGTGCTTGACATATGTTAAATTTAAATAAAGGAAATAAAGATATTTAAAAGACACTTTGGTATTTTGTAGGTCATAATGTGCTGAACTATGCATTCATATAACACATTTTCATTAAAAAAGACCCAGTCTTGTTCTAAATTGATTTGTGTGGACATGATTATAGTGATGCCAGGACACTCATCACACACAAATATTGTGTCAAAATGTTATACTCATATATCATTGATCTTAAATCATTTTTGACCCGTGATTGCAGTCCAGTGGGATCTGCCTCGTGATGATGACCAACTGAGAGGTACATAAATAAAAAGGTGTTTTTAAAATAGGATAACAAAAAATGCAAAGTAACAGAACACTTTTACAAAAAAAGCCACTTGACCTATTTTTTAAACAGGATGACCCCTCTCTCTCAGAAAGCGAGTCTCTCGTCCTGTTATAGACTAAATCCTTCTGTCTTTGTTTGTGCTCTGTCTGTCTGTCTCTGTCTGTCTCAGCAGGGCATATGCAGTGCAACACTAACATCTCCAATCTTGACTTCCCAAAGCAAAGGAAAAACGATGTAATGTATTCTACACCCATATAAAAATAAATCAATCGCAAACATGGAAAGATACATCTCATATATACAATAAACTCCTATATAAAATAGCTTTTATGTACATATAGACAACAGACAACAATACAATAATTGACCTGTACAATGTACACCTGAACAGTTAAGACAGGTGAGAGGTACTGAAGTGTATGGCTTGATTGGGAAAAAATTCAAAAATATTTACAGACATCAACTTTACATCTTTTACATGTTTTCAACTTCCCTGGAATGAAGAGGTCTAGGGAGAGCCCCATGCCTCGCTTTCTTTTCCATTCCCTCAGGTAAGGCTACCTTTATAGAATTGGTCCGCAGAGACTATTCAGCCTCATGGTATTTTGCACAGTCAAACTCACTCTCAGCTCTACTTTGGTGACATATGATAGGAGCTGAAAGCTTGAGTCCTAAAACCATTTATGAAACTGTCTATCACATCCATTACAAAGAGATTAGTTGGACGATCGAAACGCCACTTATTGAATTTTGTGATGCCCAGGAAGACCCAGACCTCCTGCTATTCTTCTAGAAAGGATCAACCAGTTATGGACATCCCCCTTCACTTCCACAAAGGTTAGACGCCAATAGACTCCAGTGTGTAACCTCAGACAGCCCTGCTTTGGTGCCGACATTTTGTCCATGGGTCTTTGAGACGTACCCAAGGAACACTTGTTGTCTTCCCAGGCTGGAGGGTCTTGTAGGTACAGTCATAGACTTCTATCCTTCCTCCAAAGGAGTCCTTCAGTAGTGTCCTCACGGAGGTTCAGCACAGGATGGAAACCCCTTCAGTAGTGACCAACTGACCAGCGGTGGGGTCGTACGTCCCAGCCAGGTAGTAGAGGTCTGGGGAGGTACTGTTCGGCTTCTGATTGCGAGTCAGACACTCATACTCCTCCCTGCTCACCACCTGGCACTTATGAGAGATTGTCTGGACGTCATTCTCATCCTCATGACATGACTGGTACAGGGCATGCTGCATAAGGAAAAGACAGGGTTAGTTGCATCATTGTCATGCGAACGTTCTATGCTACAAATGGCAACAGTCTCCACAAAGTTGTAACTCTTCATCATGACTCACCTTGCCATCTCGATGCCTCTTGCCAAGCTTGGTCTCTTCAGGATGGTAGAACCACTTGACTTTGACCACCATGCTGGAGGTCCAGGATTCCCAGAAGTTCTCAATTCGACCTACGTATGGGAGGTTCGGGCGTCCCGCTGAGAGGAACACAGCACAATCTCCCACTCTCACTGTGTCTCTGCCTCGCACAATGGCCTTATAAAAAAGCTTCCTTGCCTTGCCCTTGAGACCTCGCCGCTGTGGAAAACAGACACTTTGATCAGTCTTGTTTGATAATGATTATTATTACCTCTCTTGACCTTTAGTGGTTTAGTATTCTAAGCTAACTGATATTATGAGAGAAAAGAAGGACAAATCTTTGCTACACTGATGAAGTAGAAACATGGATGGAATATTCTCACCTGTGTAGGGTTTCCTGACCACCTCCACATTTGTCGTCCTGAAAGGAACGCAGACATCTTGGGCCTTGGAATGAATGAGGTGTCATCTGGAAGCATCCTAGGTTTCTTCACAAAATCTTTAGATGATTTAGATGGGGAGCTGGTGCATTCTTTCCTCTTCATGGACTTGCTGTTGGAGACCTGGTCAGGGGGGCCTCCTTTGGCATTGGAAACAGCCACAGCTTTGGCCACAAATGAGTGCTGGTGCGGCCTTGAAGAAGTGGAGGGTTCAGAGGGTTGCAGGAGCCCCCGGTGGGAAGACAGACAACTCTGAAGCATCAGTGTAGAACTGTCCTCATCCTCTGAGCTGTAGGAGGAATCATTGTCAGAGGAACACAGGCTGGAACTGGACAGAGAGCCTGAGGAGGAGGAGCTTGAAGAACCAGAGGACGAGGAAGAGACAGAGAGACGAGACAGGAAGCGGCCAGCCGTCCTTAGTCCACCTGAGGCTGCAGCCAGTGCAGCCCTCCTCCTCTCTTCCTCATCATCTTCAAGATCAGAGTAAGAGCTGTGACACTCTCTGTGGGAGCTGAAGCCCAAGTCCCCATATTCATCAAGACGCAGAGAATAGGAGGGCTTTCTTTGGGGTGTTGTTCCTTTCAGGAGAAGTTCTACCCTGGACGCACCACCCTTTTTGTTATCTTTAACCAGCAGGACAGGGTGAGAGTAAGCTTCTGTCCTGGGCATACCACCCACACTGGAAGATCCATCTCGCAACAGCAGAGCCTTGCTGTTCTTTGTTTTGGGGGATGTCACTCCTTCATGATCTAATTTGACCAGGAACTCTTGTCCAGACTTCCTGCTCCTTGGCATAATTAGCTCATCTTGCCTGCGCCTCTGGCCATACAGCCCACTTCTGGAGCCCAACGATAAACCTGGACTCTGCCCTGTAGACTGAGTACAGAAGGAGGAGTAGCCATTTGCAATGCTGCTGAAGGAGTCCACCTCAAAGGAGCTGCTGCTGAAAAGGCCTTTGGCTGGGGTGGAAGCCAGTGGCTGGGTCCTAGGCAAGGGGAACGGGTCATCCTCTGTCCCTCTCAAGGCCTTCCTGGGTGTCCCATTAAGCTGAAACAGGTTGTCAGATGACCTCTTCCTGGTGTTGCCCAATGAAGGCCAACTCAGGAAAGGTGAAGGATTTTTATTGGCATTCTCAGCCTGCTGTTGCTGCAGCTTTTGTTTTTTCCCAGAACCCTTTGGTCTCCCTAAAATGAGGAACACACGTGTCATGTTTTAGCAATACATTGCAAATGATGAAACATGGCTGTCTCAGTTGTACATACTGTTCACTTAACAGTTGTATCAAATAAACTGTTCAATCTAATGCAGGCGTGCGACATCGACGTCTGCGTGTAGCCCATTTTTATGTGACTGTGCAGACTGTAGGCATAGCAGACTGTGCATGCTCCCATACAAAGGAAAATCTCTTGTTCCAGATTCCAGTCCAGTCCAAAGAACTGCAGTCAAGCCAACCATGGCTGCCACGCTGCAATAAAGTTAGTTTTAAGATAGATATTCGACAGACTCTCACTCCAGATCCAGCGGAGTCTCTTAGTCTCAGTTTTACTGGTAACAATGGTAATGGTAAGCTCACCTCCCTGCCCTCCGTTTACTGCTGGGGGCTGACGCGAGCCATCAATTGTAGGAGAAATTAAGAGGTTGAAGGGTTAATTCTTACCTGGTCTTCTTTTGTGAACAGTTGTTTGGCTGTTGATGAATGTATTGAGTCTGTCAGATGGTCTGTCACTGATGGGGGCCTGCTCCAGACTGGAACTTTTCTTGGCTGTCGTCTCGCTGGGTAACAGCAGGGCAGGAGATGACTCCCCACCTACAGGACAAGGGGCAGAAGATTATTAGCATTTACTTACAAGTAGACAATACAGTGCAATATGAAAGGGACAATTCGCAGTAACACAGAGAGAAGACACCCACAGTGAATCTGGTATCCAGGAGGCAGGAGGCGGATGTTTGGGAGAGAAATCTTCCCTCGGTCTCCATCATCAAACTCTACCATCACCCCTCCTTGCTTCCCTTCATCAGATGAACCACCTGCAACAGACAGAAATGCACTTCATTGGGTAAGCAGGGAAGTTAGCAAATGCTAAAAATGATTGTAAACATAAAACTAAATATATAGTTGAAGATAGAAAGGACACACAGGAAAACAGGGATGGAAGAAGCTGATGTCTCACCTCTGCGAACATAGCCTGGGTATAAGCAGCGTGAGCGTTCGCTCCAGTAAGCGCACACCCTGGTTCCTTCAGTGAGCACAGTCTCCGACTCTGGCCGTACATCCAGGACCTGAAGGCCAGACCAAAACATAATTAAGATTCATTACAGGCTGCACACACACAGACATGCATGCATACACACACTCACGCACACATACAAACAGTGTGAGAGCCATAGAGCATTGTGCATGGGCAGCCACTGTGCCACGTTTCCAAGCGGCACTTATCTCATGCCAATGTGCCAGTCAGGGCTGAAAAGAACGGAAGCCATGATGCAGTAAATCCTGACTTGCTGAGTAATACTAAAGAGGGCCTGAATAGAGGGCTTGTGATTGCAGGTTGCCAGATCCTCCCTCCAACAATGCAGGCAGCCCCAGCATCCGCCACTCACTGGGGGCTCTTTCAGGTTGCTTTCATTTACTGTTGCCATGGCGAGGGACCCTTTGACTGATGAGGTGTGGAAGTGGGTGTGTGTGTGCATGGGGGGAGGGAGAAGGAGCGCGGTGAAAATCGGGGCATTGGTGTCAGAGTCAAATAAATGGCTTTGGGACTAATTTAAAAGACAAGAAAGTGGAAGTGTGGCATAATTAGGACCAGCTGCTATCTGATGAGTGTTTAAATAAGACTAAAGTTGCCAGAAGTGCTTTGTGTGGAACTGCCGGGAGAATCGGTATGAGTGAGCTCACTTGGATAAAGTGGAGGTCAGATAGTAAATGGACTAATGTATCTGTGATCTTCCACTGCAGAACAACAGGCACCTGATGAACACTGATCCTGTGGGCAGTTAAATGCTACGGTAACACTTAGGGAGATTTAAACAATATAACACGTAAGACTTCTTTTATGAGTGTACTTGGAATTATACAACCTGATATCAGACAGAATTGTCAGCTCGTTGCACTTTTTCTCCATTTTCAGTCTGACATTGCCTCAACTCTGACTGATTTCTGTGGAGGAGGGGTATTTGATTTTCCCTCGCCAATCACCAGAGATGAACATATCCATCTGAATCTAACGTCATTTTAAGTCCATACTGATGTGTAGCTTCGCCAACACACTGGTTTTGCCAGGTGTGGAGCAAAGCCATGTAAAACACACTATGTCGGGCGATACTGAGAGGACATGTTGATTTAGAACAGCTGTGATAGCAGCTTCTAGCTTGTCCATAAGAGTTGCCATTGTCGTTATTACTCCTCATTGGTTCTGGCGGCCCAGAGATTAACAATGGCATTAGTCCTGCCTGTGGTGCTGATTGGCTAATCTTAAAATTCTCACTGGATTGTTTTTTATTTCAACTGAGAAACCGCTGTTTCATGTCACAATGCCAGACGAATCAGTCAACTTGGTGGAGTGGGTGGTTTCCGAGGTCTAAACCCAGGAAAGGATTTAATACTAATACTGCACAAAAATACTTCAATTAGGTTCGTTGAGGAGGTGTAATTAAATCCTATGCACCTGTGATGTAATAATTTCAGTTAGCTTTAAACACAGAGGTGAACAAAAATGCAGGGTTTCACATTTCATCATTATATTTACTTAATAATTTATCCTGCTTTATTGAAATGTAAGCAATGCTTCATGACTTTAAGTGAAAATGTCTGCCTGTTTTTTCAAGAGGAAGCAAACAGCTCAAATTGCACAGATGCTGCACTTCAACATAACAAACAGGAAATTCAGTTAGATTTAGTCTATAATTCATGCAAAGTTGTGATAACCTCTATGTCATAATAAGATTTATACAATTTTGATGAAATATGATCACAAAACTATTCTAAGTGGGGTCCCAGGACAGTCATCATGCCCTTTTGGCAGCTTCTCCTTGCCCGTATTAAACTGACAGCAAAAGCCATTAATCCAAGGCACAATCATGCCAGTTAAACTCTGCTCCATTGTCTGCAAACACAACCTCCTCTGCTCTGTCTGGCAATAGAGAAGACTTTTGTCCACAGTTGGAGAAGATGTGGGTATGACGGTGGCTTTAGGTGACCTGGCATCCTCTCAGTAGAAAAAAAAAATGGAACAAAGGTCACCAGCGATGAAAACTCCAGTCTGGATGCAAAGCAAACCAGGAAGCACATTTTACCTAAATGCAAATGAACACCAGCCAAGAATGTGCTGTGGTTTCTCTAATGTATAATTATGTCTCATTATATGGATGACTTCCATAAACTGTAATTGTGTCTTAACATGAGTGAGAATCACAAATCCAAATGGTCTTGTGGTTTAGGTAAAAGCAAAATCCTAACCCCACCCAGGTGCAACTGGAAAAAACAACGAGTATACAATTTTATTGTAAAATAAAGACACATGTCTTACAAAAGCTGGATAGCCCTACACTTTGGACCAGCTTCTCTTCATACACTGTTGTGTCTTTGTCGATGTGAGCCTTTAAACAAGTCTGTTGCTTTGGTGGCAGCAAGGGTGTGAAGTTCACGTCATCTTCCATTTAAGCTCCAAAACATGAATGGATCCAGGTGTTAGCGGGATTATCCCACCCACACACCGAGCGTGGTTTAATGGACATCCACAGACACTCACATACACACAAACCCAAAGATCCTGCCTCCCATATGTTCATATGCATTTAAGAGGTTTAGATGGCCTCAGTGACCCTGGGAGAATGTCAGGGGAGGTTGACAGAGTGAAAATGAAGGGATTGGCAGAGCTACAGAGAGGCTGGGATGCTATGGAGAATTGCAGAGGGTGAGAGGGATATTTAAGAGAAATAGAAGTGTTGAGTGACCCAGAAGACCAAACAAGTGATGGTTTTTCCTGTAACAAAGAGTGTTTTAGTGCAGCGGGGTGAACTTACAGCTTCCTGTAGCAGCTGCTCCAATGAATAGATTCTTGGGCGGTTTCCTCTTTCACCATAGATAACAATGCTGAAGCTAGAGAAAACAGCATGGCAGAGAGAGAAGAGAAAGATATTTTCAGATGCTTGTATTATGCTTGCTTGGCTCCCGTGTCATATGTTACTCCCACTCTGCTGTTGTTAAAGCAGCTTTTTGCTGCCTGAGCCGGAGGAGCCATATTGATACTCAGAGCTAGGTATGGGACAATGTGGGGTTTGTACAGTGAGAAGGAAGGACATAAAGAGAGATAAAAAGAGGCAAAAACTTGGGTACTGATGGTAACTTCTAGTCCTCTCACGCAAAATTTGTCTTTTCATGATCCTAAAGATGCCTACCCCAATAGACCTTGTATGCATGATTTATTTTATGGTGTTTTGATGTCTGAAGGGATGTGCTAGCCTCAAGGATAATTCATTAATTTCATTTCCCCACAATTCTAGCCATATATCAGCTTCTGCATAGAGGTTTAGCACATGTGCAGATTAAGCACTGACAAAAAGGTGTAAAACATGTTACTGTAATTTGAAAGACTGAAGTAATCTAACTCTATTAAATGCATCATCCTTACTTCGATTTCAACCTGATTAAAGAAATACTTTGTCCCCCAAAATGATCATTTGTGTATCAGTTAATCACTGTGTTGCATTGAATTCCTGAAGAAAACTTTTTTTCCGCAGGCCTCCAGTGAACGAAGAATCCAAAAACAGAAAATTCTTGATGAATTTGTTGCGTTTAAACAGCAAAGCAACGTCAAAACATCTGTTAACAAACTCTCACACAATTCCAGCAGCATAATCCAAGTCTCATTTATTTAATCGTATGCTTAGACAGACTGGCCTTTGCAACAGGGAACTGTTCAGAGAGTGAAATGAATCTATGCTCTAGTTTTGCTGTTATTAAACGAGGTCGCCTATGACTTCAATTCATCAGGACTTTTCTGCATGTTTGGATTCTTCGTTCACTTGAAATACAAAGTTGTCTTCAGAAATTCAGCGCAACACAGAGTAATCGGGGCGGTACGGTGATACAGTGGTTAGCATTGTCACCTCACAGCAAGAGGGTTCCTGGTTCAAACCCATGATGGGGGAGCCCTTCTGTGCTGAGCCTGGGTTTTCTGTGGGTACTCCAGTTTCCTCCCACAGTACAAAGACATGGCAGGTTTATTGGTGACCCTAAATTGGCCATAGGAGTAAATGTGAGTGTGAATGGTTGTCTGTCTCTATGTGTCACCCGTGTGATAGTCTGGCAACCTGTACAGAGTGTACCCCGCCTCTCGCTCAATGTCAGCCCCCCTGCAACACCCAACTGGATAAGCGGTTACGGAAAATGAATGAATGAACAGAGTACTTGATAAACAAATGGTCATTTGGAGAATGAAGTATTTCTTTAAGGTTTTGACATGACACACAGTCAGTGTATTCAAACTCTGACTGATCACTTGAACCACTGCTTACATGTCGGGGATCTCCAGCGTGTGGACTCTGGCAGCATATAGAAGCTCATCCTCCTTGGAGATCAGCACCTTCAGTCCATCAGTTAAGAGTTCTTTGGTCAGGACACAGTTGGGAACTGTGTGAGGAAAAAAGCAAACATCACATTTAATATTTCACAACATCATTGAGTCTACCTGCTGCCTGAAACGCTGTTGTAAAAGATACCCAGAGTTATGTCTTACCTTCAGGGCTTTTGTTGTTGTATGAGCGGCTGCTATCCTCATCTTCTTCTGAGAAGCTGCTGCCATCCATCTGAAAGCCCTCATCGGCCGCGAAGCTCTCCAGCAGCCGACTCACTGCTCGTCCCTTTGGCTGTAAAACATAACAGAAGGGACGCACAGAAGAATAAATGGTACAGGGATGGATAAAAAAATAAACGTGGAGACGGAAAGTGTGATAGAAGAAAGGGGAAATTGTTTAGCATGCTACTCAAAGTAGCAATTAACCACAGGGGACTTCACAGTGCCTGCATTATCTTGTACCAGTAGCCATTTTTTCACTCTGTCACAGCAGAAGGTGTGAGCCGCCCCCCTTCCCACGTCTCCTCTACCATCCTCTCCTCCCCTAAGATTACTCAGCAGGAGGTTGGGCTATGTGCGATGTGCTAAGTACTTTTAATAGTTCTACAGTAACGGTCCTCAGGGTGAGAAATCTAGGACAGTAAGACATCACCAGAATCGTTAATAGAATATACGAAGACATTTTTGTAGAACTGAATTGTGTTTGGTGGTTTGCATGTGCCTAGTTTCCTGAGTGAGGATTGAGTGCTTTCTAAATTCACGGTGTCTAGTACCTGTTGGTCCTTGCTCCTTCGTCCCCTGCCGCCCTCCTCATTCTGTGAAGATGTAGCTCCAACTGACCAGCAACTTCTCCTCTGTTGAAGTCGACAAGAAGGTAGACAAGGTGAGTGGTGGTGAGAGTGTGATATATCTCCACAGGCACTCAGGTTCTGGTCCCAACAAGTGCAGGGGAAGCAGGAACACGTGCACATAAATGATCAAAATAAGAATTTATTTTGCCTGTGTCCAGACCTTTGAATCCACCTACTCCACTGAGGTCGAGTTCATTGATTCATCTGGCATCATGACATAAAACTTCGGTTTCTTAGTTAAAATGCCACTGTCAAGCAGTGCCGAAAGCAGTGAGGAGTACTAACAACACTGGCAAGCGCTACAGTTAAGTTAGATGCTGCTATTGAGGCTGTTCCAAATCGACATGTCTTCTTAATCTGGCCTGACATTGTAGTTTGTTTTATTTTGCTCCGCTCCATGGATGGATTACTGAATGGGCCTACAGGGCACAGGCCCAGGGGCTCAACCTGTCAGAGGCCCCCATGGCCTTAACCTGCGAAATATCATTCAAGGAGCTATGTACCGACCAGAAGGAGACTCAAAATGACCACAAAGAGACACAAAACAGCTGCAAAGAGACTCACAATGATTATGGAAGGGGGCAAAACGATCACAATGATGCACAAAATGACTGCAAAGAGACACAAAGCAACTACAAAGAGACTCAAAATGACCACAAAGAGACTCAAAATGACCACAATATGACAACAAAGAGAAATGTGATACAACTACAAAGAGCACAAAACAACAAAAAGAGGCTAAACAACAATAAAGTCTGTGTGTCCATCTTCTAAGTTGGAGAGGTGGTGGGGCCTTCTGCATGTCTGGGCCCAGGGACTTGTTGTCTCATAATCCGCCCCTGCTCTGCTCTGCTCTTAAAAACCCAGCAAAACTTTGGCATGGCTACGCATCTGCATGGATTTATCTCGCTAGATTCAGGAGGATTCGTTGGTCACTTGTCCCATGGAAATCATATTAGGCAATAATTTAGTCCTTTGAGGGTATGAATGATTCATTTGAGGGAACATAACTTTTATATATACCAAAATACTTTCTGCTAACCTTATTGATTGCTCCCCTCAACATTGTGCTCTTGCGGGTCGCCCTCTTTAGCCTCTCACTGGTGGTCGGGAAGGTGGCCAGTCCCATGCTCCGCCGGTAGCGGTTGCCTCTGGTCCCAAGGCTGCCCCACCGAGGCTCCTTTGACCTGGGTCCACATGGCCTTCTAACCCCTTCGGGTCGGTGATCTTCATGGCGGTTTTTGACTGCAGTGGCCAGGCCCAGCCTACAGGGGGGCTTCCTCACTTTGACCTCACCTTCTGCTCCAGACAGACTCTGGGAGCCTGTGCAGTTCAATTAGAGAAACAGATTTAGACCGAGCTAACAAGCCAGGAGGAGAAACACAAAACAGATGCTTCCTATGAAGATGTGGGCCAGCTTTGTTGACTTATGAATGAGGTTCAAAGGACAGTCTTACCATAAAGCTCCTGTCTCTGTTTTTTGTTCCTGGCTTTCTGATTGGCCTCCAGCTTTACAACAGATGAGGGACTCGGACCTGTCACGGACGAGCTAGAAGTGACGTCTCTGAGGGGTTGGGCTCTGTAGTCTTGAGCTTCATCGGTATCATAACTGCCTTCCTCTTCTTCATCTTCTAAAGGAGATGACAAACAATACAGCACAGAGATGCTACTATTAGGTAGGTTTTTATGAACTTCCATGGCTTATCAAGTCCATCTCTTTAAGTCATTACCAACCAAGTTTAACTTACTCCCCATCATTTCACAAGCACTTCATTAGCATTTAAGTAAATAGTTTAACTGTTCATAGAAATGATGTATGAAGTGCTTTGCCTCGGTGGTATTTCCTGGTGTGAACCCACATGCATAGAACTAATGTGCAAGAGAGTGTAGGAGTGAGTGTGTGTGTGTGTGTGTGTGTGTGTGTGTGTTTGTCACTGCACTTTCTCAAGCAGCTCTTTGACCCAGTCTGTTAGTTTCCAGGGCTGTCAAAGCCTCTCACAGGCAAGTGTCCGCAGCTGTGGCTGTACATCTAGGCCCGGACCAGCCAACAAGGCCGATCACTGAGGTGTCGAATGTCCTTGCACACCCCCGTCCGTTACAAGACATTCATCAACACCTATTTTCTCACCTCTGATTGCCTTTAAAGTGATTTACAAATTCACAAAAGGCACACTTGATGTAAGAGGATACCTGACTCCATGTGTTGGCGATATTGGGGTACATCCACACTAGTCTCCACACGACAACCCCTAAAACAGAGACCTTTGAAAACACTGCTGACCTGGTTTTAGTTTGAAAACTCTGGGTCGCCTTGTAGCCTGGAGCCAGGCGGAAAAGGAGACTTTTAAAAATGATGAGGCAGACAACCACGTCTGCTTTCCGATTGGGTCTTATCAGTTACAGTGTCAAGCCAAAACATACAGCTACCTTTTGTGATTTCATCTTGTGTGGGTAACGTTACTCCATGGCGTCCTCCAGCTATAGATACGCTGCTGCTCTAATATGTTGCCATATTTGCTTTGCAGTGACTCCCAATCTGTTCTCTGCCACCTTAACCGCTTCATAGTCATGTGTTTCTCTACAGATCCACCTTGTGGTTGGTCCGAGCAAAGAAATCTCTGATCTTACTTTTCGCCATCCATGTTGTATTTTCAGTAACTGAGCAACCAGCTGCAGAGTAGACAATCTGCTTCCTGTTTACCCCAGCACTGAGATTATTTCTGAAACAGTGCCAAAATGCTTGTGTGCATGATTGTTTTAATTTCAAAATATTAGTGTGGATGTGACCTATATCAGGAGCTGTTTCTTTATTTTTAACTTGAAACAAGTCGAATGTTTATAGAGTCTTCATCATCCAAAAATACCCTTGACATATGACTGTTCCATCATACAGGGAACATTTTTGTAAATAGTCAAGACCCAGGTTCACCTTACTTGCCTGTCTTGGCTGGAGTGAAGGACAAATCCCAGAAGTCAACAGTGTGAACACAGAAAAACACACAAACTTCATACAGAAAGGGCTAAGACCAGAAAACATGCCTACATCTTTCTTATTTTGAGAAGACACTGTTTAGCACTGAGCCGTGTTGGGTTGCTGTGGCCAGTTTTATTACCCATCACTGCATATGTCTCAGTGGTCGCTGCCTCACCTTGATCAGAGGAGTCACTCTCTGCAGGGGAGCTCTCTCCGTCCTCCATCGCCTCCTGTCTATGGCCACGCAGAACCCTCGCTCTGGGCTGGCTCAGGCGGGAGGAACCCTGAGTCAGTGCGGTGGATCCCTTTTTACGTCCACGGTGCACCAGTCCTGCCCAGTTCTCTTGAGGGCCACTGTCCACACTGGCTGCTGAGAAAGTTTGCAAACCCAATCACAAATCTATATTAAGAGTGGGACTTTAGGGACTGAGCAATATGAAAGTGAAACCACAGCACTGTGCTTATTAAAACAAAACAGCATGAGGCACAAGGCAGGGATTGCCAGTAACTACCTGTGTCACTTTGACCCCCAGACTCTCGCCTGGACTCTGCTTTGCTTGTGCCCTGGCTTCTGTGTCCATGCTTGGGGTTGGAGTTACAGGGCGAAACCTCCTTGTCCCTGGAGCCCGTCCCTGAGAGAATCTTTTTACCCTGCGCTTTCTGTTTGAGCTGAGTCACATCATCGGCCAGCTTGGAGCCGGGCATGCTGTGAAGACTGCTTTTTCTGCAGCCCTGTGCTTTTATCTGCTGCAACAGAGAGAGATGAGAGAGCCGAAGAGAGCCAGTTACACTCCCGGTCACAGCAGCCGCAAAAAGCATCAGAACGTCAGAGGGAGAGGGCTCTCGTTTGCTCACACACAGAGAAGAAAAAGGAACAGTAGAAGCCCCAATGATAAAGATATTAATATGGAGAGCAGCGGATTTGACTCCTGAGGGTAGCACCTAATTAGAAATAGTGTGCAACAAAGGAATATATCAAACGCAAAGAAACAAAGAGTGGCCTCTTTTATTTCTAGTTGCATAGAGGACAAAAGGGAGGAGGACAAGGGGACCCTGACCTGTGTGCTGCTGAGTCGCTCAAAGCCTCGACTGGACAGCCTCTTCTTCCTTCTCTGGCTGTCTCCGCCCCCTCCTAGGTCCTCAGGCGACAGTGCAAGCCCCGCCCCTATCGACCTGCCAGTCAAAACAAGGGAGAGGCATTCATTAGAGAAGAATGGCGGTGGTTTGAAAGAAAAAGAGGGGGTAGGACATCACAGGGGAAAACAGAGTTGAGTCACCTCACTGTGGGATCTAATAAGTCTCCTTTCTCTGTCTGATGAACAGAATGACAAAAAAGGACATGGAGAGCCCAGTGTCTGAACCACACACTTGAAAAAAATGGGATCTAACAAGGAACCTGGGATTGTTTGAGGGCAGTGTGGCATAAGAAGCCTTAACGCTTTATCTAGGGAGTGTCTGTGCAGCCTGTGAAGCACTGCATAGCTTTGAAAGATACACTGAATGGTTGGAAGGCATTGCATTTGTATGCGGCTCTATTGTTCTCAGCGAATATCATAGCTCTACAGTTGCATTTTCATATCACTGTGGCACACTCTTTCCCCTACACTGAGCAGCATCACAGGCCAACCACTCCAAATGCCCTTGAATTTCCCTCTGGAAGCCTGCCCATAGACCACACCGACGTGAGCCAGGCCATGCTCAAACAAAAGATTAACTTCCCCTCTCCTCGTGTGCATGCAGCCTCGGAAATCACTCACATTTACAGCAGGGTTTAAATGTGAAGTAGATAAATAAAGCACATTTCATGTTAGTCCTTTGTCTGCGTATTGTACGACGTACCATTCTGTAACCACACATTGTTTGGAATCAGATGTGTGCGCGCTTCTTGTTTGTGTGAACACGGAACTTGCATGTACGGCCTCGGCTGTGTGTAGATCTCACAATCAAGAGTGTGTCAGCGTGCATCTGTAACACAGTGAAGGCGATTGTCGGGCAGTGGGACTGTCTGCCCGCTGACTGACAGGAGAGTGACAGAGGTGGCAGGGAAGTGTGAGTTGTCCCTGTGAGGCAGATCCCGCCACGGCTCGCCTTCCGCTGCTGACAAACACAATATGACAGAGTCCCTCCCCTCAGTGGGGGGCTGGGGGGGGCTGAGCGTACAGTGACTAATTAAACAGAATTGATTAGCAGGGTTTGCTGGCTAGCAGTAGTTCTCTCCAGCCTTCCCCCAATCAAAGCAGCACCACAAAGGACCCCGTCGCTCTACCCACAGGAATAACACAGGCGCGCACAAAAACAAACAGTGCCTGTATAAATGCTCATGAGCACAGCTGCATCCATACCTAATTGCACAGATGCATAGAATGTGCAGGCAGGGAGGCTTGAATGTATCGCTCACTAAAACACCACCACCACACACACACACACTCTGTTGTTCATGCAAAATAAGAAAAGGATAGAGATACTAAAAGGCCGGGCTGTTACCCACTGACCCACTGCCCTCCATCATAGCACCCAAGTGTCAGCATCTCGTAGAAGCATGAGTGGCAGGTGCAATACATGCTTTTACATAACCCTGCCATGTAACGCAACATGAGGCTAATCAGTCCCCAGCCTGCCTGTTCCTTGTTCAGATGTGACATGTCATTTTCTGCTGCATTGTACACACACACACACACACACACACACACACACACACACACACACATCTGCAGAAACAAAAGAGAGCACACCCTGGCTGCCTTAAAGTACCTGAGCTGTGGCTCAAATTTTAACACAACCACCCCACCACCCCCATGTCAGCACCCACCCTCCCTCCATTGCACTACACTGCAGGGCAGCAGCCCGCTACCCTTTCATTTGGGTGTCATTGTCACCCGGCATCAGCATCCCCACTCCGATCAGTGCTGGCCTGGCGAGGGGGCAGGGGTACATGGGTGGAAGGAGAGTCGAGGTGACACCACAGAGGGGCAGCTGGGAACACTGTGGACCGTTGCCCAGAAACCACAGTGAGAAAAGGAGGGAGAAGAGAAGATGGAGAGAGAGGGAATGCTGCGAGGTGACATTTAGTGCTCTAAGCCTTTCCAAACCCTGATGACAACGCTAATTGAAGCCTGACAGGAAACCTTTCACCCCCAGACCCTTTTGGTTTATCAGTTCCCCAACCTCCGCCAAACAGCGCTGGCACCCCTGTTTTGACAAAAGCTGACGCTTGCACTTTTTTAAATGTCATAATGTAGGGCCCTTGTTTCTTGAATATCCTCCAGTCCTCTATTATCAGTCTCCCTCTTTATTTTTATTCCGTTGCTCTGCTCACTTTATTGCACTAATTGTTTTTCTCTCATACACACATGGATTTTGTATGAGAGCTCTAAATGTCAGCTTATCTCTGAGTGCCTGGACTGTCTGACCATCATGTTATCCTCTGGACCCCTAGCGACCCCGTGGGGCTGTAATGGCAGTGGCGTGTCACATTCCTACTGCTGGGACAGATTACAGGAGAATTCACAGTACTCTAATTACATCCTCTGCCTGTCATCCCCTCGCTTCCCCACCTCAGCCAGCAGCCAGTTCACCCCCCAAAAGCTCAACATGCACTACAGCAATGCGGTTGAGGTTTAAGATTAGCTTGGTTGAAGCCTAATGAGATGGTTCTAGGTATATTTCAAGCATGCATAAATATTCTGTACAAGCAGACATACACAAAACTGACACATTATGCACATTATGCTGTTATATAATTAACGTCAGTGTTGATTAGATTGGAAGGGGTTTAAGTGGACTTTCTTGAATGGTTCAGCTGTGTTTTCCCATTTCCTGTTTATGCCAATGAGCAGCAGTCCCTGTACGCCAGTGATACAGAGGGACTTATCAGACAGGGTTGGACTGCAGCCAGCCGGCGTAGATGGGCTGAGTGATACTCACTTGACTTTTCTTTGGCCCTCAGACGAGGACACTGGACCTGTGGTGAGGGTGGGTTTCCGCTTCCTTGGCCGCCCCGGTCCTCGTCGCGCCGGGCTTCGAGGTGTTTCCTCCTTCCTGCTTGCACATGCAGATGTAAACAGACAAGCATAGAGAGAGGATGTCTGAGGTACTTCACATATTTAAACTCAAAAGCTTGTAGCAGCAAAACAATGCAGACAGGAATACTCTGAGAACTAGAAGCAATTGTTTGTTTTTTATTACTTCTGAAATCCCTGAATGCAAAGGGTAGAGATGAGCTTCAGGGAAAGGAGGATAAGGTCACACTCACTGATGATCGTGCTTCCTCTGAAGTTTGGCCAGCTCCTTTTGCTTCTCTTTGTAGCGACGCTGTAGCTCAGCCAGCTTCACACGCATTGCAAGCTCGGGACCGTCCATTGTTTCCATGCTACCTTTGGCCGGGCACACCTGAGGTTCACATCATTAGTGGTTATTTTTACCAATAAAAACATCCTTAAATCGAAGAAAAACACATTCTTCACAAGGTTATCCATTTATTTATTTCAATGACAGACATTAAAACTATCGGAACTTTGTGTTTTGAGGCATTAGCACTGGAGTTGCAGTCTTACTGGTTCATTGCGAGGTGTCCAGCTGCATTTCCTACGTAAATTAAGGATCCTGCGGGCTGGGAAGTGTCGCCCTGAAGCTGTACTGCTGCCTTCCTGGGAGCCCATCTCCAGTGCACGGGCTGTGGCCAGGGTAGCAAGGCTCTGGAGGTCAAACATCAGCAACTCCTCTTCTGTTATGGGAATAAAATAATTGTTTAGTTCATATTGTGTCCATGCATGCTTGATTTAAAGACACTAGAAATTAACTGGGGTTGTTTCCTTAAAGGGACAGTTCAGATTTTTTGAAGTGGGGTTGTATGAAGTGCTTATCCATAGACAGCGTATTACCTACAGTAGAAGGTGGTCAGCACGTCCTCTTTTTGGAGAAGTAGGCAAGAGTGCTGCCATGGAAACTAAGCAATGTACTGCTTTGGATGGGGGCCAACAACAAAACATTTTTTTTAGTCATGAACAGTTTAAATGTATGCTACATTGAGAGTATTTTCACAGCTTAACCTTGCAGCAAACGGCCCTTCTCGGTGTGGAAGCCGTTATGCTCTCGTCTAAACCACCAGACTCCATTGAAAAAAACAGTACTTTAAGCTCTCATAACACGGGAGCTGCTGGTCTACCACTGTCTCGATCAGTTAGCCTGTTTGTATTATGGTTGGGCTTTGGTAAATCCGAACTAACCACTTTCAGTGCCACAGTCACACAATAATACAAACTAACTAAATGATCAGGGCAGCGGTACACCAGCAGCTCCTGTGTTCAGTGATGTTAAATCACTGTTTTTCTAAATGGAGTCTGGCTTTCAAGAGTGAGATATAGCGGCTTCAGTTTCCACTTGGAAATTGTTGTCTGACCGTGAGGTAAATCTGTGAAAATATTCTAAATATAGCACACACTTAAACTAATGTAGTTTTTTTCAGGTGGGACTTTTTTGTATGGCTATAATATGTTTTGTTGCTGACCCCTGTCCAAAGCAGTACATTGCTTAGCTTTCGTGTCAGTACTCCTACCTGCTTCTCCAAACTGGGGTGTACCCACTTTAAAAGATCCAAACTATACCTTTAAAATTTGTCCGAGAAACTAATTTCAAAGTAAATGACAAAGACTGTGTGCATGTGAGCACTATATGTACACATTCACCACCAAAACATGCACATGTGGCTTAATATCTCAGCAGTAATCTTGTGATATAGCGAATAAATGATCGGTAAGAAAGAAACGGAGGGAAATTTGGCACATTAAGCCAGTGTGAAGACGTGGCAGCGTATCGTTTCAGAGGTCATATCAATGTGGACTCACCAGATGCTGCTATGTCAGTGGCCATCTGGGCCAAGCTCCTACTACTGTATGTAGCCCTATCTGCCTGTGGCACTGACTGGACTATCTGCTGTCAATGGGCTGAGCTAAATATCTGAATATCAGCGGTGCAGTCTAGTCGCACAGCAGAAACATAAAAAATTGTTTACAAAATAACACCGCCTTACATCTTTATGTATATAAACACAAAAAAAATACTGGTTCTTCTCACTTGTTTTAGCACTTGTTTTGGTAAAGACTATTGTTGTGACTCGACATGTGCCACTTTCTTGAGCTGTCAACAGTATCGCATCACAAAGACAACATCACTGACTCTGGAATCAGTTGATGATACCCTTTTTATAGAACCCTCTTTTGGGAGCAGTTAAATGCATTAGGATGCTGTGGTAAACACAAAACATCCTTTTGCATGAATAAAAAAAAAAAACACATGGCGCTTTGAAAAACAAGGAAGCTTTTAAAGGCACTTTAAAACAATGGGGTCTAATTAGCCAGGCAATGCTCCAGGGTGCTGAAAACATCGACTGCTTTTGTGATTACACACTAACTTTCAGTTACGTGTTGTGTGTGGGAGCGAGAGGGAAGCCAATTGGTGCGTCTCTTTTTTTTCTTCCCTTTTTGTTAAAGAGTGTGTATTTGCAATTGCGTGTGTGTTTTTATGTGTGTTTGGGAGTGTGTGCGTTTGTGCACACGTGTGGATCAAACAGCGGCGGGATGGAAAGACAGAGAGACAGCTCCCTAAGGAAAGCTGGAAGGGAAAGAGAGGGAGCGAGAAAGGGAGGTGTGCACCCCTCACTAGTAGTTCAGCCCTGTCCTCCTGCTTCTTCTCCCTCTCCTGAGGCCTCTGCATCGTTAGAACAGCCTTTTAAAAAATAAAAGTGCCTTTAACACACCAAAGAAGAGAAACGGCAAGCAGGCATGCAGACAGCTTCTCTGGGGACATGTTAGAATCCACCAGAGGCTCCTGAGACCAGCAGGAAGAGAGGAGTATCTGGGAGGGAACACAGAGCGACGGAGGCTAGGCCTGAGGGGGGAGTGGGAGTTTGTCTCAGTGGACGCAGAGGAGAAGGAGGGTAAACTACGAGAGAGAAGTGCATTCTGCTGATATGAATGTGTTTCCGTGTGCATGTTAATGTGTATGACTAATGGGAGACCCATTGTCCCTCACCCTGACTTTTCCCACAGGTGCGCTTTTGCTGCTGCAGCTCCAGATCTGCCAGCTCACTCAGAAGCTCCATACCCTGGTGGGGGTTAGGCTGAGAGGGGGCAGCTGATGGGGTGCTAAGAGGGAACAAGGGAAATGGAGGTACGTCTGTGCAGAAGGCAGCGGCGATCAGCAGCTCCAGACTCCAGTAGCAGGGCACAAGAGGTTTGTGGGGCATGGCAACAGTTGCCTGACTCGGGCTGGGGGCGGAAGCTGAGGCAGGGGAAAGACACACAAAATCCACTGAGGCATCATCCGGGGCCGTCTCGCTGTCCTTTGCTCCCTCAAGGGCTGAGGACTGAGGCTCGGGAGCTGCAGGGGAAGCAGGGTCAAGCTCAATGATGGTGGGCAGCTCTGGCTCCTGCTCTCCAGACATGTTGCCCTTTTGAGCATGCTCCACCTGGCTCTCCTCACCCACCGCCTCATCATCCTCTTCCTCTTCCAAGGTGATGACAGCTTCTGGCCTTTCAGGCTCCTCTGTTGAAAGGGGGACTGGACAGGAAGCAGCCTCGCACACTGGGCTCTTAGCAGGAGGGCAAACCAGCACCTCTTCCTCAGCGGGCCCCTGCTCCTCCACCTCCCTCTCTCCAGGCACATAGTTGGCTGCTGTCACTGCTGCGACCTCCACCTCCTCCCTCTGTTCCAGAACGCTCTCAACCACTCTTTCTTGCTCTTCCTGCTCCACTTCCTCGGGTGGGAGTGACTCTGGTAGGGGCCTGACCACCGCTTGGCAGTCTAGCTCCTCCCCCAGGCTGGAGAGAGACTGAGGAGCATGCTCAGCAGGCTCCACTTGGACTGCTTCCAGGTCGGCTGGCTCAGCCAGTCGAACATCCTGGGGGGACGGCCCGCTCCTGTAGCCCATGGCAATAGAAGGATAGGTGTATCCAGGAGGTAAGTCTACAGAGAGACAGAAATAAAGATAACAAAATCATCAATTGTCAATATTGGCTTAACCATTCTGAAAAAACAGCCACAAAAATACCTCATAATGACTTTATTTTGTAGCCATATTTTGGCCGAAAGCCCCATTTAATGCAAATCTTAAGTCCATCCCCATCAGACCCATTCTAAACTTAATTCCCCTGCTAGCTTTAAGGTCACAAAAGATAAAAACCAGGAAAAGGAAATGCACTCTGCCTTGATCTCCCAGCAGTAGGAACAGTACAGGACCACATGCAACCTCGTGTGAGTGTGTTATTTGAAGTGAGCCAGGCTTTGGTTTATCAGAGCACCTGACACAATTCCTCTGGCGTGCGGCGGCCGTTAGCCAGACATTAATGATGATGAAGAGAGTGCGGGGCCTGTGGGGGTGGAGGAGAGGCGAGGGCTGCTATTGAGGTGTTTCTCAGTCATTACCGAGGTAACGGTAGTGGAAAGCCCCAGCTCAGCCGGCAGCCATTTTCTGCAGCTTTGAGCCGTTCAGTCAATCAGGGGCTTGCCAACACAGCCACCCACACATATTACCACAACGCCAGCAAACAAAAAGTATCATTTACAACAGTGGCGATCCCAATTACCACTGGGTATAATGTACACGGTGATCCTCTATCCTAGAATTCACTGTCCTCTCTCTTGCTGTTTGAGTTATTTGTCTAAACATCTGTAATAGGGGTAAGCAAAATACTGATTATACTCAATGTATTGGTATGGTTGCTCACGGGATGCATATCACTAACATCAAGTCTAAATTGTCACATCATTTTTTTAAAGTCACTGGCACAAACATAATGCGCCAAACACACTCCCCAGCCACCAAGGGATGCAGACTGCAACCATTTAGTTGTGTTTTGTGACCATGGAGCACCAGTGCGACTTGCAGTATTATTGATATATAAACTGGAGAGCTATTTGTCCTAACATTAACGGTGCCACTTTAGTGCTTTAACTTTCTGCTATCAGGTAACTGTTGACCGGAAGCTTTAAGTTCACAGCAAAAACAGCAACACTTTGGAGATGAGCTGAGTGCTTCAGAATAAAAACACCAGTGGTTCTGCTTTGATTTATTTCATTACAGCAATACTTTATTTAACTTTATTGTAATAGTACTTTATTCAACTTAAAATAGCAGTACTTTATTTAACCTAACTTTAAGAGTGCTTAATCTAACTTTATTATAACAGTACTTCATTTAACTTTATTTTGACAGTAATACATTTAACTACATTGTGACAGTGCTTTATTTAAATTTATTGTAACACTATTTTATTTAGATTTATCATGACAGTATTTTATTTAGCTTTATCATAACACTACTTAATTTAACTTCATTTAACTATATTGTAGTAGTACTTTATTTAGCTTAATTATAACAGTATTTTATTTTTGCTTTATTATAACAATAATACATTTAACTTTATTGTAAAAGTACTTTATTTAACTTTATTATAACAGTGCTTTATTTACTTTATTGTAACAGTAGTTTACGTCATAGTTTAGACTATAATAGTACTTTAACTTTATTTTAACAGTAGTTTATTTAGTAGTTTATTATTTTAGTTGTCTACAGTAGTTTAGAGGAGACTTCAAAATATTTAAATATATATTGTGTATCACATAATAGCCTACAAATGCTGCAATATTATTTATGCGCCATATTGCCCAACCCTGATCTGTAACTTGTGGCATCTGAAACTGGTTCAAACTGTATGTTCTTTGACAGTGTTTCATCAGATGTTATTGATGTGGCTCATATGCAGAAGCCTTTGCACACAGTGCATCAAAGGCAGCTGAAAATATTTGAGGCACATTTTGTATATATTTTTTTGCACGTAAATACTTCTTCTGATGCTTACCAGGCTCTAGAGACTGTGGGTAATCCTGCGGGGGCTGTCCCTCTCCTCGCTTGTCCTGGGATTCAGTCCCCTTGGGCATCTGAGGAGGGGCAGGGCTGATGGCAGGTGAGTGAGGGGCTGCCGCAGCAGGGCTGGGAGCGGGGCAGGGAGTCGAAGGAGTGCTTTTGGGATGCGGGCGTAGTGACGGGGACTGGCAACACGGGGACAAGTGAGCGGCGCAGGCCCCAGGGGGAGAGGTGTTCCTCTGGGGCGGGTTGTATGAGTAGGGCTTGGCAGGTTTAGACGTTCTCGGTTCTGAAATGAGTTCCTCTAGTTCAACGGAGGGTTCATCCGGCCTCTTCTGCATCTGTGGTATTAAAATGACAACATACAATTACACTTACAGAAGGGCCCTACAAATCTGGAAGATCTCAAGCACGTGAATTTTTACATTAGCAATGTAATAACTAATTCCTTGCAATCTGGTCATTGACACAAACTAGCTCGCAGCCTGTATTCAGTGATTTACACTCCATCCCTGTGAGAAAGTCAGCATATCTCAGAACAATATTAGGGGAGTTAAAAATAGACAAAATAAATCATGTGAGAAAAGCTGACTCATGACTCATCCACTCTGCCAGAGTCTTGTTCTCCTTTGCATGTGTAGATAGATAGATAGATAGATAGCTAGATAGCTAGATAGATAGATAGATAGATAGATAGATAGATAGATAGATAGATAGATTTTTGTATATTTTGACTTTATAATCACCTGTGAATTATGAGTTGCATGATGTTGCATGTCCATGCCATGCGCAGCTCTATGCTGCTGCTGCTGTTGCTGCTGCTGCTGCTGCTGCTGGGTTTGAGACTGCGTTTGTGGTTGCTGCGACTGGTGGCTCTGGTGCTGATGTTGATGCTGATGCTGGAGCTGTTGGTGCTGCTGGAGAGCGTACAGCTCCTGTTGCCGTAGAAACTGGGATCGGGAGTACACAGCAGGATGCTGCATGTGGGAGGGTGGGCCCCGGGCGCCGTACACAGGGGGCCACAGCCCTGGCTGCTCCATCACATCTAATGAGAAAAAGGAGGAGGAATGTGACGGAGGGGGCTACCTTAGAACAAAAAGACACACACGCACGTACATACTTTAGCAACCTCTTCCTTTTGGATTCATACACATCAATACCGAGCGCAACACACGAGAATACAACATTGTGTTATCCATATCCTTATCCTCTCATTATCTGCCTCCCACACATCCATTTCAAAACACTGAAACCATTATGGATCATTTAAAAATCATTGTATGCACATTTTATAGCAACGACATAGATGAATGTCTTCAAAAAAAGATTTTTGACTTCACAGAACAACATCTCCCCAGGCAGCAGCAATCCCACACTCTCCCCCGCTCTGAACAGAAAGCTGTCTCTTCAGAACTGCCTTGAGAATTTACTGGAATGCTGAAAAAAAAAGTCATGACAATGATAAAATGCGAACAGATGATGATGGCTTTAGGTTGATTGGAGGTCAAAATACTGGGCTGGAAATGCTTGTTTGTCTCGCCGGAGCATTCAGTGTGGACTTTCCGTCGAAAAGTCCCACCTGCCCAGCCAAATCCCAGATAAGGTTCTGCGAAAGGGCCCGACAGGAAGCTTAGTTCCCACGTCTGTGGGTGGACAACCTTTTCAGTTATGTGCTAAGTGTAGTACAACTTGGTGTGGGTGATGTGCTATGACAGAGGTCTCACTTGGGAAGTAGTGGGCCTACATGTACGAACCTCAAAAACCAAATTTTTTATTATCTCACCCTTTGCCCTTGACTCGCCCCTCCACCCCCTTTCTCCTAGACACACCAAAAATCCTTGCTCAGAGACATAAACTTGGATACTTCCTGTGGGAAAGCTTTCGTGGATGCACTTCTTTTCTCAGCTGAAACTCCTGTGGAGCACAGAAGGAAACGTACCATCGAAGATTGTGAGCTAATTAAATGTCACAGCCTGCTCACTGAATGTGTGTCTACAACGACTTTTGAGAAGTGATCTTTCCCTCACTCACACAGTTCCTCTTTCTTTGGTGTGGCACTCAGCGTATGCATGTGTGTGTATAGGGGGTGCACATACAGTGTAGCTTTGGATGAGTTCCCTAACCCGTTGAGAGCCCTATTCCTGCTGGGCTGAGCAGGTGGTGTGCAGGAAATGTTTGAATTGTGGTGTGTGTGTGTCTGTGAATGAGCCCATTAAAGGGAAGTTCATCAGCAGTCTTCACAGGAAGTGATCCTGTGAAGACTGCTGATGAACTCCCAGCGTTTTCTTTAATGTTAATGTAATAATGTTCTTGTGCAAGGCTGTATATGCAGATATATTCAAAGTGCTTCATAGATACACACATACGCTTTGAGGAGAAAGCAAGGTTAAGGCATACCCAGGTGATGGGTGGCAGGATGGGCGGGAGGCTCAGTTGGCAGGACCACCAGCTGGGCAGAGGGGTCCTGAGGCAGAGGCAGCACTGGCTGCAGAGGGCCTGACATGGCTGCAGAGAAACCTGGTGGCAGATTCTGGTGCAGGGCTGTATGACCTATACCTGCTTTATAGAGAGGATGTCAGTTTAGATTTATAAACCTATCTCATTCTATGTAAAAATAAAACTCCCTCACGACTATTAATCATAATCACAAAATCCTGAAATCCTGAAAAGATGCTCAAGTTGAATTGACGTAAAATGCTGGCTGCTGAATTCTGCACAAATTTTAGATGACAGAGATTTGCAGGCATTAAATGAAATGCAATATTTGTTGCCGAGTTAGATAACTTAAAATGCTTTTTTTACCTATTCCATAAATTGGAAAAGCATCTTTTTTTTACATGATCTGTAACACTGTAAAAATGTATATATATTAATATTCTCTTACCATAAGAGTGTCCTGTCATCCAAAGGGATGGGCTTCCAGTTCTTGGCATCCAATGATGGTGAGCAGAATGTGCAGCAGGATCTCCTAATTGGCCAGACTGGAGGGAAGTCCCGCCTGGGACCATGAGATGAGAGGTGAGGTCTCCATGACAGCTGTTGGAGGGGTGGATTCTCGCAAACTCCACCCGTTCCTTATTATCCCTGGTATCCAGATGAGACAAAGACAAGGAAATGCAAATGAAGACCACTGTGGGTTTATAACACTAACTGATTCTACTTGGGTATTAAAAGGGGCTGTGATGATTTGTGTAGTTGTACTGAACTGTCACAGAGTGGGGGGCATGATCTGGTGCACGCAGCCACATGCAGAATACACAGTATGTAGAGTGATGCATGTAATGAGGAGCCAGAGTTCCCAAGTGCAAGTTCTGCCCAAAACTTTTAGCTGTATGCTGTTAGCAACATATGCTGAAGTTAGCACAAGGGGATTGGTGTGCAAGTCAGTCGCGCTTAAGTGCAAAAAAAATCATCAGCACTGGAAGACCCGCCTGCAGGTTCCCGGTCAGTAACAACAGCAACCGAGAGAGTTGTTTAACATTAAAAGACAAAGATAGTGTGTCAGCATTGCTTTCTGTGCTAATGCACGTTCAACTACATCACCCAGGTGTGCCAATCACTGGAATGGTAAATGTTTGGGTGCTTTGAATGTTTCAAGTTCCCCTCCAGACATGTTTTAAGTATGTAAAATACTATAATTAATGTTTTGTTTAATATGGTTCTCCCACATTATAATAAAAAAAAAAAAAAGTCTCACATCGAGCCCACCACCGCCCACCAAATATAGCTATGGTGGAACTAACTGCAACACTTTTCCTAATGCACGTTTTATTTTTCATTATAGCCTACTATGAATTTTGGTATATTCATTTCATAGCGGAAGAGATGCTCTTCAGTTTAGAGTACACTGAGACCAATTGCGCTTTTGGAAAGTATTCCTATAGTGTAATACACAAGTGTTTGACATGTTAATTAAAATCTTTTACTGAATTTGTCAATAGGCTAAATGTTACCTCAGTCCCCAGCCAGAGGATTCGCTGTACCAACCTGTCACTCCTAAACCAGGGTATGAACCAAACCTTAACTTGTGTGTACTGTTACAGCCCTAATATTAAGCAATGGCTTTACAATTGCTTACCTGATATATGCATCTCTCTCTCTGTCCAAGCAAGTCAAACCAATCTGCTCCCCACTCATCCTCTTCCTCTCCTCTTCAGTGGTCGGATCTGAAGGATACATGGAGCGGGGCGGTCCTACGAGACAAACATGAGAACATTAGCAAACAAACAATGAAATAAACAAACATCAGCTTAACCATTAGCTTTCACCAGGTGAAGACGTGTTCCCAAGTCACTCACAATTTCTCAAAACACAGTACTCAGAGCGCTTATTAGTTTGCCCCACTATACAGATTTGTATCATACTTTTTAATGCCATTTCAACCAGAATTAATGAAAGTGAAAACCGACGGTTTGTCTCATGGCACAGACAATGCTGTACCACTGATATTTTCAGGCTTTAAAAGTCTAGACCTTGTTTTTTCCAGTTTTCTTTTCTTTTCTTTTCTTTTTTCGCTTTCACAGCTACAGGTCATCGACAGGTCACAGATAAGAAAAAAACTGGTCTCTGTTCCCCGCACCTCTGTTTATGAGGCAGTGACCTAGCCTGCTTACCTTTTACTGAGGGATGGACCCTGCCCTGCCGGCTGTTGGGATGACTGTCTGCTGAACGACATGGTGGCTCCCTTTGTCTGGCCACAGCCACTGCAATTCCCACTGGCGGCTGCCGCACCTCACTTTCCCCGTGACCTGTGTCCCCCATATCTCGGCCTCTTCCACTGTAATCAGGGCGCTCGTTGTCATTGGCTGGGCCCTTTCTGGAAGGTAGAGTCTGTTTGTTGCCCTGCAGGGCACAGCTCCCCCCAGCAGGACCTGATTTGAGGCTTCCCAGCCCCCCAAAGGGGCTCTTCTGGGAGAGAAGCAGTGGCTGTTGCTGGTTGCTGTACTTTAGTAAGCTTTTCATGGCACTGCTCTCCCCCTGAGTTGGGCCCTGGGGCTCAGGTTGCTGCTGTGGCTGCTGCTGTTGCTGACTGAGGGGAGGTGCGGGTGGAGGCTGGGGAGGAGGCAGGCTCATTCCCGGCTGCTGCTGTTGCTGCTGCTGCTGCTGCTGTTGCTGCTGCTGCTGCTGCTGGGAGTGTTGCCCACCAGTGCTCCCTAACTCCATGTAAGACTTCCTCTGCTCCTCCTCGGGTTGTGGCATGTGGTGGGGAGGTCTCATGGCCCAGGGTGGCACGGGCGGCTGTTGGTGGTGGTGCTGCCCACTGCTGTTGCTGTAACCGTAAGGAGACATGTCCATCTTTCTTTTTAGCTCCTGATTAGTCCCCTGGTTTAACTCAGCAGGAGAGGGTGCATCTGGGCCAGGTCGGCCATGTTGCTGGTGGCGTATCCTGGCTACCTTTTGTCCATCTCTCTGTAAGGAGCAGCTACCTCCAGGACCAGGGCCATGGGTTGCTCCAGCCCCACTATGTTGTCCCATGCTTTTACTTCCAAGTGGGGAGGAGTTAGGTTGGGGTCCCGGATGGGAACAGTCTCTATAAGGAGAAGTGTTGACAGAATGAGGGACAGAGTGTCCAGTCTTGGGCCCCTGGGGCAGTGAGGGTCTGAACACATCCATATCCACACCACTGTTGATACACTCAGCACTGCGTGATCGTACAACCTGGTGCTGCTGTTGGGGATGCGGAGGCTGCTGTAGTTGGGGTGGTGGAGGAAGCTGTGAAGGCTGAAGGTGTTGATGGTGGGACTGCATCCAGTCTGGAGCCTTCTCTGTCTTTCTGTAAGGGTGCTGCTGCTGCTGTTGTTGTTGTTGTTGTTGTTGTTGTTGTTGCTGTTGCTGCTGGTTGTTGTTGTTGTTGTTGCTGTTGCTGCTGCTGTTGCTGTTGCTGTTGCTGTTGCTGTTGCTGCTGCTGCTGCTGTTGTTGCTGCTGCTGTTTTCTGTGCCAACTACTATGGTGCCCACCGCCTCCATTCTTTTCTATTATCTTGTCCTTTGCGTTGCCGCCTCCCCCTCCACCACCCACACCATGACAGTCGGGGTTACCAAGCTGGAATGGCCCAGTAGATTTGTCCCCCAGGCCTGCCACAGATGGCACAAATGTAGGCCCTGTGACTTTAGGTTCTCGCCCCACATTGGCTGGCCCCCTCTCATGTGAGGCAGGGTTGGCTAGAGGAGCAGGAGGGGGCGGGCAGAAGAAGTCCGGGTGGTGGTGTGTATGGTGGGAATGATGCGGATGGTGCGGGTGACTGGGATGGAGCTGAAGGCAGTGGAAGCCCCCAGGGTGAGGATGTGTATGGGGGTGAGAATGAGGATGCGGATGGGGGTGTGCGCCTCCAGCAGCAGAACCCATGTGTAAGGGTGGGGGTACAGAGTAGGATAGAGAGTGGTGCAGTGGTGCCTGACCCCTCTCCAGACAGTCTGAAGGTTGTTCACTGATCCTCATCTCCCCACTTATCCCTTCTTTGGTGCAGCGACTACTGCCGCTGGACCCCATATGTCTGCCCTGGCTGCTCCCTCCACCACCCATAGCTCCAAGGGCTGTGCCCTCCCCCCCACAACTGGACATAGAGGCCTTCGCCCCTGCTCCAGTTCCTGCATCTCCGTTTTGCATTTTGCCATTGTGCAAACAGGCACTGAGGGGTTTGCCCATACTCTGAGGGTGTTCCTTGCTGTACTCCATCGAGATTGATGCCTTGTGCCTTTCCAGGGCCCGGCTGTTGACCTCCTCCAGGGGTAGTGGGTGCTGTGGATAGTGTGGGTGCTGCTGATGGGAGTGGGAATGGTGGTGGTGTGTGGGCTGAGGTGGCTGGTGACTGTGGTGCTGTTGCTGCTGCTGCCTCTCCTTTGCCTCCTGTTTGCTACTGGACCTCTCCTTGTCCTTGACAGGTACCACTCCTCTCTCCACAGACCCTTCTTTAAGACCCTTATGTAGCCCCGTCCCTACTCCTGGATCTCTGTCTCTGCTGCAGGACCCCTGAGAGTGTCCTGAACCTGCCCTGGACATGGGTGGCAGACTGTGATTGGCTGAGATGAGAGGTGGCTGGGACGGGAGACCTCGAAGATAGAAGTTCTCTAAGAGAGGAAGGAAGACAGGCCAATAAAGACAAATGCATTAGTCAAGAAAGGAAAAGGCAATGACAGAATTAGATTATTCAGCTCTCATGATAGTTTCCCTAGGCATCTTTATATCAATATCCCACATCAAATTACACCATACTATGTTGTATAAATTGGATTTAAATGTCTTATTTCTGTCTGATTAAATTTTAATCATCACACGCCTCACCTTTTTGCGTGTCATAGAAACGGTGCTGCCCGTAGAGAACTCCACTGTTGGCATGGTGATCCAAGTGGCTCATGGGAAGGAAAGTGTGGGCCAGACTCCCTGAGAATCGAGGGTACCCTGGAGCTGCTGAGATGGATAGCAGAGAGAGGGAGATAATTGATAAGACAGGACAATAACCACCAAGATGCAGTTATCCAGACTAACCCAGCATAATCCTTCAGGTCCAATGCAGCTGGTGGTGTTCATACGCAAATAAGTACTGGCTCTGCCTGTCATGTTTGCCTTTCCTGCCTGAGTTTAGAATGCAAACAATACGAGACAAGCTTGGGGATTGCTGTAATGTATGAAATTTGTCTTTGAAACATATGGCTCTTTCTTTATCTCTCTCTCAGAGCTGGCAGTCGCACCTCTATCCATCTGAATGGAGTGATAAGGACGGATTTGAAGCTTGTGTTTACAATGAAGAGAGAGCTGGGCGGGTGACCTTTACTGACCTACATCGGGGGTAAAAGGTCACTTGGATGTTGGGCCTGTAAGCCAGTACACCTGGGCTTATTGCATCAAGCCCATCTGGAGGACATTTGCACCACAACCAAACACAAAACTCATTTTGCAACGGGACATTGAAAAACACAAAGGACTTTGAAGGTGGAGGAGAGAGAAAACATGGACTGAGATGAAAGCCCATCGCAATATTAGGACAAAGAATCACTATGACAACCCACTTCCACCGCAATCGGGTAACTAAAACATCCAAACAAGTCAGTGTGAATTGAATTAGCCTATCTCTACTACTGTATAATTAATTATTTCACACGCTTGCGAGAAAGAGATTTAATAATAAAAATCAAAGTACTGTAACTTAAAAAAAATGGGGTGAAGTCTTTGATGGAAACAGTGCAATATAACTACAGTGAATATTCTCTTCTGAGTATATTATGTAATGTGATACAGGCATGATGATAAAGCTGTGCCCTCCCCATCTACTCCATGACACACCCAGGCTACGGAGATACATAAGGAAAAGAAAACTAACCTATATGCACTATTGCCATGAAGTCAGCGCAGGAAGGAAGGAGACGAAGGAAAAGAAAGACATAAAGAGAAGAGACCAGAGACACGCACTGCTGCTTTGTGTTAGTGCTTCTTTTCAGACAGGACGTCTACTGTCCAAGACCTCTCTCAACCATCTCAGTGACCTCTGAGTCATCTAGAGAAGTTCAGGTGTTTCATGTCTCCTTTCCCCTGCTCCTGCACCTGCCTCACTCTCGAGCCTCACTTTCAAACACAAACTCGCAGACGGAGCGAAGGAAGGAGGAGGGGGATAGAGAGAGGAAAACATGGCTCTACAAGCTAAATGAAAGACAGACGTATTTGTGTTGGCAAGCGTGCGACCTGATCCCGGAAAGCGCAGATGCAGTTCATTTGGCCGTGTGTGTGTGTGTGTGTGTGTGTGTGCTTGTGTGTGGTTTTAACAGGAGCTCCTAGTGTTGAATGTCTCACTTTCTGCCGGTGGAACAATGGGGCCGGTGCTGTGAGCTGGCTCTGGGGAGGGAGGAGTGTTGTGGTGGGCTTAATGACCTCGTCTCCGAGCGGCCTCCGCATGCTCCCATCTTAATTAATGAAATGCACAGAGAGGGCAAACACTCCTGCAATAACACAGGAGGTGCTGCTTTCTGAGGAGGGCAATGGGGTGATAATTACATACCCTCACGTTTTCCTCTCTTTTTCTCTCTTTCACCTATTTTTCTATCTCTCCGTCTTTGTCTGTCTCTTTCTTTGCTGTCATGATTAATAAGCACACACATTTATGCCAATTCATCTAGAGTGGGAGGAGGGAGGGGGGGTCCTTTGTTTAAGCAAGACGTTTTTCTCTGATTTTGGGAGGGAGAAAAGCAGAGAGCTGTTTGGCAGTCTTTATCCAAGCTGGGAGAGGGGCTTTTTTTTTCCGCGGCAGCATGTTGTTTGTGAGCGTGACGATTGACGGCGTAATCCCTTTTCACAGCGTGGTCTGGCTGTGCCCGATAATGCCAGCCCGCTCAGTTTCAGCATGCCCTCCATTGGGGCGGCAAGAGGGGGACTGCTGGGCACGGCAGAGCCCATTCAGCCATTAATCTGGCCAGGACAAGGGAAGCTGCTGCTGCTGCTGCTGCTGCTGCTGCTGCAGGCGACGTGAGCAGGGTCTTAGTGCAGTCTGCTGACTGCACAGCAGCTTCGCTCTCCTTCCCTCCACACACTCACACATACACACACATAAACAAGTCAGCATCGGCAAGTGAATGACAGAGGGGAGTTCACAGCGCATGCCCTCCTTTCCACGGGCGGAGCAGGGGCGAGAGACAGAACAAACAGAGCTGCATCCCAGGGAGGGATTTCCAGAAGTTCTGAAGGTATTTCTCACAGCATGGTGGGTTGAGAGAAGCAGGCCGACAGGGAGGACAAAGAAGGGGGCTGGATATAGAACAGCACCTAGAGGCAGTTAAGAATTAAGCCTGCTGAATTAGAGGCAGAAGACAAGAGTGTTTCGTTCCTCTCTCCATTTCTACCCACTCTTCTCATACCTGCTCCGAAAATGCCAGCCTGTACAATTGCTCATGAGGATTTCTTCACTTTTGCTAAATGACAAAATAACATAAATGCCGTATATTGTCTCCGGGAAAATGGCTGTAACATTTCAGAGAGGGAAGGACAGAGAGAGAGAGAGAGAGCATGGCAGAGGAAGACCAAGAGGAGAGGAGGAGCAGGCTGAGCTGCCTGTCAGGTCCGCTAATTGAGAAAAAGTGACAGAACCATCAAGACACAGAAAGGGAGGAGGAGGGTTCGGCGAAGGAGGGGCAGTACTGTGGTGGATCTCTTCAGGTTTGACTAATTGAAAGGAAGGGATGCAGGCTGGCACGAGAGAGAGAGAGGGAGAGGGAGAATGAAAGAGGCAGGAGTATGGAAGAGAGGAGAGGTGGGGGGTGCAGCTTAAATCCCACAAAAGGAAAAGCTAGCAACTGCTCACAGAAGGAAAGATGGACAACTGAAGATAGGCTTGGAAAGGCGTATCAAACAGAAGTGGATTAGACAGGTGTGTGCAGGCAATTGTATGTGTGTGCATGTATGCGTGTCTATATGTGTTGACAGAGATATGAGACGGCGATTGTTTTTGGCATAACGTAAGAAGTCATTTGGACCACAGCCAGCTGGCCTCAGGCCTGTGAGGAGCCCGCAGGTTTTTTCTCTTTTAGTCCATTTTTCTTTTTTAATTTTTCCACTCAGTTGATTCGGGGGGGGTGGGGTATTCAGGGTTTATATAACGGTTCCAAACATGAAAATAAATCTTTCAAAAGCTCAGAGGGGCTAATCCATTTTACTGGGTGTTATGAAAAACATTTTACATTACATTTATTAAAACGGTCACCACACCGCATTTGTACCTGTTTGTTTTTTTCCACCCACAGTCATGTACCGCCACCCCTCTCCCTCTGTCTGTCTCTATCTCTGTGTCAGTGAGTCCACATCTCCACTCAACAAATGAACAACAGACAATCCCAGGCACAATGGCTGTTACTGTATTTGGCAATCAATCTGAAGACAAAAACCGAAACAGAAAACCTCTTTTAATCCGTGCTACTCTCTGACATCATGAAAGCCACTAATGGTTTAGCTCTTGTCACCGTATATAAATATCCCAGCATTTGTAAGACAGTACACTGAATGCTTTTCTTTTCCCAACACAATAAATCTTTAAACAAAAGTCAACACGGGACTTTTCTGTACCACATTCGCTGGCTCCCGCTGCCAAAGTTATCTCGATCCAGACGACCATGCCACCCCTGTTATGCGGCGATGTTATTTATAGGTTTGCTTAACGTGTCACTCAGCTAATGGTTTGTCGCTCATGCTCCCAATAGAAATGTGGTCTGTGTGCATGACTTAACTGGCCCTCTCTAAACATACCCAGACCATGTCCACACTAATGTCAGTGCTAATGCGGATTAAGTAGAAAATACATCTTTTTCTCTCTGATTTTTTTCCCCCTTCCAAACCAAAAACTGAGCTTTAAAAGCTCTTTCCTAATTGGACAAATTTGAACATGATGTTTTGTTGTAGCGTGGACCGTGGAAAAAACTAATGTATGATTGTCAGCTTGTTTTTCAAAGACATGGTTTATTATTATCTGTCTCCATGCATTATTATTATTAGCATTATCTCCACCAAGGAGCTTATGTTTTAAGGCTTCTTTTTCTATAAGTCAGCAGAATATCTTGTCAACACATTTCTAATTTAGTGGAAAGTTAGTCCAAGAATCTTGTGATTAGTTTTTGGTGCAAATCCAGATTCAATTTCATATCCAGGAAAAAGTGGCTATTTTCTCATGCACCTCTGCACTTACTGAAATAAAAACATACAAATCTAGATCCAAATAAACACTTCTACATCTTTTCAATAGTTAAAATTAAACATTCAGACTATGCCGTAACTGCTCTCTTATTTTTATTATATTTCATCTGACTTCTTTCTATCTCCACCATAATTCCATTTCCAAAGCCTGTGACAATTACTGGAAAAGAGAGATTTGCTCTTAAAGGAGCAGTGTGTAAGATTTAGTGGCATCTAGCAGTGAGGATTGCAGATTGCAACCAGCTAAAATTTCTCCTGGTTAGATTAGCCTCAGTGTTTATTGTCGAGGATGTTTTCACCAGGAGCCGAATTATTCGCAGCGGTCTCTTCCTCTCCAAAACAAACGGACCAGGTGATTAAAACCAGTAAAAACACTGAATAAAGTAGTTAAACATTAGAAATCAGTGTTTCTTCAATGCTGTTCGGCTGACAGACCGGCCACTAGCCTAGCACCTGCTAATGTGTGCTCACCCTTTTTCTGATCCAGACATTTAGGAGGTTTTTACTGAGAGCCAAATTATCTGTAGAGGTCTCTTCCTCTACAGATAATTTCCTCTCCAAAACAAGTGCACCAGTGATTTAAACCGATACAAATACTAAATAAAGCAGTTTCACATTACATATCAGTGTTTATCCGACGCCGTTTGACATATTGGAGATGGGCTGTTAGCCCAACACCTGCTAATGTGTGCTCACATTTTATCTCTGATAACTTGAGATCCAGACGTTTAGGTTGTTTTTACCGAGAGCCGAATTATCCAGAGAGGTCTCTTCCTCTCCAAAACACACGGACCACGTGATTAAAACCGGTCAAAACACTGAATGAAACAGTTTCATGTTTAAGAAATCTATGTGTTTTCAAACACTGTCATCGTGGAAGGCCTGCTAACAATGGTGGCTGACACAAAAACTCGAACGGCCCTATCTAGAGCCAGTGTTTGGTTTGTCCGCTCTGGGCTACTGTAGAAACATGGCAGTGCAACATACCAATCTCTGTAGATAAGGTAACGAAAACACAACAGTTGTTATTTTCAGCTGATTATACGCTACAGAAAAAATACTTATTACATTACGTTCCATTTCTGCCAATAAATCCCCATAAATCCAACACACTGGTGCAGCAGAATCATACATTTTATTTGTATATCAGGTGACTTACATGATATACAAATAAAATGTATGATGCCGCTGCTCTATACACTCTTATACCGCTAGGAAACTGTTTATTCACACCAAGTGACTGGTTAGCGAGTGACTAATGAGATCATTGTTATCTATTGCTCAATACATGGTAGATTTTAGCGCTTTAATCTGTGGCAAATGTGTCAGAAGACGAGCAGAGACAAAGACATTCTGCACCATGACAGGTATATGCCAGAGACATGAGGATCATACAGTAATCTTTGAATACAAATTCGAGCTGCTATGCTTGGATTTGCATGCAAACAGCCACTTTAAAAACACAGCTCGCTAAAAAAAAAAAAAAAAATCCAGAGAATATCTTTAAGGTTACAAGTGACACACTAATGCGCCAACACACACACAGTCACACAGACACAGACACACACACGAGTCAGTGCCTGCTCTGCTGCTGGTGGGGTTCTGCTGACACCCGGAGAGAGGAGGCGAGAGTCTGGGTAATTGTGCCGCTCATTTTGATGACTTGCTTTTTATGCAAAACAGGAAAAAGACAATATGCAATTATCTTGAGGAGGGAACAGCTGAATGTGGTTGATGAACAGTCTGGATTCAATCATGCTCTTAGTGCGTTATATGCAATTAAACTGCAATAGAGATAATGGCCTCCATTGCCAACTGAGTAATAATCCCAGTCATAATCACCTCCATTACTTTTATTAGGCTTGGCATTATCATCATCACTCTTATTAATATTATTCTACTTTTCCAGAAGAAGAAAATCTTTGACAATGAAACCCTGAAACTATAAGGTAAAAGAAACACTGATGCTTACAAAATTAGTTTTGAGGGAAATGTCTCTGGAGTTGATATCTCATTCGTTCTGTTTATCTGAGGAAGCCTAGAGTTTCACCTATCCTCACCGCTGTGGCAGCTGCCCACTGACTCAACCCCTGGTGGCCAGGACATAAGAGAAAGGTGGGGGGTTGGGGGTGGCTGCGAGGCATCCAATGGCTTAACACACTGCAAAAAAAAAACTGCATCTCAGCTGCACTGCATCCAATCAGCCCCAGCCACACATCACGCAACTGGGGCGCCGCTGATCAGTGACCACAAATAACAAACACTCCCCACTGGCGTCCCCCCGTGGACTAACAGCTGGGCTATTCTTAGAAAATAAATAAATAAATACAAGAAGGCTGAAATAACAAAAGTCCGACAACTTCAAAGACTGTGGTTCACTATATGGCATCAGGCGGCCGTCACATAGTGTAATTAGCAAAAGATTATGAACGTGTAAATCTAAAAGCGACAGAAGTGAAGTCACAGGAAAGCAGACCTTGCATTAATATATCAGTGGGTGGCATTGGATAGGTCTCACATTTATCTGTCATCCTTAGCATTTGAATTCCCGAAATACCCCGAGCAGATTAATCTCTCACTTTATCCTTGTCTGACTTTCTGGCTGTATCTGAGCAGAAATGTGAGGTGTTGAACCGAGTGTGTGTTTGTATTTTCCTGACTGTGTGTATGTGTGTGGAGCCAAGATTTTGTAATGCTGAGCGTCGGGTGGGAACTACCCTATTAAGCTGTGATGGAGACACCAGCTGAAAGCTCTGCAATCACTGCAACTTTTTACTGGCCCGCGCTGGCATCTGCGCGTGCTGCTTCAGAGAGTCTTGAGTGACATTCCTGCTGACGTGAATCGAATACCGCAAGATTCCTTGGCTGAACTTTTGACCCTGTGTCCCCATCCAGAAACCGTGGCACTGTACTCCATCCCAAACATGCTGGGCCCAGGCCTATTTTGGTGCACAAATAAAAGGGTGGGAGCCTGGCTTTTGCTAGATGATTACAAGCCGTGCTTTGGTGGAAACCTAACACGGCCTAAAAATACACAATATCAGAGTAACAATACACCCTGCAAAGCTCTGTCCCCAATACTGCCAAGACGTGAATATCGCCTCATGCAGACGCTGTGGTCAGATGAAGGGGTGTGTGTTTTTGTGTGCATGTGTGATTTGAGGTACCTTCATGCGAATGGGGAAACCAGATTTGCGAGGCGCTGGAGTGGGGTCCGCCCCGGAAGGAGGGTGAGGAGGGCGAGGAGGGCGGCCGGGAAGGGTGAGACGGGTGGGAAGGGGGGGAACCCAGGCTACTGGCCAGAAAGGTCCCCATGAAGGAGGCGGAGGAATTGCCCATCAATCCACTGCCTGCATTCCCACAGGGACAAAGGTAAGGAGAAAAAACATGGTTAGAATTAGAGGAGTGCATGTGTGACCAAAAAAGAAAAAAAAAAATCAGATGTAGATGTAACACTATGGAGCCCACTGGCCATCTAGGTGGAACCACAAAGCTGGGCAGAGTTGATCCCTGCCCTAGGGAGAGGGTGAATGAGTGAGTGTGAGTGTGTGTGTGTGTGTGTGTGTGTGTGTGTGTGTGTGTGTGTGTGTGAAAGAGAGAAAGAGACAGAGTGAGACTCTCCTCCCCCTCACTGACAGCAGAGTCCTCTCCCCTCGTCTTCTCTCCTCTCACACCGCCTCTCCCCATGGGCAGACAGAGGTCTCATCTCACAGCTGAGTACACACTTTCTCAGGCTCTCTCCCTCTCGCTCTCACACACTTTTGCTCCTGCTCCCCAGTGTCCCTTTCTCAATTTCTCTCCCTCCCTCCATTATCTTATGCTCTCCATCTCTCACTTTCATGCCCTCAATCTCTCTTATTGCTCTGCTCCATTTCACCTCCTCTCTGTCTCTCTCTCCTCCTTTCTCTCTGCATGACTCTGACAAGCTGAACTTTTCTTCTTTGTTTCCATTTTGGCGTTTTACTCCTTTTCCTCCGCTTTTGTCACAGCGGCCCTTTCCTCTCTTCTCTTTCCATCCTCTGTCCCATCGTGATGAGCAGAAATACACTGTGTGCATGCCTCTTCCCAATCCTCATTGTCTCCTCTTTCCCTCCCTCTGTCCCTCTTTCTTTCTGACACATAGCATTTCTTTGCTTTGTTCTTTACCATAATGATGGCACCAGCAGAGCAATCTGTCCCTGGCTGGCTGAACTGTGTGTTTAACAAGACTATGATGAGTAATTGACCATTCGTAGCAACGCCCGTGTGACTGGGGGCTGATTGTCTATTATGCATTGCTGGGCAAGCTGGAGAAAACACACTGATTAACCACTGCTTAAATTACATTCCCATTACGCGCCCGCCAGTGCACTTGAGCGAGGGGCCCGGGTGCCCGACTCTTTGCACATTCATTTCCCCCAAGTCACACTGCCGTGAAGTCTCATGCATATGTATGATGCCTGGATGAGAGCACACATGCACATACTTGCAAAAACACACACATCGGTGTATCATACATTGTGCGCACGGGGCGAGCTGTGAAAACGTTGGGGAGAGCAACATGGTAAAAATTCATTATCAGCCCCTCATGACGAGCTGATCTAACAAGGAACGCTGTGTGATTTGATTTTTCTTTAAGCATGAATCAGTCCAAACATGAATCGATCCTTTTCTGGGAGTGTGAGAACAATTGCGTGGAAGTCTTAATCAGCCAGGCGGTGAGTGAGCGCGTCCTCTGGGCAGACAGCAGGGATAAACCCATCAGTCTGCTGCTCGCTCCTGCACTGAATAGCCTATGGCTCATGGGCCGGAGCACAGGAGCATGCAGAGGCACACACACACACACACACACACACACACACACTTCATCCAGAAATAGGCACTGGCACGTATTATCACACACATACAGACACACCTCTGTCACAATTTACACCACAGCCCCAGACAGGTGGAAATCCCCCACAATCCAACCTCACTCTACCTTGAAACCTACCTTAAAACCAACCCTGTGTGTGTTTGTGTGTGTGTGTGTGTGTGTGTGTGTGTGTGTTCAGACGACAATCTATTACAAACTCACAAAAAACCAATAACTGTCTCCTTAGTGTTTAACTAGCACATTTAACACCGCAACACAAAATTGCCTCCACAATTTGGCCACAGGAGAAAATATAAAAAGCAAATTGTTTCATGTTCCTTGTTTCAGTTTTGGTAATTAGTGATGCTGTTTTTGTTGTTATCTCCATCAGGCGTAAGCCTGGAGGGGATTGTGCGTTTGGTGGTGTGTGTACATGCATGTGTGAGTGTGTGTGTATCTGTTGGTCCGCAGTTAATCTCCAATAACACTGGACCGATCAGCCTAATATTTTGTGTGCAAATTTATGACTGAATGCTCAAGGACCTCTCGTGGTTGAGGTGATTCACAGTTGCTGAGAAACCTGTTTTATTGACAGTTGTATACCGTCACTGACTGCTGACTCCTCACTCCTCTTTACCGGCTGGTAGGGGGCACAAGTTTTCTGGAAATCGTCTCGGCTAAAAACAACAAACCACACCGTCTGTTGCAGGCCACATTTTGATCTTCATCGTGGCTCAAAAATTGACATCCATAAAAAATGCTCAGTTCATTTTGAACCAGAGAATCTGCAGATTTATTCCATACCCAACATGATATGATCCACTTATGTTAGGTACGATATGAGATGGAAAAGTCAACTGTTTTTGTTATCTTTGCTGCCATCTTGACTATAAGGAAGCCAGGAGGGACAATTCCACCAGGTGCAGCTACAGTAGGTAGCAATCCAGCTGCCATGACTGAGACCTGGTTTTGTTCCATCCGCTGCATGGTGTCATACTACACGTGGAGTATTTCAGAAGCAGAGCGTTTAGCCCACCTGATTTTATAGACTTGCAGATTTTGTGAACTTAATAATTTTTCCTTGACATTAGTACCTCTATCCTTAGTTAGTAAGTCTGCTATGTAGTTAACTGTGTTTATTGTTGGTATTTCCCCAGACAAAATTAATACTGTAAGAAGTCAAGCTATGAATGACATGGATCAAAGTTTTGTGGCTGTATTCTAGGTACTAAAAATACATTCATCCTTAAAATCACATTGTATCTACATTTCACATTGACTTTGTCACATTGGCACAGCGACTACCAGCAGGAAAACTCAATCTGCTCTGCTTAGGGCTGCCCCCTTATAGTCGACCAAACTGTAGTCGACCAGAAAGGTTATTAGTCGAGATTTCATTGGTCGCTCAGTCGCACAAAAAACTCTATTAGGAGCTGCATCTCGTCAAAATAAATCAGAACCTATATGACTAGATAGTGTGGGAATTTAATTTGAAAGGACAGACACAGGAAGTGGCCATGCTCAGCAGTCAGACAGGAGTCACGTTACAAACCAATCACAGCCGACAGGTATCTTTCCCCTCTTACGTAAATATTCAGTCTGATAAATACGGAAAAGTTGATCATGTTAGTGCAGGGCTACCCAGAGCTTTCACAGACGATAGGCCTACACACTTATAAACAGCGCCTGGAAGAAGATCAGCTCTGCACTCAGGATTACAGGTAAATAGGCTATGATATGATGCTTGTTAAGGCTGCCTAGCAACCTCAGACGCAACCTGCTGGCAAGCTCTGGAAAGCTGGGATAAAAAAGGCACAAGAGTGCCGCCCAGCGCCAGACCTCGCATTTTCCAGGTGGTTAAAGATGCAGGAAATCCAAAGTGTGGGATCATTTTGAGAAGGTGAAGGACGAATCCAAGGTGATATGTAAACTCATCTTCATTGGTCGACTACAAACATGACGTATCATCTGAAACATGGAAGTAGCTACATGCCCATTAGCCACTTAGCACAATCATTACTGCTTTGCCGACAGCGTCATTAACAGGTGGCTTGCTCAGTGTGTGACGTGCACTTGTAGATAAAATATAGGCCTATATTAATGAAGGTTCATTAGTACGGTTTTGTATTTCTCTGTAATGTAGCACAGTGTTAACAATGTTACTGATACTATTCTTTCTCACACCTTCAACTCAAACCATTGTGTTGCCCCGCCTAAAATATATAATCTAATAATTAAATTAATATCTTAAATATGTGGGCGACTAGTCGACTAATGGCCCTAAATGATGACTATAGGTCAACTAGGAAAATTCTTAGCAGCAGGCTGCCCTAGCTCTGTGCAACATGTTGCGACTGTCAAAAAAAGACAAGGCGCAAATTTTTATTAGCTTTTGGGACACTTCTAAAATGCGTTGCTTTACGTCTGCTAATATTACATGAACAGTGTAGAGTGACAGAGACCCACATTTTACTGAGTGCACTTTTCTAGTTCATCATTTGTTTTAAGGATTGTCTGCTATGGCAGAAAACCTGCCACAAAAACTGTTTTTAACTATGAGTCAACCTTTTGAGTCAAAGTCAGCAAATCTGTTTTCTGATGCAATACTAGGTACAAAATACAGAACACATGCAAACAAACTCCCACTACCATTGCAAACATTTGCAGGATAAAACACAAAAATGATGAGGAAGACTTCACATATCTTTAGGAGACCATAGCAACATCGTACATGTTGGTGGGAGGTAACCTGATGAGATACAGTATCCATGCTTTCCTCCTTTTCAGCCCCCACCTCCCTTTCTTCCTTCTCCGCTGCCACCTCCTATCACCCCTGACCCTGTGAAGCACTCCTGGCAGAGCTCTGTGGAGTGCAGGGTGGGGTTCGAGGGCAGCGGGGGGTGGATTGTTGCCAGCGTGCTCGCTAGGCACACATCCAGCCTCCATCATCCAGACACCCAAGGCTCCTGTATGGCACCGCCTACAACATTGCACACTCCTCGGCCCTCTCTTTCTGCCTGTCGCCCCCAGGAACCCCAGCTTTCCTCAGCGCCTCCGGCTCACATAAATCAGCTAATCCTCCTGCATTATTAACAGCCTCGCCCCAGAGAGGGAGAAAGGGTGAGAGAGACATAGAGAGTGACAGAGAGAGGCCGTGAAGCCCCTCTTCACACACCACAAGAGGAGAGAGCCTCTGCCAAAAAGACAAGGAGAGGAGAGAGGGACAATACATAAAAAGGGAATGCCTATGTCAGGCGAGGGGATCTTTGAAGTTTAAGCTGATGTTAGGGGAGAAGGGAATTGAAGGAAAACCTTAGGAGGGTCTTGGATCAACTCATACACGACCAGATCAGACCTCTCACTGATCCAGTTTGGCCATAGAGTCTGTACTGGGAAAAGGGCATTGGTCCAATCTGAACTGTAGTAGTGCAGAATAATAATGCAGTGGCCTTCACCTCTGTCACGCCGCCTCTTGCTGACTCCACAGCCTGTCACTCAGTAAATGGCCCCTCCCTCTGTGTTATGTCTGCCGTTTGCCTCCTGCTGAGCAATATACTGGGAATGATGCTGAGCATAAATGCCTTTCTCTCACAGTTGGCTCAAGCATTCTCATACCACCGTTGAATCTGAGAAAATGAGCAACACGCACACTGTTTTAATACGATGCTCTCCCTAAACCCACTCAAAGCCTAATGAATCAGAGGTGTCGGTGAGAAAGTACACAGGTTATTAAAGTGGGCTGGTGTACCTTGGTGTCGGGGTAGTTTCAGTTTGGGTGCCAACCAAAGCATTGCACAACAAGCAGAGCGAAGGTCTGAGGCATGACAGCACCGGTGCTGGACTCAACATAACTGTTTATTTAGCAGCTTATTAAATTGTGACATGGATCCAGGGAGCCTGCCACCTCTAAACCAGCCCCTTATAAAAGCTGTGTTTTTCCTGCCTGTTTATTTATTTCTCCGGATCTTAAGTGGTGCCAGCAGTGCACTTGTATGGGCTCTTAAGAAAATCGGGTCATGTGCATCCTAATCGGTGCCGATCCCTGACAGCGATGAAGATTAATCCTATTAGAGAATTAAAGGAGAGGGGAGCATTGGGATGGGGGAACCCCACCTCCCTCCCTGACATCCAAACATCCCACCCTGACACCTTCACTAGCACAGTTGTGTTCAAATGGGTTCAAATGTACAAACACAGAAACAAACACACAAATATCCCAGAACCTCTGGAGGTGGAGGTGTTAAGTGCTACTCCACCCACGCCGGAGCGTGGGTGAAGGAGTCCAGTTTGTGCACAACAACCAAAACACACAGGCATGCACACACAGTAATGTGGGCCCAGGCAGAGGCCCCCGTGCATGGCACGGAGTGAGCAGCAGGCGGGGAGGCGGAGCAGGGAGAATGAAGGCCCAGTTGTCATGGGAACGAAAGAGAAACAGCGCTTGAGGCAAGGAGGCTGAATGCTAGCCATTACAACAGCAGTGGGCAGATGCAGTTGGTCAGTGTGCTGCTCAGCAACAACAGCCTTTCCAACCTACCTTGAAACCCCACCCAAGCTACTGTGCGGCTCGTAATCACACGCATGCACACACACACATACACACATATACACACATATACACACACACACACACACACACACACACACACCTTTCTCCAGAATTTAATCTGGTTTCAATTGCTAGGCTGCAGGGAGGGAGGTGTCATAATCTTTGCCCCTACTCATTAATGTAACTCAAGGGTGAGTGGTTGTTTGGTGTCTTAACAAGGAATTATACAATAATAGGATGTAAAGGGATTCGTGGGCCAAGCAGTGATGAGAAAAAAAAAAGCTGAGAAGACAACAAGCACCCACCCACAACACGTTGTTCTTTTGAATGCTGGGAATCAGATCAAAATTTCCTCCTGGAGAAATACACACCCATTCACACGCACTTGTGTACTTTGGCATGCAAGCGCACACATACACATACACAAGCGCAGATCAACAACTACGCCTATTGTCTAAGAGAAGATAAAGTACAATTATTTCACCGTGCATCATATTTCCCTGTCTGCTCTTGAAAAATGAGCCAGGTTAGTCTGCAGCTCTCTGTCTTATCTGCAGACGGCAGCCTGAAGGGACGGATGGACGTGTCGTCTAGACAAGGACACCAGACAGACAACGAGAGATGAGAGTGATGGTGACAAGAGAAGAAGAGAGACAGAGAGAAAATTACAGGTGTGACTGCATCAACCTGTTCTCCACAGCTCAGTGATCAGCCAGCGCCAGAGAGGGGAGTATAGAAGAAGGAGAAACGCTAGGAGATAGAATCACACACACACACACACACACACACACACACACACACACACACACACACACACACACACACACACTTTATAAGACCTCCGATCAAAGAGAGAGTGAGTGAGCACAAGCCAGCTGAGGTTGCACTGTCAGCGGTCAGTGCCATGTGGCAGCCAGGCTGTGTAGCTCTTCACAACGCACCCTGAATGATCACAGCTCATATACTATCCCTCTGCCATGTCTCGTAACAAAACACACACCCCTTCCATCTTGTCTCAAATAAATTAAATCAATATCAGCAAGAGTTAGAGGATCAAAGACAAAACAAGAAACATTTTCTTTTCCAAGATCTGCTTAAAATCAGCAGCTGGCACCGCTTCAAGTCTCCACAGCTCAGTTGCCACAAAAAAAAATGTTGGCATTGTACGTCTGCAAACCACGGATATGTTACATTTGTATGTGTCATACACATCATATCAATGTTTCTAAAGTGATGTAGTTCTGATTACATGTATATGAGCTGATTTTGTCATCGGGAAGTGGAGGGGAAAGTGGATGGCTGCCACTGTTAAAGAAAAAAAAATAAGAAAAAAACTTCTTTGTTAGTGAGACATCGGCAGCTTTTCCAGCGGCGGTTGTGCCACCACAAACTGGTGTTTTTTAGCGAGACATGGGTTGCATTTCCAGCAGCAATTATACCTCCAAACGTGGATATCTTAAAGCGAGACATCGGCAGCATTTCAAGCAGAGATTGCACCTACAGAAGCGCGTGTCTTTTAGCAAGACATCAGCAGCATTTCCAGCGGATATTGTTGCACCACAAACTGGTGTTTTATAGCAAGACATCGATTGCATTTCTAGCAGCAATTGTACCTCCAAAAGTTTTTTTTTGGTGAGACATAAGCAACATTTTTCAGTTGTTTTTTTGCCACCAAAAGCAGGACTTTTTTAGCGAGACATCAGCTGCATTTCCAGCGGCGACAGTGCTTCCAAAAGTGGTTGCTTTTTTAGTTAGATGTCAGTGGCATTCCCAGTGGCTACTGTGCCACCAATAGTGGGGTTTTTGATGCGTATCATTGGTGGCATTTCCAGCTGTGATCGTGCCACCAACAACTGATATTTTAAGCCAAAACATGATCTTTTCCTAACCATAACCAAGTGGTTATTGTGTCTAAACATCACTACAAGTTAACCACAGTGTTGCTGAAATTGACGCACAAATGTTACATATCAGTGGTTAGCAGAAACATACAATGCCAACATTTATTCTGACGATTGGGTTGCTCTCGGACACAGCAGGACAAGACACCAGAGCATATTGGTAACGTATAAAAATGGGATTTCAGACAAGTTTGTTACGTGGCTGGGTTTGGCTCATTAACACCTGAGTAAGCTGAAAGCAGTGAGTCTAGACTGAAGACAGAAGCGATGAAGAAAAAGCCATTTTAAAGTTAACTTACCAAGTGAAAACATATTGAGCAGGATGTGTCTCATCAGACTTTCCTACCGATGTAGCTCCATGTTTTGCCCAGGAATTCAGACGCCCAAGAAGAAGCCAGCCAGACTTTCCACACACATATTCACTCGTAAACACACAACCAGGTTTTCTGACCCTCTCTAGCAACACAGGGTTGGACTGGGCAACTGTACACACCGGCAGCCCCAGACAGACTGCAGTGCACACGCTACCCTGGAGGGCCGCTGACTAACCCAGCGCCTACTTCCTCACAATAAAACAGAAGGAATTTCAAATGGCTACTAAAGAGGGGGGATTTCCTTCAAACAGTCAAAGTCATCTTGAAAACATTAGCACAACTGGTAGCCAAATTCCTCCTCACTTCAGAAACAACTGTAGCAAGAGGTTTTTTGTTGTAGTTGCTTGCCCCCCCTCCCCATATGACAAACTCTCACGCTGACTTTATCTTTTTGGGTTGGTGGGTGGTTTCGATAGTGGGACTATGGGAGCGGGCCCCCTCTACAGCTCTAGTAGGAGGCTGGTCTGATCAGAAGCACACTGAGTGAAGTGAGAGAGCAAGCAGGCGGTCCAGTCCTGGAGCCGGGCCCAGTGCAGGGGTGGGGGAAAGTGCCAGCAGCGCACGCCTCCGACACTCTCCACACTGCGTGCCTGTGGAGTGAGTTTAGTGGATGTGGTCAGTGCGGGGGTGGGAGAAGTGGAAAGGGAGCGGGAGAAGCAGTTGGAAGAATGGATGGAGGAAGAGAGTGAGAACGTATGACAGGGCAACATCCAGAGGAGGGGCAGGGGGCGAGAGTTTAGACTAGAAGTGTAGATAAGGGGTGTGAGGAACTGTGAGAAACTTTGAGAGTGAAAGAGCAGCAGAGAGTGTGTGGGAGTGTGTGTCGCTGAGCATATGCGAGCCTCCATGTGTGTGATTGTGTGTGCGTATGGTGGTCGTCTCGCTGAAAGTTGACAGCCTGTGTTTGCAGAGTGGCTTCGTGGTCAGCCACTTGCTCGCGATTGAAGCGATGGCAGGGTAAAATGGATTCGGGGAATTTTTTTTTTAGTACTATGCAAATAAAATTGGCTCGGGGAGGTCAGCCAAAACACCCCGCCCACTTCACCCAGCTGTTTATACAATATACAAGTTGACATGATAGGGATAAGAGATTCTAATCCTAAACAAATTAGTCCAACTGGCTCGTCCTGGCTTGGCAGGGAGCCTGAAAACAACAATGGATCCACACAAACTGTGATGCTGCAGAGAAAACAGATAAGGGAAAATATCTCTGAGGGATATTTTGCTCTGGTGGGGGTGGAGCGATGTCAAAGAACATGCATGCATTCCACCAATATGTTTCTGTCCATCTATTCTCTTTCTCACCCTCTTTCAGTATTTGCACAGGAGTCCGCGAAAACATCAGCTAGTATCACATGTGCGCCACTACCTGGCAAACCTCCTCAAGGAGTATTCCACTTCAACTTTACTGCAATTAATCATTCATAAAGCCTGAAGGGGTAATCATTGTCAAAAAGGGGCTCCACCTCTAATCCCATCACTCCTGTGCCAAAAGTGGTGTTTGGGGGGAGGTGGGGTGGCCGACAGGAAGAGATAGCAATGTCTGGAAGAGTTCCTGCTGAAGAGGTGTTTTATAGGCACAGTAAATAAGGAGCTGGACACATGGCACCGGTGGAGCTATTTGCAGAGGAGCAAACCAGGAAGTTTGTCTTTTAAGAGACAATAAGAGTTCTGATTGTCAAAGTAAGAGCTGGCCATGGACTGAAGGCTACAATGGAAGAAGCTGGGGCATTGGGTGAGAGGTTAAAGGACATATGCTCAATTTCAGGTTCATACTTGTTCTAGTTGAAACCCAAAATACATGTTTACATGCTTTGATGTCTGTGCTGGAACACCTGTGATCACCTCCTGTCTCAGAAGACTCCATTTCACTGCCTGTCTCTATAAGGGCTAATTCATAGTTTCCATGTCTGTGTGTTCGCTTTGGTCCATGGGACGTAAATGTTGGCATTCGACAATGTCCACGAGGGTCTGCACTGACCCTTGTGCGGATACGTCTGCGTGCAGCCCATTTTGCGTGACTGCGGCAACATATGTACGCTGACTGCACATTCTCCAATCTCTTGCTCCACACTCCAGCCCAAAACACTGCTGTTAAGCCAACCACAACAGTTTGACCAAGCAGCATCATCTACTTTCACTGTCACCTGATGTTGGCAGCAGGAGGACGGTAAACTCAGCTCCCAGCCCTGTTTACTACCAGGGTCTGAAGTGGACCATCAATTGTACTGTGAATAGGACCACTTGTGCGTCAGCATGATCGCAGCTCTTTGCGAACGATCAATGCAGAAAGTGTGTGCAAGCCTTAAGCCCCCCACCCGGGTTTACAGGTCTTGCACATCTTGACATCTCTGGACTGTCATTGCAGCCCAGGCCCCCGTAAGTGCATCAGGCTTTAAAGCTCATTTTCGTAATGGCCAAACAGTGTAAATACATCAATCATGTGATGACCTGGGCCAAAAAATACTTTTCCCGTAGACTAACATGCCGAAAGAGACATCTGTAAATCAGTGAATACATTTTTTTGAGCATCACAACCCCCGAGATATGACCTGGGATTTGATTCATTCAGTTCAATTACATTAGGAAAGCAACGTAACGTAGCATTAAACTGGCAATAGGTGGCAAAAGTCTCTAGTGCACCACTCCATGGGCCGAACACTGCGGAAGCAGTGCCGATCATTGGGCAATTTTACACACGGCAGTTGAACTTTTTTTGGCTTCATATGCCACTGAACAACTTTCATAGGAATGAATGGGGCCCTGCTTGCAACGCTGCGTCCCTTTCTCTGTATACATCCATGTTGTAGCTGAAGGTATGAATGTAGTGGAGAACAGATAAGATGTTTCCCTGACATTAGCAATGTAGCTTAGGCTGTGGCTCAGAGGTAGAGCAAGTCAGCCTCTATTTGGAAGGTCAGCATTTCGATGCGGGCTCCTCCAATCTGCATGTTGAAGCATCATTGGGCAAGACACTGAACCCCAAATTGCTCCTGATGGCTGTGCCATTGGTATGTGATGTGTATGAATGGTTAACTGAGTAGCAGGTGGCACCTTGTATGGTAGCCACCAGTGTGTTAATGACTGTGAGTGTAACGTGTAAAAAGACTAGAAGGGCACTAACCAAGAGCAGGTTATTATTTAGCTGTATGCAGTAGTGTACTGGCAGTCAGGAAATGACTGTGTATAGCGGCTATTTCTTACATTAAAAATCACCAGTTAAAGCTTCTTAACACAAGCAGACATGTTACTTGCAAACATCAGCATCTGGTGTTGGCATGTGGCTACATGTAGCAGTGTATATAATGTACACAGTTGCAGTAGTGCGCCTGGAGCAGATGACCATATAAAGAAATTCTTCACGAGCTGATGTCATCTTGTTGTCACCGTAGAAAAAATGTTGGAAACAGAATATTCAGACAAAGTCAAAAGCCAGAGGTTTTTGCTCACAGGGATTACTTTAACATGTGTTTACTTCATTATTTGAAACATTGTACATTATGTGATAGAAAACAAGAAAATGCATAATAGGTCCCCTATAAGAGTAAAGCGCAGGGTAGGGCATGTGGGGCAGGTTTAATGATACTGGTAGTTTAGAAAGAGCACTGGAAACCGGACAAGAGTAGCTGGCACAATAATGGTTGGTAAAAAAAAAAAAAAGGTAGGGTTTGTTAGGTTTGGGCTTGTCTTGTGGACCTGTGTTTAGGTGCACTACTCGCTGTGATCCGTGTGAAAGTGCAGTTAGTGTGCTGAGTCACTGGCCTCATCTGCGCAGAACAAGCAGACATTCCAGGCTGGGACACAGGAGGTGGGAGGACAGATTCGAAACAGCAGCAGGACCAGGCCAGGACAAATGAGCTCAAGGCCCATTACCTTCCTTTTACACCCACCCACACATGCACACTCACATTCCCTACTCCCACAACACAGATTTAATAGCACACACAAGAAAAAGCTATGTCACAACACAAAATCACCAAACTCTGCTTTCAGTTTCTCTCATTCTATTTTTTCTCTGAGAGAACTTAAACGCTCATGACGTAACAGGATGTGCACATTACACTAGGCCAAGGGTGTATTCTCTCCAAGCACCACCTTGTTATTTCAATCAGCATTTTACTTTGTTAAATCCCCCTCCACGCTACCTCATAAAGCAATTGCTTTTTTGGAGGGTTCAGATAAAATGTAAGTGTTTCTTATGGAATGGCCTGACATTTTGCTGAGCGCTTGCAGGGCCAGAAGCACTTTGTTCTTTGTATACAGGGCAGCTACACACTCCTCAAGGAGAACCATTTGTTATCTGTCCAAACTTTGGTGAGTGTGCTTGTTAACTGACCCATTGTTACATGAGGGCGTTTCAGGGCCGTTTGCTGCGTTCCGGCTCTTTATTCCTGAGGCATGAAATTGTGATTACCATAGTGGGGCACATCCATCTCGTTCTCTCATCCACACACGCACGCTAAACATCCGCATTTGTATTTTGCTTTCTCTCTCCTTTTCTCTTCCCCTCTCTAGTTGTCTCTGTCTTCCTCTCTCATGATATACACACACACACACAGAAACACACCCAAACACAAAAAGAGCCGCCCACAGCTGCGTCAGGCCATCTCTCTAACAATCCAATCTGTTTTCTTTCCCATGATGTTTCCCATTGGCACAGGGAGGAGAAAATCAGATTTACTCCCCCACAGGGCCCATGCAGTTGCACTGATATGGAAAATGATTTCAGTGCTGCTTGAGCCCATAAACATTATTTTGGTCTCCCCTGTTAATGACACATTTCTTCCCAGCATTGTGGATCTCACAGAGGAAGAGATGAGTGTAAGGGGGGGCTGAAGAAGAAGAAGGGAGGAGGAGGAAGAGAGGAAGGGGGGAGGAATCCTCCAGGGCCTCACATACAACAGGGGAGTCCTTCACCCCTCAAACTGCATCCTGACATCCAAGACTTCTCTCACCCTCTTCCTTACACACACAAACACACACACGCACACACACACACACACTAATCAACCATGCAGGAACTTAAATTGTCACAGCCTTCAAATAAAGCCCAAAAAAATCAGAGCACAAAGATATCCCCGCTGGAAAACGAGCAGAGTCAAAGAGGGATTTCTCACCTCTCTCTCTCTATCTAGCTGTCAGCCTGATTCCAAACACACTGCATTTGGCTCCGGGGCTCAAAGCAGCCCCACTACAATTGTGTCATACAGCCCACATATCTTTTATTGGTGGTAGCAGCCAATATAGCAACCAACCCCCTCCCCTTCCCCCCTCCTCCTCTTGAACACAGGGATAAAATTTGTACTTTTAGTGGTAAGTTACAAACACTCTCTGCCCGAGGCATATTGTCAACGAGAGGAGCACGCCGTAGCCTCGAGTCCTAAACACAAGTCATTTAATATGATGGTGTTAAAAAGAGACTCCAACAGGCCAATAGTGAGGCACTAAACCTCCCATTTGGCATCCATTAAAACCCATCTGCAGGACCAAATAGAGTGGGGGCGAACAGGAAATGGCCGCGTTAGATATGACTAAAAACTGTCCTCCACTTTTGAACATTCTCTCACAGATCTCTCACTCTCCAGATCCAAAAATGGGATTTTCATGGTTCTCCTGTTCCACTGGAAACATCACGTGGAATGCTCTGGATCTGGTTTGTTTTACAGCTGATGACTGATCTGTCTAAATCCATTGGTTTTATGCTCTGGCCAAGGGGATGGATGGGTGACTAACGGCGGCTTGCGTGCCATGTTTCAGCCGACGCAGCCAGAGCTCAGCCAGCCAGGTCACGGACACAGACATGCCTGGTAGTGGGAAAAGGCAGATTAAAACAAGTGCTCAGCACTATTCTCTCTAATTAGTCCCCTGTTAACTTTTGAACTTAATTGGTTAATTGAGATGTGGTTAGACTGGGCAGGTTTCCCCTCCCTCAGGGTGACCATACGGCTCCAGTGTTTCAGCCTGGCACTGCCTGGCACAGGAGGTGGCTGCCTCTCTCTCTCGCTCACTCTTTCTCTTTCTGTTTTCTAGCATCCCACCGCTCCAGTGACGAGGAGTAATGATGCCGCACAGGAGGCAGTAAAACTGTGTTTTGCGAGTGTGTTTTAGCAGAGATTGTGCCCATGCACTGCACATATGCTTGTGCCACATCAAAGCAGCTCTTTGACTACCCAGTCCTGGGTGGTCTAAACCTCTCTTCTCTCAACCAGCAGCGCTGGATAGATAGGCTTCGAAAAAGTGGAGTGTGGATGTGGGTGGATGTTACCTCACCACAGGCGAGTGTGTTCTGTGGAACTCAGAAGTCAGTTTGCTTTGGAGGAGACATGAACAGCGTGAGGATGGAGAATAAAAGTGCGGTGCAGTACATACACAGATAAACACACACACACAACCCCATAGGCGTCACATTGCTCGAGTCTCCCCATCTCCTCTGGTTGATGTATAATGATACCCACAACACCACATAAATCTGCAAGCAGCTCGACTCATTGGGGCAGATTTTGCCTGCTGTCTTCCCTTTTTCACTTTCATCCCCTCTTCTCCCTTTGCTCCTTCGAGCCCCATCACTCATTCCCCTTCTCGTTTTTCCCTTTCCGTCCTCACACCCTCTCCATCATCCCTCCATCACTCTCCCTCCTTCCCCCTGCTGCTCAGCTCCATATTTCTGTCCTCCCTCATCACCTCGCTCTCTTCCCTCAGTTGCCGTCATCCGCGTGCTTCAAAATGGAAACACTTTCTCTTCATTTTTTTGGGTTTTTAAAAACCGCTTTCCCTCCCACTCCCTCATCCCACTTGCGCTCTGTTTCTCTGCTCTTGTTCGTCCATCAGTTTTCCGGAGGCCTGGGAGGGTAATGAACGTCTTGTTTTATGGGGAGTCACAGGTTCACCCCTCCCTCCGTCAGAACCGCCCATAAATCAGTGTCCCAGCATTCAACTGGCAACCAGGGCTCGTAGGAATGTCCTGTTCTCTCTTGTCCTCCCATCCTCTCTTCCTCCCTCTTCCATCTGTGGCCCGGCGCCTCCTTTAGGTCACGGAGAGCAGTGCTGGGCACGAGGGGCCTGGTTGAAGAGACTGCTTTGCTGATGTCCTCTGAGTTCTCTTGGATTGGCCTGTAATATGATAAAGTCCTGGAGTGATGTGTGTGAGAGAAACAGAAGGCAGTTCCCTGCTCTGGCTTCTCTCCGTCTGATGTAGCCTGTCAGAGGCGCAGAGACAGAACAGTGCAGATAACAGAGCCGAGAGCCGCCGCGTCAGCCAGCCAGCCCAAGGTCTTTCTGCAGCCCTGAATATAATTTGCTGCTGGTTCACAAGGGGAACAAAGGAGAAATGTTTAATTCTTGTAGCGTTGGCCAAGACAAATGCAAGCGTTTTTGTTCTGATAACCTACAGACAAGGGGAGGGATGGCACCTTGGTAGCCAAGGCCAAACAATATACAGTATTACCTTGTAAAGAACACACTGTATAATATGCCGGCGTCTCCTTGACTTCTGTTGTTGCAAAACGTCTTAGCCAGGAGGACAATACTCCAGTTGGCCAAAACAGATAACCACCTTCTTTCCCAATGTAGCAGGCTACACTTTCAAGTGTGTACAAGGTCAGCCAAATCACACAGTAAATTCTTTTATGAAATGCATCTGACAAACTGAGCTTTAAACTTGAGTTATGTCTCCCGACTGCTGACACTGGTCATCCATGGAATGCCGCTGCCGGGGCCTGCTCAACATCTGCAGCAACACACTTGAGCAGGGATGAGTAAAATTAGGAGCATTTCCTGCAATCTGTACAGAGAAGAGAAGGTCACCCTCACCCAAACATGAGCAGATGAAGTGTAACATAGAGCAGGGCAGCCATAAAAAGCCTCTCCTCTCCCTTCTCCAGCTGGTTAGCTTGATGTAGGCTTTAACAGCTAGGAGTAGCAAAGGCACAATCCAAGGTCAAACCAGGGAGACGGAGGGGAGGGATATCATCTTGATCAACTGCTCATGGCTTGTCTGTCTGGTTGGTTGGCTGCACGGCTACCAGTGCAGTCGTCTATCTCCTTTGCGGTGATCACATCGAGTCTGCTGGACAGGTGGGCGTGCCGGACGGTCACGTGTCATCCCAGCTCATTCTGTATTTGCCTGCAGGTTGCATTCGGAGAGGAGGAGGGAGGCCTAGTGGGGGTTACAGGAGGCTTGCAGCATCTGATCGAAGTTAACAGATGTGCTGCAGCTGCTCGTTTTGTTTGCCATAACACATCCTCAAACACACACAAATACAGACTCGCTGAAAAGGCACACAAAAATAACCACTATATATACATGTTAGCAGGATGGAAATTAAAATCATATATTTTCCAACTGCTCAATAGCACCACTGGCAGTGTTTTGGGTCTCAAATAAAAACCTTACATCCCAGAGTAACCATTAAAATGACTTTGAACAGTGTGCCTATGAGTGCACATGTTGGCTTTTCTTATTTTTCTTTAATATACGCTTGGCTCTGCTGGCCATAAAACATGTCAGCACCTTCGTGTTGGGCCCGCAAGCCTCAAGCAATGTGGCGGGCCTGACCAGTGAAATGATTTGGGGAATCTGTGGAAGGAAGACAGCGAGTCATGGTTGCAGAGTTAAAGGGAGGAGGAGGTAGCGCAGAGAAACCTCAGCTGGGTGTCCTCATATCCACGGGAGAGCAACAGCTTTCAGCAGGTTATCACAACGCCAGTGTGAGCCAAGCTCAGTCTAAACCTGGCAGAGGCCATAATGGAGAGTTAGGGGGAGGCGGAGGGGGACGGGGAGAGACAGGGAAGGAGAATAAAGAAGAGTTATTAGGGTGATGTGAGGCAATGAGGGGAAGAAGGCCTACCGAAATGTTTTGACACAGAAAAACAGCAAATGTGACACAGGTACTTAAACGGGGGGTTGAAAAGCAAACTGCTGCCATCTTTCTCTCTGTAGCCCCTCGCTTCCCTTTCTTTCTCTCTGCTCAGCTCGACACACAAGTGATAGCTGCAGCCGCAACTTCCACAAACTGCTCGTTCACTTAAAAGCCCGATGGCAGAGCTCGTCTCATGACCGTCAGGCTGGCCTTTATTCTTTGCCAGGTTGAGCAGCGCGAGCAGAGTCCAGGTCCTTCACCCAGATTACTGACATCCTAAACACCCCATTATTTTCATGAGCTCACATGAACGCCAGGCAGTCTGGTAGCATGAACAGCCCACGCCGGGACCGCAATTTCATTATACTACTGCTGTACAGCCCCGCTTTATCAGTCAGACATTGTTATGTGACATATTGATCAGAGGCACAGCATCAAGAAAGGCAAACCAAGCAAATGTTTGGGGCCCCCCAAAAACATTTTGGAAAAGGGGCCCTTGATGGCCATTCATATGGGCAAATTTTGCAATGACAATTATAAACCCCCTTAAACCTCCCATAAAGACACTGTACAGGACCAGCCCTGCCCTAAAAGTCTTAGTCTTTTAAGCCCTGTTTCAACCAAAGTGTAAACGCTAGGGTGAAGGGTTACTTTAGGTTCCAGAGGTACCATACCAAAAGTGTTTGGTGGAAACGGGGCTTTAGTTTCCACTATATGCCCTCACCTTGTCTGACATCCACAGTAACATTACCTGTCGCTGCTCCGATCTCTGTGGCTGTCTGTGAAACTGAAGGCCATATGATTCATGATGTTAAGGTTGGCTAGTGTTGACTGTTGTTGGATATAATGCCATACAACACAGCAGCTATGATGCTAAGATATGATACTGATTTGTTTATGTTGTACATTGCAAATATGCCCCAAGCTGGATTCCTGGCTGTCTGAATGCCTTCAATTTGAACAACTGCTAATATTAGCTCAACGATTCTTAAACTGCGTTAGGCTTGCTTACCTTTCTTTTGAAAGAAATCAGTCAAAATGTATGTTTTTTTCTCCGTTTGCTTTCTTTTCCTTTCCTTTCTTTCTTTTCTTTTTTGGAACTATGATTTTCCTTTCTTGGGGAAATACATGACAGTGTTAAGATGGTGCTCCAGCAGCATTTAGCAGGCATTCAATTTGCTCTTGCTGCATTTGAAGACAAATTCTAGTCATGGGTGGACTAAACCATTTTGCACCTTTTGATTGGAGTGAGATGGGCCTCAATGTTTAGTCTCTCAACTCATTTATTTAGCCTATTCTAATTTGTTATGGCACTAATTACTTACAAAAATTTAAAAAAAAACTTCAAACCCTCCCCTCTTTGGGTAATCAGTCCCACTTTCCCCCCATTTTGACACCCCTGTACATACTTTAGGTGCAACCATCAGCACAATGAAATAAGTGTACCTCTCTGGTCACCAGAAATGAAAGAAAAAACAAGAAGAGGAGGAAAAAAATGACACCAGGAGGTGTTGGGGGGGCCTCGATGGGCTTCTTTGCCTCGGGCCCTCCCAGAGTCCAGGATCACCACTGATATTGATGCCAGCATCAGCAGCAGCTCTACCATATGACACATTCCCTCACGGCAGCAGCAGCTCTACCATATGACACATTCCCTCACGGCCGGTGTGTGTGTGTGTGTGTGTGTGTGTGCATTGTAGAGTGTGGTTTCTATCTCCTTACTGTATTTGTTCTGGCACAGTGTTCTATTGTGGGGCTGGGCTTTGCACTCCTCAGATAAGAGAGCAGTTATGTCAACACTGGGTGCTGTGAAGGAGCCGCCTGGTCGTGTTGACATTCTACAACACTGCTTATTTACTCTGACCACAGAGTTCAGCCATCATCTAGCCTCTAATGCACTAATGACCGGAGGCCTCCCGGGGTGGAGCCCCCTCCTGGCTCTGGCCGGTACTGGCTCTCTCTCAGCTTGTCAGGTGAGAAGAAAGATGAGGGGATTGGGGATAACTAATGGCTTTGAAAAACCCTGAGTTTAAAGCAGACTGCCAGCAGATTCCGGAAAAAAGGTTGACGAAATGCTTCTCACAATACACACAAGCCCTTGTCGACGCAGGCAGCATGAGTCTGCATATTGAGCTGAGCTGAGCAGCCCTATCAGTAAAGAGCCAGTGGAGCAATCCATGCATAATTAGGGAAGGGGGGAGGGGGTTAATTGACTTCTTTGAGAAAGATCCTGATTTCTATCAGCCAGTCCCATAATCATGTGAGCCAGGGCTCTCATTAAGCCCCCTCCCTCATTTATCTCTCTTCCCCTCTAACCCTTTACCCTCTCCCTCCCTCGCCTCTCTCCTCCCCCGCTTTGAAAAAAGGGTGAAACCCCCCAACCGCTCCCGCTGTGTCCTCAGCGGGCCAGGAAGGGGTGAGGCAGATTTATAGCCAGCACCTGAGTGAGTAAGGTGCACACTGGCACATAAACACACGAAGAGTGCACATTCACGTGCACACACTAAGGCTCCAGACTGCAGTTGACCTGAGTGTGACCCCGGTGCCGTAATGTACTGGGTAGCAGGTATTAGCAGCAAACCTGTGTGTCCCTGGGGCCACAAATGTTCTCCACACGCACAAACAGTGTTGCACACAAGATTCAGACCTGATGGGTTTTTTTTTTATTTCCTACAATAATGCTCAAACCACAGTGCAGCGGGAACAGCACCATAACAAGTGCTTTGAATTATTTACAGGCAGAAAGTATACACTGCCTAATGACACGCATCCTTACCACAAACAAAATACATTATGCTGGCATGTCAACACCTATGAATATTTACTAAAACATATCCACTAAGACAAGCCTTTTGTACCACATGGTTTTAACCAGATACCAAAAAAAACAGCTCCCTCCTGGCTGCCTTCCTTTTCTCTTCTCCTTTCTCCCTTCCTCTGCGTTCTTTGGAAGCAGTGGAAGATTTGGGGAGAAGCCGAATTCCATCGAGAGAGCGAAAAAAGGATGACGTGGAGAAAAGAGATGAAAAGTGACAAATGGGAGATTTCCTTCACAAGCTCATAAATCAGTAGACGCGGGCAGGGGCAGTATGAGGCCTCCCTCAAAAACTTTTTTTCCCCCCTTTCACAGCCAGCGTTAACCACCCCTCTCCCTTTACATGCACGCAAACACACACCTACACAAACATATGTGCATAATCACATACACAAGAACACACACTGTCTCCCAGATGGTGTGTGCTGGAATGGCATCCCCCTATTGCTCTCCACCAATCTGGTTGTGGCGCAGTGGCCTGCCTGACTGGCACAAAAACACGTCTCATAAAATCACTTACAGTTAGGAGTGGTGCGAGCTTCAAAGCAACACGCCTTCAAACCAGCCCTGTTAAAGGGTCCGAGCACGCGTGCTGAAATAAATCCTGCTCATTCTGTCACATAAAAATACACAGGGTGGAGGGCTGGGGGTGGAGGGCTGGGTGGTACAGCTGCTGCTACAGGTAAGTGGGACAGACAGACGAGGGAAGACAGGGGAAATGAGCTCTTCAGAGCATTTGCTATATGCACACAGTAGGGTGCCACACACTGGGTGAGGATGTGGAAGTGCAGAGCGCAGAGGTACCCCGCTGGGTTTGGAGGTATCTGCTGAGTTGGTGTGGAGCAAAAGGAGTGAGCAATGGGAGCAGCTGTCAGCAGTCCCTTTTTCAACTCCAGTGTTTGTGTGGGTGAATATGAACCGTTGTGTATGTGAGATTAAAAAGCACTGTTAGACTGGACATATGTGAGCTGTGGACGGAAGGAAGGCGGCGACTACGCCCTGGTTGGAGAGCGGAGAAGGCTCAGTCAGTGCTGAGAAACTTGAGCCCCGCACAGGACGGTCCCAGAGACTGCCGAATTGATGGAGATCCAAAAGGACTTAGGATCTGCTTTCATTCTGAATGTTCACCATCTGCTTGGCTGGAAAGAGAAGCCACGGAGCGGGAGAAAACTCTGTCAACTGACAGATGAGACAGTGAGCGTAAAAGTGTGTGTATGTGTGTCGTTTGTGTGTACTTGTGCAGACAGTGTGTCAGTATTGATCCTCAAAGCATCTCCACTTTCTGAAAGGAGATCTGTCAAATGGGGATACACACATTTGCACACACACACACACACACACACACACACATATCCCCCCCACCAAAAAAAGAAAAAAGGCGTTAATACATTACGGACCTCATAGATTTCTCTAAAATAACAGACATCTGCAGCACCATCACATGTTCCAGTATGCCTGAACATCCTCTCCCTCCCACACAGCTGCAAAGTTTACTCCATCTCCACCATGCCAGTGGTATTGATCCAGCCTGTTTCCATTTCTACAGTGGCGCCCCCAGAAATTTTTCATAGGGGTGGCCAGATGGGGCCACTGAAAATCTTGGGATGACATTTTGAGTCCTGTCTTAATGTGTTATGTATGTGTATCCACATGTTAGGTGATTCATTGTTCTTCAAACAGGCCATTTGTTCAGCTTTAGTTTGAAGGAGTACAATAACTGTAAGGAATGGACTTGCGCTTGTTCAGTCCCTTTCTAATTTTTTCCGACCATTCAAAGCGCTTTTAAGGCCTTGACACAGAGTCGACAGTCTGCTGTCGTCAATGTGGGGTCATAGGTGAAGGTCTTTCGTCCTAGTCAACCTGGTGTGTGCCCCTCGTCGGCCCTGGTTTGCTATTTTTTTGGCCAATTCAACATGTTGAATCAACAATGGTGAAGGTGGAGCCTGTCTGTTACCCTGATTGGCAGTTCAGCTGAGCACACAAGAGGAGAAACAGAAGTGAGGAAAGTAAACAAACAGCTAAAGCCAAGAGGGCGTGAGATCAAAACAAACTTGTTACTGTCTTTAGCAGAAACGTTTTGTGTATGGCAAATATGCTCTATTCATTCAGTATTGGATTGTGTTGTTGATGTGCTAACTGGCTAACTGGCATCAACACGGTCTTCCAGTTTCCCTTTCTAAATGACGAATACACACTGCTGCAGTCTGCTGGTGTGGAGAGTTATTTCCTCGCACACAGGTGGAGAACGTACATGCTGGTTGGCCGTCTGCTGTAGTCTTTGCAGTGTGTTCCCGAGTAACTCTTTGACTGAGACACAGGCATCATGAGGTGTTGGTCTGTCTGGGCCTTCAACCATTCACACACACTGGGAGCAATTTGGGATTCAGTATCTTGCTCAAGGGTACTTTGACATGTGGACTGGAGGAGCCTGGGGATCATGGACTAGTGGACAACCCACTCTACCTCCTGAGCCACAGCCACCCCAAGGATCAAAACATTTACCGGGAGAGTCTTCAAGTTTAGGAGCAATTTGTTTGGCAGTTTTAATTTTAATTTAATTTGAGCCCCCTTCCGAAATGCCTTAGGTTGTCTAGTTTTACAAGATACCAGCTTAAAAAATGAGGGTGCCACAGCCTCTTAAAGACTTAATATCAGTTTCCAATTATTTTTGCCAAGGGGTGGGGGTGGGCGTCAATTGTATCAGGAGGGCCATGGCTTCCTCTTGGAGACGTGACTGCAGCTCTAGTCCGGTAAAGCCCCGTTACCAAGGATGACCACTTCTCTCCTCATACTTCACTGCTCTGTTACACATTAGCCAGGAAGGTACAGACCTTCCACATCACCAAAATAAACTGAACACATGTCCTGTTTTGTTTCCTAACAACCACACAGGAATCCACATCTGTACAACCAAGTCCATTTATGATCCCTCAGCAGCCATGGTCTACTGCTGACCTCCAAAAGCCCTCGCACATTAAAAATGTCTCCTGTAGGTCTCTCGTGAAATCCCCCGAGCAGCCCTTCGGCCCATCCATGACCCATGGCTAACCTGGGGAGTAATCAGCAGAGATGCACACAACAAAATTCCTGTTACTGTGTTGAAAGTTCTCTCCCTGACCTCCTGACCCCACACAGAAACCACAATGATGTCTGTATTCCTTCTGTCTAGTTAAAAGAGAGATAACACGGGCCTGAGGGCCTGATGAAGAAACAGCAGATACACTCCCATAACTGTCATCCCATATGCTGGGATCGCGACGTGATTTACAGCACTCGCCGGCAAAAACAGTAAACCGCAGCTTCTAGCAAACGGGGGCGTCCGCACACCTGAGGACAAGCTGTTCCACAAAAAAAAAAAAAGTAATTAAAATTATGAGGTGAAAAATGAACACAGCTTCTTAAAATTCTTACCTGATTACTTATGCAACAGATTTACAGTATAATGCTGTATAAATCCATCTGTGTGTGTTATTATTCTGATTACTGTCACAGATATATCGGCTAATCAACGTTTTAATTGAAGCAGGTGGATTTACTACATCCCCCAACAGCCCCGTGCAGAAGTGGAGAAGAGAGAGATGGATGGAATATAAAACGCCCAGGGCTGAGGTAGAATTAGGCACCTGCATCAGCCCCCCGTCCACCCCCACATGCTGCCCTCTCAGCTGCCTGCCACTCTGTTTCCTCTCTCACTCCTTTTATACAATCTCTCCACCACACAGCTCCTTTGATTGCTTTTTCCCGTGGGCATACACACACACACGAACACAACACATGCGTACACAAAAACTCAAACGCACAAAAAAAGAAAAAAAAAAACCACACTTCTTCTGTACTGTTCAGAGACAGTTGCGCCAGCTGAGTTTTGATTTGGAAAGAAAAGTTGCCTCCGCTACAAATAACGACAGGCACTCAAAAAACAAGCGGAGCACAGCTATCACACGGAAAACACACGCACAAACCCGCACGCACGTATGCAAGCAAAATGCATAACTCACAAAAACATGCAAAAAGCACAGGAAACCACTCTTAGAAGCAAGTTTAATCACAGATACACACAGGCAGCCACCCACACACAGCAAACACACACACACACACGTGCGTCCACACACCCTCCCATTATGCTGTATAACCAAAAGGCATTCAGCCATTTCAGCAGCGTTCTGAGAGCCAGCCAAGTGAGAGGTCTGTCAGTGCATTAGCCAGCATGTAATCATAGCCCAACCTCACTGCAATTAGAAGTGGTTCTAATTCTTCGCTGGAAACACTGCCTTCTCCCACCGCTAATAGTTTACTTTACTCCAACAGCTGACAGACCCAACCCTGCCTCCCCGCCTCGGCTTCCTAAACACACACACACACACATACACACACACACACACACACACACACACACACAGACACACCCACAGCTGTAGCTCGTCTGTCAGTATGGGAGATCAAAATGGATCCTGGGAATAGTCCCCAGCCATGTCCCACTTGTGCCACATCAATCCCATGAGTCTTTAGGCTGTGCCACAGTTCACCTATGCAGTGGAGCTCTGTGACTAAAGGCCTCCTCTCTGCCTTCCCTCTCCGCTGCCTTCGAGGAAAAAAAAATATCTCCCATTTTACCAAACATGACAGAGAGAAATGACAGCCAAATCATGAAACAATTGCAAAAATAAAAACCCGAGAGCTCCTCAAGGCTCTCTGTAGATGAGGCGGGCGTGTGAGGGGAGGGTGGCCAGATAGCACTGGGGAAACGTTAGCTAATGAAGACTGAGGAAGAGGGAGCGCTCCCTATACTGATGGTATTGCTATTAGCCTGTGAGCCGGTGCACTTGGGTGTCACTTCAAAGCATTCCCCACTATTAATCAGAGACTATCCAGCCCTCCAGCAAGGGCCCCGCTGGCTGTGCCGCTAACTACCCCCCTCAACATCAACACAATGGAGCCATCATTACGGCCGTTACGCTACGCCTCGGCCAGACAGCGCACCTTTATCTCGGCATATACGTTACATACTCACGGCCAATTAATTTACCTGCCATGTCTCCGAATAAAGGGTGGAGTCGGTGGTGGCGGTGGCGGTGGCGGTGGGGTGTATGCAAGCACACATTTCCATTCTGTAGTGGTTTATGTATTTGGGTGGGGGATGGGAAGCAGGAGCACCTGGCTCAGGTTGCATCCAGCGGGCTGTGCATTTGGCTTCGGGGGCTCTTTATGAAAGCACCTGCAAGAGGCTGCAACCTGTCTGGCCTGGACCCACAGGCCCAACCCTGCCCTGATCTGGCTCTCACCTGGCAACCCCGGGCGGGCCGACAGGGCTGACAGCTTCCCCCCTCCAGGCCCCCCTGGCCAACAACAGCCACTCAGCTGGATATCAGCCACCAAGCTTGAGGATTAACTACCACACTGGCCCTGTCTCTAATACAAGATACATTTTATACAGTGCTAATCCTTAACATCAACTCTTTCTTCATTTGTTTTGACTCTCATGATGGACAGCACTTTCTGCCAGGTCGAGGTGAGAGCCCGCGGGGCAGGGGCAAAGGAATTATTCTCTTTTTCCTTTTCTTATTGTGAACTGAATGTATCAGTGAGGCTAATGGGGAAACTGCATCGCCTTGTTTGCCCGTGCTCGCTTCTCGTAAATTTGCACATTCATGTTACATGAGGATAAGAGAATACGATACAAGACCCTGCCCCCCTCCCCCCTCTGTCTCCTGTTGTACTGTACTGAGAGCCTGCAGACTGTAGCAGCGCTGAGGGGATGAGATAACCGTTCACCATTGTGAGAAAAGGCTGTCAAAGCTTTGTTTTTTTCCCTCGCTCTCACTTCTCTCTCTCTCTCTCTGTCTCTCTCTCTCTCTCTCTCGTAAGAATATGAAAAAGCTGGAGCAGTGGTTGCAGAAATAGTCCTGTTTCTATAATTAGATGTAAACAGACGAACCAGACTCTCAAGCTTGCTCTGTCCCACTGGCCCCACGGCCTCCCGGGAAGCGAGATGCGTGAGCGTGTGTGACGTGCCAGTGTGTGTGTGTGTGTGTGTGTGTGTGTGTGCGTCTGCTTGCAATGCACCAGTAAGTGTATGACAGCATGTGACAGTGTGCATCTAGTCTTGCTGTCGCTCTCCTCTTTCTCTCTCTTTCTGTCTGTCTGTCTGTCTGCCGCTTTCTCGTGCACACACGCACACACACACACACAAACCCTCTCTGTCCCCTCCCCCACGCTCACTAGAGGGTAGGTCAGTGGCCGTGCATGGCGAGCGGAGAAAGTACGCAGCACCGGCAGACAAACACACATCTGTTGCTGAGGAGCCAGTCATTTGCCCCAGATCCTCAGGACACGTACTGTACCAGAGGAGGCAGTGTAGCCTAGTGGTCACACCAGGCAGAGGGGACAATAAAAAAAAACTGGAGGACAAGGTGGAGGGCAGAGAGGGACCCACTTTGAGAAACATGGGGAAGAGGGGAGGTGGAGGGGCGGAGGGACTGCAGGGAGGAGCAGACAGGAGTATGGACATGGATCATCAAAGAGCGAACATGCAGACATGAAAGAATTTGTGGTGTAAAACAAGTGATTTGACAAATAAAGCAGAAAGGGGAGGGAGGGAGCAGGATTTTTGTGCTAATCAATGTCAGAAGGAGCACAGGAAACCCATGCGAGAGGGGGAGAAAGAGAGAGCCAGAAAAATGAGAAAGAGAGAGAGCAACAAGTTCCCCTTTGGATTGAGGACTAGGCAGCTGGTTGGATGGTCCCAAGAGACTTATTAAAATGGAATTCCTGATGCTAATCTTTGTTTTCTCACAAAAGGGCTGACACATCCTTGAGAGGCATACTGCATGTATATTTAATGGCAAATCTCTGCATATATTTAGCAGCACACCTCATTGTTTGGTACCGTGTGTCACCACCGCCCGCTGTTCCCACTGACAGTCACAGAAACGTGGGCCGTTGTTTGAGTTTATCTGCTCTCAGTCCTGCCCCTCCACCACATACCATCTACATTTATGCATCATAGTCTGCAATTTGAAAATGAGGAAGCCTAGTATGGAGAAAATATGACATAAAAGACAAGCAAACAAGAACAGAAAGGAAGAGATGTACAGGAACAACTGCCGAGTTTCCCTTTTTATATGAATCCCATATATTAACGATATGTGAGCGCTACAACAGAAACTTCAGCTGGCTCTCTTGTTGAATTTCATCGAGCTGGACAGGCAGCCTGTGCGCCAAACTGGCATGTGACAGATGAAAACTTGTTATTTTCAAAACTCCTCTTATGTGCAGAGAAAAAGCGCACCATTAGAAGAGTGGGGCCGCCACACAATCTGCATCACAAGCACAAAATCCTGCCAGCAGCACTAGCGGCAGATCCAGAAGGGACAGACTCAGACGTTAGAGGGTTAACAATGCACCTGTCTGGGCCTCACAGCCAACCGCAGGGTGCCTCGGCTCTAGTGGGGGGTGTCTGGAGAACACAGCCGAGCACACACACACACACACAGAAAAAAAAAACACCCACCCACCCAAACATAACCACACACACGCTCATACAGTATTGTCACTGACCACAAATCTGCTAACAACAATAGGGCAACGGCCCTTTTTTTGTTCTTTTCACTGAACGATTACAATAATAAAATTGAAATTAAAAAACAAGTAATCTGGATTTTCTGCTTGAGCCGTTAATAATGTCTAACAGCTGTCACATGCAATACGGCCATGCGCTGAGGTGGGCCTGGGGCTGCCTGATGAGAGGCAGCCTGATACTGGGAGAGGGAGGGAGGGAGAGCGAGGGGGGGGAGGAGAGACAGAAAGAGAGAGAAAAAAGAGCAAAACACAGAGAGAGAGATCCAAATCACAAACAAAACAGCAGTGGTTGACTTTGGGCGAATGTATCAGTCTATTCAATCTCGCAACAATACATTTTCAGTCCAGCTCCTTTCTTTTTGAAGTTTTGTGTGTGTGCGTTCGTCATGGGAAGTGAACAAAAGACTTCCATAGCCTCGTTGGATTCTTAATGCAACTTCTCACTTCCTCGCGTTGTGTGTAAAAATAGCCGGGAAGGTTTTGAAATCCAATGCCCCGAAATTCGATACAGGAAGGTATTACCCTGCCCGTCACTCTCACCCGTGGGTCTCCTTTGTGTTTGTCCTGTGTGCACGCCCCATGCTTGAGGCGAGGGCTCTGTGGCACCATGCCACACGGTGTAGTGTGGGTGGCGGTCTGTTTGAAGAGCCCGTCTCTGAGGCAGCATGGCCACTCTCTAGCCAAATTCCTCTTACAAAGCCAGACCCCTGCTTTTTTTTCCAACTCAACCTAAGCCTGTATTTTCTGTGGACAGTTTTGCTGAGGAGCAAAAAAACTTAAAAAGGAAAGAAACAGGAAAAAGGAAATTAAATCACTTATCTGACGTCAAATCTGTCACTTAAGTTACCTGAGTGTGATGAATTCTAGCTGCTGTTACTTATTTTTTGCCGATATTGGACACTTGGTATGATGATCCAGCAGTACCCCAAAATAAATATTGATGCCTTAATCCATTTCTAACCTTGTAACCAAAGGTATTTTTTTTAAAAAGCAAGGGACTTACCCTTTCAAAGCAACTGACTGCCCTTGCAAGTCATTTCGGCTTCCAGTGGGAGTGTCAGGGGAAGGTGACAGATGGTGGCGGCACTGGGCAAGGTGCTATTTCAGCCAGGTGTACAATGCCAAGCTACACCTTTACTATTCAGGGGGACTCCTGTGACATTGCGTCTGAACCGTGTCATCTCAGAACAATCCACAAACGAGCCCGACAACAGGCCAAGGTTCTCACTGTGTTTTTGCAGAGCTGGAGCTTGAAGAGAGAGGGAGCGCGCAAGGCTCAAGTCAAATGGAACTTGGCCTAAGACCCACAGCCTGTCACTGTTCTTCCACCACAGTGGCTCCTGGGTACAAATAGCCTTTTAATGTCATATTTAACATGGGTTATTCGGGATATCGGTTTTCTTTTCACTCAGTTAAGGCTCACCTTATGAATGTCCAACCCAATAGCTAGGATAAATATTGGCATTGTATGTTTCTGCAAACCACGATATGTAACATTTGTATGTTATTATGTAGCGGATATGCTGACACTTGGTGCTTCATTATGTTTCAACAATGCTGTGGTTAATGTGTGGTTATGTTTAGGCACAAAACCAGTTGGTTATGGTTAGAGAAAGTTCATGTTTTGGTGCTAGGGTTAGGGTTAGGGTTAGGGTTAGGGTTAGGGTGCCACAATGAAATGCCACAGATGTCTCGCTAAAACACATCCAGTTTTGGTGGCTCAATCGCCGTTGGAAAAGCAGCTAACTTTGCTAATATCAACCAGTGTGCTTCAACAGTGCAAGGTTACAGTGTAGTTATGTTTAGGCATAAAAATAACAAACAAAAAAACAACAAAAAATGGTTATGGTTAGGAAAAGATCATATTTTGGCTTAATATATTCTGTTTTGCAGCCACAGTCATGGCTAGAAATACTGCCTATGTCTCGCTAAAAGACATCCAGTCTTTGGTAACACAACTGCCACTGGAAATGCAGCCAATGTCTTGCCAAAAGGGCAACCGGTACATTTTGACTTTGGTTAATGTGGGGTTATGTTGCAGCACAAAAACCACTTGGTTATGGTTGGGTAAAGATCATGTTTTGGGTTAAAATACTAGGTTTTGCTGATGAAAACACAGCTGAAAATGCAGTGATCTGCAGCGGTCTGTAGCTTGGCAGCCGTCTCCTCTAAGTGTCATGCCATCCACCATCCCCTACACCTCCCGATAACCAGCTCAGCTCATATACATGTAATCAGAACTATGTCACTTTAGATATGTTGATATGATGCGTACAAAACATACAAAGGTAACAAATTTGTGGTTTACAGAAATGTACAATGCCAACATTTTCTCCTGGCAACTGCGCTGGATATGCTCTCACCAAATCTCTCTAATTGTTTGATTTAGAGAGAAACAGCCTTTCATTGGTGCTGGGTGCTGTGCTGCTAAAAAATTACGCTAAACATGCAACTCACTCCAGCCACTGCTCTTGTCTGGGGTTAACAAGGATGGGGGGTAAGTAAAGTCAAAGGGAAACAGGGTACGAACTGTGAGTGCTCACAACACAAGAGCTACAAGGCCAAGAAGAAGAAGCCTCCCTTCCCACAAACAACCCACTCACTGAGGTTTATTCTTTTAAACACCCTGGTTGTAACCAGCCCTTTGCTAACTCCACCAAACACCTGTGTTTGTCTTTGAAGCGTCTTCTCAACAACCACAGACCCTTGGGATATTCCAGCAATGAGACGTTCAGTAAAAGTCTCAGTAAAGTTATTTATTCCCCTTTGGAAAAAAAAATGGGAGAAGGCAGACAGCATAGCTAACCTTTGAAGGGGGAAGCTGCTCGGATATCCAGCTAGGACATAAAAACCAAGGGAATGACAGGGACATCCTACCAGAAAACAATAAAGGGGGTGGAAGGGACTGTTTTTTATCTTTAACAGCAGCCGTAAAACACACACAAAGCTGGGGTCTGCAACAATGGCCCGGGGCAGGGGAGGTTGGCTAAAACAGAGGTGGCAGGAAGACCACCGCTTCCCAGACACAAGGGTCTTCCTGCTGGAAAGAAAGGAGACCGAGAAATGGAGGGGAGGAGAGAGAGGACAGCTTATGGAAAGGGAGACAGGGGAGATGTAAAGGAAGGGGAGGCCGGGCGAGCGAGATGACACAAATATGACCTTTGATTACATGGGGTGTTTAGAGCAGAGCTCAGCCATGGACAGCCTCTGAACCCCTGCTGCTTTCACACAGCCACACCTCAGCCAGAGCGCACTGATCAGAACAATATGGCTGAAAGATGAGCCCCCAGCCATAAATGCCAGCAGTAAAGACAGCTCCACTGTGTCTCCTGCTTTGACACTATCCAACATCTGAATCCAGGCCTCACAGCCAAGTGAAGACTGTCTCCAACTCTGCGCCGGAGCCAGCAGGAGATAAAATTACTATTTCAAAGTCCTTGTAAATGGACTGGCTGAATTAAACCGCATTAGATGAGTTTACAGGTCTGTGTCTCACTGTATCAGCAAACACACACACAAAGAGAAGTTGCTCCAATGTCACATTCCCAGAACACAGTGCGAGTGCAAACTATAAATCGACCACCTGACATGCATTACAAATGACTGGCTTGTAGTAGGTGAAGATGGACAGAGGCAAATGCACGCTGACAGAATCTCCACCAGTGCTAAGTTAAAACGCTTCACTGGGCAAAAAGGTAGGCGAGTGTGTCTGTTGTTGCCTGATTGCAACCAAACTCACCAGTGTGCGCACGAGAAAGAAAGGAAATTTCCTCCCAAAAATATGTTGAAATTCTGTAACCCGGCAAGGAACAATGCCAAGGGAGGGTGTCGCAACCGCCATCACTCTTTTCAGCAGCGAGGGTGAAGGGAGCGCTCACAATAAATACCTCTGCAAAGTCAGAGGAGCCCTTTCAAGGAGCCACATCAGAAACCTGCCTCTGAATGCATTTTTACATCAACCCTGAAATATTCATGCTCTTTGTAAAGTATTCATGTGAACCAGTGTGCAAGTTAGTCCCCGGGGGGAAAGTGCAGAGAAAACTGAGGGGATCCAACACACTCAGCAAACAACATGCACAGTTGTGCTAATGTTGCTAGCATATGGGACACTTGAAGGGACACTAATGACCTGCCCTGTCAAGATGAACAGTCTGGGAGCAGTTTGGTCAGACAACCTACGAGCATTTGACTGCTCTTACAGCGCGGCTGGCCTTTATCCATTTGGGTGAACTGACTTAAAAAAGACAGATTTCATTGATGGCGTAATTAAAAATTATTGAAAATAAATAAATTACAATTAAATAAAAATAAAATTGTGTCACAGTGGTTATAAATTTGCATTGTGGGCTGTTTTGATGAATTACCATCCTAAAAATACATGCCATGAATAATTGTGAATTATGCTTCATGTCTCATCCACCTATTTGCATTCTGACATGCTTGACATTTTCAAATATTATTAAGATAATAAATCAAAGATTGTACATCAGCAGAGCACAATAGCAAAATAATTCTAACAGCGCCCAGAGGGGAATTACATATAATGTGAACTCAAATTATTCTCTATGATAATTCAATAAAAAAATACCTGAAATGTTAAAGAATTAAGTCATTTCTTCGCAGATCTTGAGGATATTAGATAGACTTCTCTCCAGTCACGCCCATGTGTTACTGACGAGGCTTGGGAGAACAATAAACCACCTGTGCTGCTCATTGAACAGTGATGACATTTGGAGGGTAGGTCTTCGTGTTGGTGCGGCACAGTAATACAAAAGAAACACCAAATCTGGTTTGGGGAGCACCTGTACCCTGTGGCCAGCATTACCCTTCATGCTCTCAACAAAACATCCATAAGAAAAAAAACATACGGACCCAGGCTGTGTGTGTGTGTGTGTGTGTGTGTGTAAGAGAGAGAGGGAGAGAGAGAACTGCCAAAAGCAAACATGAATGGTGAGAGATGAATGGTGAACAGCGCCCATGAATTCTGCTGAATGACTAATTATACCTCATGTTTAGCATGATTTTGCAAATGAATCCTGAATCTTTTTAAACACAATGAATTTGAAAAAATATCTTTGATTAGCCTGCCACAATACAGCCTATACAGCATAAGCATTTAATATTAAAGGGGGGAAAAAAACATAAATAAACAAATAAGATGTAACGCAGAGCACAAAAACACTGTCAGAGGTGACTTTGATGCTGCGTTTATCCGCCCACAACAACCACCTACACTGAGCCCACTTATAATTTTAGCTGATATACGTTACATAAAATAACTTTAAAGGGCTAAATATTCCCTGCTTTCAAGTGACCCAAGATTCGTGGGCTGCTGCATCATAAATGTGTTTTTTTTAGCAGCCAAATTAACATATTTTCAAAGAAAATTGTTTCAGAAGTGTAACTGTTTGATGCAATCAATATGCCACTGCTGAGACTTATTTAAATCTCTTTTGTTTTACATGGGTGGGGGAAAATAAAAGCAGTGTGTTGTGATCCAATCTGCAACAATGCCATGCGATACTTATATCTTCCTTTTTTTATTTGTCTTTTTCTTGATGCAAAATTAAAAAACACTGCTATATATTCAATTAAATCCAATGCAACATCTACATAAGACCTCAGAAATGCTCATAAATCAAAAACTGAGCATTACCAGCAGCAATGTTTTGTATTTCAGTGGGTTATTGTGCATGTGTCCAACCTTTGTGTTTTAAAAATATATATCAGCTGCTATTCTGTTCAGCAGTCTTTAAGCTGAGTTATAAATTCTGACTGTTCTGTCTGGACATTTGTCATGTTTGTAAAGGTACACATTTAGGTACACAAGATACCCAAGTCACTTGTTAAATCTGATGCATGCACTGTGAACACATTTGCACCCCGACACTTTGGAGCCCAATATAGAAGGAGGATATATTTTTTCTACTATTGCTCCTCTTCTTGCAACCTCCATACACTGTAGACCTGCTTCTTCCTTTGCTTGCTTATATAGCTCTGAGTATATGGCCTTGGGATTTTTTTTAGGTTGAGCTGTGGCACCGGTGTGACACTTATCAATTTAACGTGAAGTGACAAAATCTCATTTCAGATTCAGCCCCAGAGCCAGTGGGAAACCAGTGCCAGTATGCTCTGTCCAACTTCCTACGTGCAAACTAAAACAGATCTTAAATGCCATTTTTAAATACCGTGGCATTTACCTAACTTATCAAATGGCTATTTGTTTAAACTAAGATGTCTTTATTACCTTTGAGATGTCTAAGCTATAAATGTTGATTCAGTTTAATCAAAATTCCTGATCGTAGGCCGAGTGTAAATCAAATTTCCACCTGATTTATTAGCTGATATTTGAACAGGGAAACTCTGTCAACAGCCACACCTGAGCAACCATTTATTTAAAAACACAAAGCCCCGTCTATTCTTCGCTTTCGTGCCAAAATAATCTGCTTTGTACTCCAGCACACATGCAGGCCATAGCCTATCACTCACGCTGATAAATGCACAGGCTTTACAGCGCAACATTATGAGAGGAGCATTTGGAACAACAGCCAGCTGTAATATAGATAAATGCTGATGGAAGCAGTGGCTACATCCTTGTATGACAGAATAAAAAGAAACATCCGTGCATGTTTGACTAACCTGAGTGGGGAGCCATTGGTATGTGCGAGGGGTAGTATTTCCCCGGCGTGAAGTGACCGCCATGCTGTACAGAGCCGTGGCCCGAGGGAGCGATCCGAGAGGCGGCTCGGTGCACCAGGGCGCCCCGCTCTGATAAGAGGTGCGCCGGAGCAGCGAAATCCCGTCCTTCCATTCCGAAGAATGTTGAGTAATCCGAAATCCGGATAGGGCAGGTCAGGAAAATCAAATGCAACCCATATAATAATCCTTTCCTTCAGATCTATGTGTTGCATTCAGTCGATCGCAGGCTTCCCCAGCCAAAAACACAGCCCCCGATCATCTTTTCTGTCAAAAGGAGAAAGCAATGTATCATTACCAAGGAAAATAATATAAGGAAAGCCCGGTTAGGAATCACACGATGCAAAAAACACTGACAGTGCAGTAAAATATAAGAGAAGCAAATCATTAGTGCCGCTCCACTGGATTTTGTTGTAATACCTTTCTGTCATATCAAGGTTGCGTTTGCATGTAGCAGAAATCGCCCATTTCGAGTTAAAAGTGGTGGTGCAAAATAAGTCACAGCAGACAGACACGGCCAGCGAGGCGTCCAAAAGCCCACTGAGACGGGCTCACATGCAGCTCTATTGATCAGCCTGGGATATGGGCCTAATATGCATCATATGGAGAAGAGCACTTCATGTTGCACACACAAGCACAACGCGCAGATTTACACACTTCTATATATTCTCATATTATTATTTCATCCAAACAATTCCACTACCACGTCAGCAGTTGCCAGCTGTCACTCTCCCCCCCAAAACCATGCAATGCATATTAACATGCAACTTTTTATTATCATTATTCATAATTCAAATCCTGGTTCCTGCAACAATCCCAAAGCAGCTTGTGTTAGAGGAGGAAGTGTGCTGTCCTGCTGGGTGGGCTACAGTGATGGAAGCCTACACAGCCTACATCTCAAGGTGAACAACGCTGCCTGCCTTCTCCTGCTCGTCCTATTGTCTCGGATTGATACAGGCTTTTTTTTTTCTCCCTGCCTCCATCCAGCTCCCATTACACCTCACACTATTTTCACATTTTGCGCTGCAGTGATCTCATGTAGGCTACAAACTGGCACAAATACACAAAATGTATTATATTTTGCATCATGTGTAAACTATAAAATAGCTTTTGTTTATCATTAAACTGGCATTTGGGGGGGAAAATGCATCATGCATCGATCACTTTGCGCAAGAAGGAGCCTGCTTGGAAAGTTTGGAAACAAATCATAAAGAAGCCTGATATTTAAAAATATAATTAAAATACTGCTCCATAAGAGAGATGCATCAGCTCCTGAAAGACATGGATTCTCTCTCTCTCTTTCAGTGTGTGTGTGTGTGTGTGTGTGTGTGTGTGTGTGTGTGTGTGTGTGTGTGTGTGTGTGTGTGTGTGTGTGTGTGCGCGCCCGTGCGCGCGCGCGCGCGCCCGTGCCCGTGTGTGTGTGTGCGCATGTGAATAACTGCACTCTCACTGTCTTCATCTGCCTTGACCTATTTCAGGTCAGGTAATCAAATGGAGTTGTAAATACATTATGGGCTAGATCCTCTGCCATGCCACAAAAATAGCATTATATAGTTGAGGGGGAAAAAAGAGGGGAAATAAAAAAAAAAAAGGCATTCACATAAAATTAAAAATAAAATGTAATCTCACTGTTTAAATATATATTTTTTTATCTAACCAAAACGTGACAGCCCATTTTGTGCCTCAGTGGTGGCTGTATGTAACTAAAAACAAAAGCAGGCAAACAGAAGGCAGCTTCATTTTATAGGTCCAAATGAGTAAATAAATAAATAAATACATGGCTGAATTTTCTCAATACAGTATGTGTGCTTTCACATTATAGATCCACAATTTGGGGGCCCTATGGATTCTCGATGGGGTTGCAGAATGTAAAATAAAAGCAGATTTTTACCATAAATTACTTTAAAAAAATAAATTCAACAATTGTTATAATGGTAGCTATATTCTAATCATATATGCTGTTTCACTCTCAGCACTATTATCTCCCCATGCAGCCAGTTACAGCCGAGCCTCCAATTCAGTGCCACATCAACAACAATAAAAATCCCTCCATACGGAGGTGCCTGGGACTAAAATCTCCTCCACTGACGCCTCTTGAGCTCATGTGTGTGCATGCATGTGCGTCCTTTAACGTGGAAACGCTTAAAAAAGCCTTGCTGTTGCATACATGATAGCTGAGTCTTCAGTTTGAGGACTGTGTAGAGATCCAAGGTGAATGGCCGCCCGTCAGCAGGACTGCCTTTGTCTCCATACTGAGAAAGTGCTTTGCAGTCAGCCATTACCTTCCCCCTCGCCATGCTGTTGCATTCAGCCCACTCTGTATGTCCACTAACAACATCGGGTTAAAATTATTCAGCATGTACGAGGCTGGGGAGACAGTACAGATTTGTAAATGCTCCAAATGTACATTCATGGGAATTTAAATCGCAGTAGCGCGCGCACACACGGTCGTTTTGTGTCATTTCAGCCTCCAATGTGCGGATTCCCCCCGTCACCAAATACGCGCAATAATTTTTAAAACCCTTCAAATGATCGACGCCCTAATGCAATTCATTAAGCAGCTGTCAATTGCATTTACAGAACCCAATCGAAAGCAGAAACGCGGATGATAAATCACGTTACAGTGTGTAGTTCGCATCGCGCTGCGAGGCAGGCGGCCCTCCGTGACTGAGCTGGCCGGCAGGGAGTGCACCTCGGCCGGCCTGGGTGCAAACACGCCTCCCGTCCTCTCCATGCAAAGTAACCGCTTTGGATTTATTGCAACCGGACTAAAACCATAACCGACACCCCTCTGACAGCTCCACAAAAATATAGACCTACATTTTATTCAACAGTAACTGCTCTTAAATCTTGCCATTTGCAAAAAAAAATACCCAGCGTGCCACGTTTCTAGTAGAATAATTAAAACAAAAGCACATGCAAATAAGTCGTCCATCGATAATTAAATATTTTATCTTGTTACAAAAATGCTCCTGACGCCAAAATATAATGCAACAATTAAAATTGCTATTAATAATAATATTAGAGATAATATTACTGACACTGATAATTAATATAATAATAACAATTTAAGGTAATTTATTTCTCTGTCAGCTCCCTGCATTAAATCATGGATTTATTCCACATAGGATACACCTCACACATCCTGTTTTGTTATTTTGTAAATTATAGCACTGCACTGTGTATAATGAACAGCATGTCACATATATAGCGTTTTGGATTAAAATACAGCCTGTGTCATCTCACAGCGAGGAGACAGGCCTTAAAATATTTTATTGAATTAAAAAAAAATCAAGTATATAAAATGACTACTTACTGGTATGTTAAATCCTTGCATAACAATAAATTATAAAATCACACAACACAGGGAGGGAAGGAGCAAGGCCAAGTGCGACGCCCATTTAAATCAAAAATCTGAAATAAACCATGTGGCTAAAATGCAATCCTACAGTATGTCCATCTGAGGCTGTGCAGTAGCCTGCTGGTTCAGTCTATGGAAGCAGTGGGACTACGGCTTCCGGCCTGGCTGGATCGCGGCTCGGATCTCCGAGCAGCGGTTTCTCTCCCGGTGAAACTGCGTACCTCGCGTCTCGGGGCAGGGTAAACACGCCCTCCCATTGGTCGGATACCTGCATGTTAATTAGCTCGTGCCGCCCGCCCGGAGATACGGGAGGCGCTGATTGGCCGGCAGCGCAGGCCAATGGTGTGCTGACTGGCGATGCTAAACAGAGAGAGACGCGCCAGATTTAAAGCTCGGGATGGTCTCAGGCACTTACAATGGAGCTCAGTGCAGCCTGAGCACAAGTTAAAATGCACAGCAGATGATCAAAAGGTGACAGGCAGTGCTTATCAGAGTGTAAATAACTAAAAAAAACACAAATAAAACCTTTAAAAAAATAATTTGATAGTGCAAGCTTTCAGTAAAACCCAAATTGAATTTATATTTGTTGGATAATGCTCCAAAAATAACAAGATAAAATAAGATAGTGCTTTATTGATCCCAAACTGGGAAATACTTATGTTACAGCAGCAAGCTATCAAACAGTATGTGGACATTAGAATATAGAAATATAAAATATACACAAACATGAGTAGTACTAAAAAATATATCAAGATATACAAGAAATATACAGGAATGAAATAAAATAAAGAATATCAAATTGGAGGAGTAAAAAATAAAAAAAATAAAAATAAAATACCCTGCTTGTATGACATATGCAAAAAAAAATAAAAATAAAATACCCTGCTTGTATGACATATGCAAAGATCTTAAAATGCAGATACAAAATATAAATAAAATAATATGAATAAAAAAAATATATATATAAAGGGCGTAATAATATAAATAAATAAATAAATAATGTAAAACAAAGCAACAATGAAACTGAGAATTTTTTTTATTTTTTATTTTTTTTTGGGATGTGCATGTATGTGTATGATCTTAATGAACCTTAAATAGCCTCAGTTTGGCATCTAAATCCAAAATAATAGTCTTTATTTATAAGGCACTTCTCAAAACAGAGTTACAAAGTGCTTCACATGTCAATAATGGGAAAAAAAGTGTATAAAAAAACACTGATACCATCTTTTAAAAGTTGGTAAAACAAGTTTTACATGCCTTATATGTGACCTGGACATGTAAGCATGTCACACATATCCCTAAAATATAAAAAAGTGCTGAAAAATAATGATGAATGAGAAAATATGAAATCATTTTTCCCAGCAGTGTTTACAAAAACATCAGTTTGGGAGTTTCCTATAAATAGGACAGCTGACTAAATGATATTTTGCAACACAAGACTGAAGTGTCTCTGTCACAGATTGATATGTATTCGTCAGCTGTCACTGAAAGGACCCTATTGAAATAACATTTTACTCACAATGAACATCAAACACTCCCTGTCTATATATTTATTCCTCCTTCAGAGCCACTAAGAGGCTTTTTTGACAAGTGCCTTTAAAGCCAGTGTCTTGCACCCCTACATTGAATCATGCAGACAAGACAGTAATTCCAATATTTCCCTCATGTTATTACTATGGACTTTGGTTATTACATTATGCTAAATGTTTACAAATGACCCCCCCCCCCTCCCTGTATGCGAGCCTCTGATTGGCTGGCGCCGCTCCAGAGCATTGTCAGTCACAGAGTGTAAACAAGACTCTGATTGGCTGTTGGCCAGTCCGCATTGGGCTGTCTAAAAAAAAAAAAAAAAAAAAAAGGCAATAACTGGCCCTGCGGTTTCAAGGCGTCCCGGGTTAGATGATGAAAGGGGATAAGAAGAGGCGGTTTCAAGACGCCCCAAAGGCGGACCCCTATTGGCCCTGGAGCCATATGAGTCAAGCGTGAATCAAAGGGAATACTGCAGAGAGAGGGAAATTATATGTTGGATATTTAAAATAATCGAGGTTAGTTTTCGGATAAATGCGGACCAGCGGTGCCTAATCATTATGAAAAGTTATGAAAACAAGTGAAACGAGCCTCGAAACAATTCAGGTTATAGGCTGCACGTGAGGGTTGCGAGGAAAGAGGGAGAGACAGAGAGAGAGGAAAAAGAGCTCCGGTTGTGGATCGCCCTGCTCAAGTCCGCGTTAATGGAGACAATCTGCATGGAGTCTTTTCACCATTTTAAAGTGTGGCTGCATGAGGTTTGTCGTAGTGGGTTAGTGCGGAGAAATGTTTTTATTCAAAGAATTTATGTGAAATAAAATTTGACTGTGAGGTGATCGGCTGATAGCATCGCATGCTGTTTGTAATTGTGGTCTGTTGAAGTCGTAATTTCAGATTAGGGTGTAAAATGCTAGATGGAGCTAGATAGAGAAATATGAAGGCGATCATGAATGTGCTGCAACCAAAATATTTAACATTTTTAATCTATTACAGTGTTTCTGGAGATATTTCTCGAAGGCCCCCTTAGTGATTTCTGGGTGAATAAATATCTTCTACTATCTGATACAGGCTACAATACATTTTTTTAATTGTATGCTTGCTCTGTAAGAACAATAAAGATGCTTTTATTCATTAACTTTTAATTTTGTGTTTTTCTACACACAACTATGCAATAAACTGGCATTTATTTAATTTAATTTTTTTATTTTTTGCAAAAGAAAATCTGGGGTAAATGTTTTTTTTCAGATCACAGGAAAATAAAACACACAAGGAGGTATTAATACTGATGGCAAAAAAAGAAAAGATTTATGTTAAATTATTTCCACATTTCCGTGTGTGTTAGTCACCCCTAACCCACATGAGAATTTTTTATTTTTTTTATTTTTTTTGAGCATTTTATGGTCTGACAGAAACACAAAATATCCTCTATTTATTCATTTTGATTTATTTATTTTTGGGGCTCCACGTTATTTTTTGTAGCTTAATATTTTACACCTTAGACCCACATCAATAAAAATAAATACCAAAAAAAAAATTCTAAAATTATCTTCACTTGCACACATTAATGTCAAGCTGAATTTCATGGATTTATTTTTATTTTATTAATTTATTTTTTGTGCCACAGCTGACACCATTTCCCCGCGCACTGCCCTGCTGTGAGAGCCTGCACAAAAGGTCGGCTCCTCCGCTTGAATACTAACTCGTATTTTAGCAGAAGGTGCTGGAATTCCATCTCATCGTGCATCGTGGGCTCCTCTCGAGCGAGTGCATGCAAAGTGAAAAATAGTCAAAGGTGCTTAGCTGCACGCGCGCGAGCACACACGCACGCACGCACGCGCACATACAACAGGCAGAGTGATAATTAATGCGGAGTGAGTGATTTCTTAAGAAAAAAAAGGGACCATTTTTTACGACGAGGATTGTCCTTGATCAATGGAGCGTTGATGATTGACAGTGTGTGCCTCCCACCCACGACTACACAGGCGCAGAATGGGCCCTTGGACATTAAGAATAGACGAGCTGATTGTCTATATGCTTTTATTTTCACACATAAAATACTCTATAAGCATCATGAGGAGCAGGTGACAGTGATGTAGGATTCATGGTGTGGAAATATTTGTTTTTACAGGGAAACAAAAACGCGAGTTTAAAGTTGTATGGGCGTCTTAAAAATAGCTCGTCTTCATTATTTATCTGCTTAAATGCTGAATATCTCACTGCTGTTTAAAAATGAATTGAATCATCCCAAACGAGTGAATGCATGAGTGGGATCAGTTTAGTTTGGTCAAGTTAGGTCATGGAACTAAAATCATTTGGAGTGAGCTAACAACGGATAGCCTTTTGACCCGTGTGTGTGTGTGTGTGTGTGTGTGTGTGTGCATGATCCAATTGGATATCAGTCAATATATTAATTAAGCTGAGATGAATCACGCATGGACAGCTTTATCTTTAAGCGTAAATTAAAACGTTTTTGCAACAGCTCGCATTTTAAAAAAATATACAGCCTACATAATATAAAAGAAATATGTTTATTATGGATGAATCGGCATAATCGAGGTGGAGATGGGCGTGAGTGTGTGTGCGTGTGTGTGTGTGTGTGTGTGTGTGCGCGCTAAGACCTGCTTGAATTGTAGTGGCATATGGCATAACCAGAAGCCTACTGAAGGCTGGCTCTGCTACATGGATCTGTCTTCACTTCGAGGAGAGAAGCGCCGATCTTCACCACACTAATAAAAAGTGTTCATATTATTTTTTAGATAATTCTAGCCGAGATGAAACTCTCGCGAAAGGGCAGCTCAAACACGTTTCAGTTTAGCAACACGCCAAAGATAGTCTGCTTTAAACCAGGTCTCGTTAATTCGCATCATGTACTTCCTTTGACTGAAAACAAAAATATCATTGGAGGCATGAGTGCCTTCAGAAGACGGTGGACACAGACAGTGCACTGAACGGCCTATAGTACAGTGGCGCACCAAATAAAAAAATAATTATGATGAATAAGTATATTTTTAATTAATAAAATAAAGGGATTTGTTACTGAAGCATGCTGGGTATTTGTCTATACACATGTAAGATGCAACCATTTGCACAGGCCTGCAACCCTGTGACACCCTCTGACACATTTGCCCTTCTCTACCTTTAAGTCCACCAGCCCAGGGAACCTGACATTATATTTTAACCCCCTCATTACCTCAGTGGGGATGACAGGAGGCCTGCAGGAGGACTGTTCTCCCTGCAGCCCTGCTGGCCCACAGTGGAAATGACAACATTTGCAAAGTTCATCACCAGTTGGCGGCTGCTGGTGCAACTCAACGCTCATAGCAATGGACAAGAAGATTTAAGAAGTGAAAGCTAATTATTGCAACTAATGAATTGTACTGATTCACCAGTGCTCACAGATTTAAATGTGCCAATTTGTATATGTGTACATCAGCGTTTCTTTGACATGGCATACAACCACCCACTCCCCCTGCACTTAATATATAATATAATATAACATAACATAACATACTATAATATAATGTAATATAATAAACAGCTTTCGTTATATTGATCATTGCCTCAGACTGTCTCACACATGAAGTCATTCTGTTTCTTGACCAAGTCTTGTGATCGTGGATGTGTAACACAGCTGATGGAGGCTTAACAACACACAAGAGCAACATTGTGTGTCCATTATTGAACTCATCAGCCATGTTGTTACCCAACATCTGCAGTGAGGGGTGCTGGGGGGCTGTGGGGGCTGTTGCATGATGCTCCCATGGTCATGTGATCAAGATGGCTGTTGTCACTAAAAAGCTCTTGTTTGAGAGAAGAAAAGGGGGTTTGTGGTGTGATTGATTTCTCCCCCAGCTGCAGGTTTGGTGGAGCATTGCCTAAGCATCACATGGCTGAGCTCGCCAGCGATCATGTAGATAAGTTCAGGGTCCCAGACACAGGCCTGGTATCTCCCAGGCGCAGGTCTTCTTCCTCTTTTCATTCACAGAGCTCCCCCTGCATTCGTTTTACACAACTCACGCTTTATCCTCTTCCTCTAACAACGCCCTAAATGCTTGTTAGGGCTGACTTATTAGGATTTTCTGATTTCTCTTGCTAGTTTGATAAAGGAATAACACCACAGGGAAGTCGTTTGGCAATGAAATGATATGTATTTTTCCTGCTGTAGTGATACAAGATAACAGGCGTAGGGACATGTCCACCTCAATATTTAAAGCTTGTGCATTTGTTTGTCCCAATGAAAACACGAAAGTAGCAGAGGACTTTTATTTTTGATGCAATTAAAGACATTTCCAGCATAAATTAATGCACAAAAAATCACCAGAAGGCAAGAAATGAAGTGTTTGATGCTCAAAAAGTCCTGGCAGAGGACCTCCAAACCCCCAGTTTCATATTTGTTCCCCCCCAATGTTTAGATAAAAGCTACGCCCTTGTACAAGCGTGTGTGTCATACTAGCAGAGGCTCCTTCAAGATGACTGGTAACAGACTGCTACAATCCTCTGCATGCAGATGAGACGATGGAGATGAGTTTATCATGCAATGTCACAATAAGGAAGAATGGAGACTGAACAGTGTGTAATTCCCTTAAATGGATATGATCTCTTTTTGGCTACAAAATTATTTTATCTGATATGAAGATAATGGCACCGGATAATTATAGCAAAGCACAATAAACGTCCATATAACTGCTGGGATGACATAAAGGCATGACCTGTAAATCAGCGACAAAACTTGGTTCACACTCGAACAAACTTTAACTTTACCAGCACACTTTTGTATTGTGACCACCCCAAGAAATCTAACAGTGACTAATGTGAACCTCAGAGTAAGAAAACTTGACAGCCCGACATGTTTGAGGCCAGAAAATGAACCCGGCAGAGTCTAACAGTGGCGGCGTCCTCCAATCATCCACCTCTCTGTAAACTGAATCAAGAAGGTGCTGAGACCGGAGCCACCAGTCACTGATAAATGATCAATAGGGATTCAGGCCTCGCAGCACAGCAGGCTACAGCCCTAACTAAGAATGTGCGGCTTGGTTAGAAGCCTTATGTTGATGCTTATCTACAGTAACAACAGCAGCAGCAATAACAAGCATGCACTGAAGTCAGAGCATGTTAAAATGGCTTCTGATAACAAGCAACTTTTGAACAATCAGAGTATTCCTTCGCAGTTATCTGATGTGATGCATGATTGTAGAGTAATAACTAAAGTGTACAGCTGTCTGCCTCCATGCACTACTTTTTCTCTTCCTTCCAAGCATCTCTCTCTCCCCCTATGTCTCTTTGCCTGCTGCCATAAATCCAACTCCACCGTCATACCAACGAATCAGTTTATATGACATGTATATGCTTTTTACATGAAGCGTCCAATTAAAAATGTCCTCTGCGAGGCCCAAACCAGTTTTCCTGCTCGCCATTGTGCACCCCTACTGCAGATGCCCCCTCTGTCATATTAATTTCACATCCCAGTGGCCGACTGGGGTTCCGACATAAAAGTGATGAGCTGTATTTCAGTGTCCCCGCCTGATACGACTCCCAAAGATATGAGGGCCTTTTTATGGATCTTCAAATATGCAGTTATCGCTCTCGATGCCCACCTGACAAGCCTGCAATGTGTGCCAAAGATAAAAGTTTAACAGTGTCAGATAATTGCAACAATGCCAAAGTGGAGGAAAGAAGAAACAGCAGCAGGACACAGTCAGTTCAATAAGCAACATGTGCGTTAAAACCCTCAGTGGAACGCTTCAGGTAGAAAAGGTGGGATCGTGCACAACAGATTTTTTCCAACATATAAACATGAAAACCCTTTTTTAGGATAGTTTGTTGATTTCTGATTTGCCATCAGAAAACAAAAAGTGAGAAAGATAAGACAAAGAGAGTGCACCATATCCCTTTTACACTGCTTCTTTAAGGTGGGACTTTGATGCTATTATGCTGCCTTGCCACTCAGTATTAAAAGCTACGATCGCGAACTGGGTGGACAAAGTGGTATCGCCTTTAAATCTGCATTGGAGGTAGCAACAGTGCCAAAATGATGTCTGTATACAGGCCCTGACACACCAAGCTGATGGTAAGTTGAGCCGTTGGGGAGCATCTGTGCACATTGGCCGTCAGTTTGGTGTGTTCATGTGCAACTATTTGGCCGAGACATGGTGACAACAGCCCCCTGCTGCGTCACCTGTAGTCACAGTGTCTCGGCCAAAAAGTTGCACATGAAAACACCAAACCAATGGCCAACAAGGCCATAGCTATGTTCTGCACTGGCCTGAGAGGATGTACCCCTCCACACCAGCAGATGGCAGTAATCTGTAATTGTCATTCAAAAAGGGAAACCGGAAGACCGTCTTGACACTAGTTAGCCAGTTAGCATATAAGCAACACAATCCATTGTGTAAAGAACGGAGCATATTCACCGTGCACCAGTGAACAATAACACAAACCATCATGAAACATTGCTGCCAAAGAGCTCAGCGGCAAAAGAAAAACATGCCTACCTCATTGAACAAATTGGTTTCGACCTCACTCCTTCTGGACTTTAGCTCTTTGTTTACATTCCTCGCTTCCGTTTCTCTTCTCATGTGCTGAGCTGAGCTGCCAATCAGAGTGATTTCAGTGCAGGACACACCGCACCGATAAGGGCAGCAGACGCTCATCAATGGCCCAACTTACTGACAACTGACCGTCAGCTTGGTGTGCCGGGGCCTATATACAGACATCTTTTTGGCACTGTTACCTCCGATGCAGGCTTAAAGGCGAGACCACTTTGTCCACTCCTTTGTCCACTGCTAGTTCTCCATTGTCAGTTTGTTGTGTGGGCCTTTAAAGGGGCAGGACAGGACCATGGGCAGGTTGGGTGTGACATTTTGACAACGTGTTACGTGTGTGACCCACTGCAGGAGATATAAAAAGTAGCTGGTAGCAGTAGGCAGCTATCTCAAAGAAGAAGAACATTGGCGACAAATGTACGCAAATTGGGAAAACAGTGACATCCAGGAGCTCCTTATTGTCCAAGCAGAGGATGAGATCAGCCGCTATATAACAGGGATGGTAAAAAACTGTTATTGCCATTTTAATGCAAATATTATTGTTTCCAAAGCACTGCTGACACGTATGTTATATGTCACAATAGACGCCAGCACTGTTGTGTCACATGTAGGTTTGCAGCGGTATATCGGTTCCACAATATATCATGGTATGAAAGTTGATGGGTTATCATACCGTGTACATTTGGTTTTCTATGGTGTTACGTGATATTGTGATATTTTCTGAGATGGTTATCGTACCGTGAATATTTCATACCACTGCAACCCTAGTTACATGCCTTTCATGCCTCTTTTGCGATGCCGGCATGGTATCTAAAATCACACACTGGAGCAGCATGATGTTGCCATTGTTTGGTTTTGTGTAAAAATGCAAGGCGGCATAGAGAAGGGACTTCCTAGCGGCCCTATAGCGTGATCTCTGTGTAAAAATGGCTCATGTCAACACAGGCTCCACAGAAATTCAGTGTCTTCCCGCAGGTCAGCCGCCAGATCTGGCACATTCAGAGCCCGAGGCAAGTCCCAAACTTGCAAACTTTGCCTTTTCATTTTCTCTTACTGCTCTCTACCTACAATCCACTCCACTATCTTTATGTTCGGATTTTAAAATGTCAAAAAACAAACAAAAAAACAATATTGTCTTTTTTTCCTGGGTGGTATGTCGCCTACAGGAAGACCCACCACTGCAGCCACAGCTATAGTTGTCATCTGATTAAACCACTTGATATGTAGCAGGCATTATTTGCCAACAAACACAGAGCTACCTAAAATGTAATCTAGTTTCAGTAATTTGTTGTCTTATTATTAATCTGTTCCTCCAGTGTATGCAAATATCTTTTTCTACGTCCGTTGTTTTCATCATGTTTTTTTTTTTTCCAGAAATGTAATATCTCTGTTGTTGTTCAAAATGAAGGTAAGCATGTTTCTGCATACGCCTGTGCACATACAGTGCGTGTGTGCCAGCCACTTGCCCCAGTGACACAGATATTGCAAAAGATATAAGTTAATATTATTGTTTGGCTGAATATGACCAGGGAGCCATGTTCTTCTGAGGAGGACATGACACATGGCCGAGGCCAGAGGATAGAATAATGTGTGGCAGAGTGAATGGCTGCACATGCTCATTAGTATCATTAATCACCGGGGACAGAGATGCCTAATGATAGCGAGAGGAGGGACTTCACAGAGGGAGGAGGAAAAGGATATGACAGAGATGAAGGATTCCTCAAGAATATTAACATTTGGAAAATATAAGTCGCTTTCCGATTCATTTAAATTGATCTATTTTGGGCACCCTTGGGTCTGGCAACATCGCAGGGATTGCTCGAAACAAAAGGAACAGTGTAATTAATACCAGGCTTAATTGTCACTCTAACTTGTCATATAATTCTAATTTAATGTGGCGTTCTCACTCAGAGTGTGCGTGAAAATTGGGCTGAGCCAGTTCCCTTGTGGAAATAAAAAAAGATCTCTGTGGGGATCAAATGGGTGTGTGACATTTTCTCACAGACGTTTGATTGTGAACTGAAGGCCTCCTCTTATGAGGCTGCTTGGCTGCTGTGTTGCCCACCGTAGCATTCAGCTAATGGGAGAAGCTGAGCCTTGAACCAGATCTCAGGGTGGAGAGTGTCGGGTGGAGCTCCGCCGGCTCCTCTGCAGCCTGTTCGGTGGGAGCAAGAGGCCCTGAGCTTGGCCGTCCCTCTGCAGCAGCAGAGGCTCCGGGGATAGTCGTGCATGGCGAGGGCAGGCTGTTTGATCAGCACATATTTTTAATTGGCTCCGGGCACCCTGGAGTGTCAGCATTGCCACGGAGTAGACTCCTATTGCACCTTTCCTAATTAAAATCATTACAAATTCCAGGCGCATCATAAAGGATTAAATGAGACTTGTGTGTGTGTGTGTGTGTATGTGCCTGTGTGAGTGTGTGTGTGTGTTTTATCCATTGGTGTGCCTGTGCATGGGTGCCTTGTCTCCTTGATAGCTACCATGTATAGCTTAATTGTTTTTCTTCTCAGTAATAGTAAATGAGGGAGGGCTGGCTGTAATCCTGGTCCACTAATCAAATTACATGAAAGAGAATCTCTGAATATGGGGGAATACGTTTCTATATGTCTATTCAATAAAATATAAGCACCAAAGACTTCTACATTTGGGAGCGTTTAACCTGCAGTTTTCGGTCTTTTATTGAATATTCACATCTGTCCTGCTGCGTGAAGCGAATTTAACGGAAGCAGTTTGTCTTATTTGAAATAATTGATGTCAGACAAACTGTGCAACTCCATGGAGAATTATTTTGAAAGGCTCGGAAAACAAATGGTCTCAAGAAAACTTGCATGGAGTGGATGTTTTATTCATCACCTCTTTGATGGAAACAAAACTCTTCCCGTGTCTTAAATCAGATATACAGATGATGAAGATATTGTTTCAAAGCTCAGTGGTCTTGCTGCTATACTGCACATAAGGCTGCTAGGGAAGGAGTGGCTTCGGCCTCCCTAAACAAAGGAGGCTTAAATCCCTTAAATATCTACCAGTGCCACTTGCCCTGAGGGAGCATAGAACAAGGGAGTGTTTCTTTGGTCTGATACTGGAAGTGTAGAGTTCATGAAGGCGAAATGCAAGCAATGACTTTAAGGAGGATTTTAAGGGCTGGCTCTGTTCGAAAGCATGCGCCTAAAGCCTTAACACACACCCTGATACAAACATTAAAATCATATGGCATATGACAGAGAAAATTACTACAATTTATGAAGATAATAACCATGTCTGACCAAAGTTTAAGATGAATATCTCAGTCATGAGCCATTATGAGAGCCTCAGTGCATTCGGGGACCATACTGTACATATGTGTTGGGCAGAAGCCTCACAGCACAAGTTGTAACTGATACTTATGGCGATCCAGATTGATTATGTCTTTCGTGGAACACAGTGGGACATCTGTTCACATCAACAACCAATAAAACCACAGCAACTCATATAATAGTTAATGGACAGTATTGTCCTGCAGTGAATGGACATGTTATGGGTAGGCAGACACAACAATGGACAGTATACAGACATTCCGGGGTTCACTGTAAGTCTTGTGGTTGTGAATGTGAGGACTAAAGTTGTCACAGATTGAACTGTGTACATACAAAAGATTTTGGGCAAGACTGGAAAAAGTGGGATGCAGATGGAGGGAATTTAAGTGTGAGTTAAGTGTATTTAAATCTGTTCAGTTTCTTCAGTTCTTAACGTTGCTTAAAATGAACACAACAGGACTTCTGACAGAAAAAAGTTGGTCATTCGAAGCCAACGTGAGGACTCAACTTTGTCGAGAAAATGCAACCACATATTTTGGAGGGCTGTATTTGTGGAACATGATCGCTTGGTTCCTATTGACTCAAGAGGGACAGACGTGGCAGAGGAAAGAAAGTGAAAAATGGATGGGAAAGATGAGTGAGGGTGGGGTGTCTCTCCAACCATCGCCGCTTCCTGTCCGGAAAAGTCCATTCATCATTTTCACGTCTTCGTGTCATGGCTTTCTTTGGCAATAGCCAGAAGTGTGGCAATGATGACACAGAGGATTGATGAGGTGCAGGCGGGGGTGGCTGGCAGGGGTTTGGGGTGGAGATGGTCAAACCAGATGTGTTGTGAGGTGGGGCTGGGATGGACCACGAGGGGGGACCTGATGAAGGTCATGATGTTACCCACTGCCCCCATTAACCATATTTGCAGATACACATGAATGTAGGCCACGTGTAATGCCTGGACTGTGTATTGTGGTGCATATTCAAATAAATCTTCCAAATCACAACTTTCCACGTCATTACTCACCAGAATACATTAGCACTTCACTCATGATGTGGACACCACCTGATAGAGTTCGTTACACTGCAACTGTAACACAAAGACAACATACTGCATTAAAGGAGCAGTGTGTTGGACATTACTGTTAGAGGGGTTCCAGGTACCTCCCACTGGTTGGAGGCCACAGGGTAGACCCAGAACATGCTGGAGGGATTACATATCTCATCTGGCTTGGGAACGCCTTGGAGTACCCCAGGAGGAGCTGGAAAGCGTTGCTGGGGAGAGGGACGTTTGGGGTGCTTTGCTTGGCCTGCTGCCCCCGCGACCCAGCTCCGGATAAGCAGATGAAAATGGATGGATGGATGCATGTGTGCGATTTAGTGGCATCTAATGGTGAGGATTGCAGATTGCAACCAGCTGAAACTTTGTAGTAGTGAGTGAGGATTTCTTCAGGTTCATTGTCCAGGAGGTTTTTACCAGGAGCCAAACTGTCCATGGAGATCTCTTCCTCTCCAAACAGAGCAGTTGGTTTAAACCGGCAAAAACACTATAAAGCTCAGCTCGCTGCAGACAGGCCACTAGCCCAGCACCTGCTAATGTGTGCTTACCTTTTGTCTCTTACAACTTAATGTGTGCTCATCTTTTTTACTTTTTGTCATCTCCGAGATCCATTCAGGATGTTTTTTACTGGGAGCCAAATTTTCCACAGAAGTCTCTACCTCTCCAAAACAAATGAACCCAGTAATTTCAACCGGTAAAAATACTGAATAGGGCAGTTTCACGTTAAAAATCAGTGTTTTTCCAATGCTGTTTGGCTCATTACAGAGGGGTTGCTAACCATAAAGGCTGACGTAACAATTCGAATTACCCTATCTACAGTTTGTCTGTTCTGGGCTTCTGTAGAAACACATCTGTGTAACATGGCTAAGTAAGTGGACGAGGACCTGCTCCTGATATTAAGAGCTCATTCTAAGGTAATGAAAACATGACGATTCTTATTTTTAAGTGACTATAAACTAAAGAAAACATAAGAATTATGTCATATTCCATTTCTGCCAATATAACCCCCTAAATCCTACACACTGGACCTTTAAATAGCCTAATATCAAAACTAAAATCAGGAGTAGTACTAGGAAATGCACCTGTTCATTTTCTTGGCAAGATTGATACCTCTCTGTACGTATGGCAAATACGAACCTTCAGCCAGAACCTTGTTAGCTTAGCTTAGCACAAAGACTGGCAAACAGGGGGGAACAGCTGACTAGCTTTGTCCAATAAAAAAAATCTGCCTCAGCACCTCTAAAGCTCATTGTTAAAACATGATATCTTGTTTAATCTGTGCAAATAGTACAGGAACATAAAAATTACATGTTGTGGTTTTACACTTTCCAGTCTTTGTGCTAAGCTGTTGGCTGTGTCCTCATATTTATCTTACAGACATGACAGTAGGCCTGTCTCACAGCAGACATTTTGACTTGTGATTGTAGGAAAAGCACAGGTGTTACTAATAACACGATGGCTCTGATGTATTCAGGTGCTCCAGTGAGAGTGACAGTGAAGAAGCATGCTCAGCAGGGGCGTAAATATAGACAGTGCAGGCAGTGCGGTTGCACTGGGGCCTGCGAGGTGGGGAGACTCATAGAGAGTGGGCCCTCCAACAATGTATTGGGCAGAGAACGGGCCCTTATAAGTGACTGCTACCTTAGAAATGTGCTGAGCAGAATGTGCAGGAGACCACACCAGATGCCACTCCTGTCAGCTAAGAACAGGAAACTGAGGCTACAGTTCACACAGGCTCACCAAAACGGGACAATAGAAGACTGGCAAAACATTGCCTGGTCTGATGAGTCTGGATTTCTGCTGCCACATTCAGATGGTAGGGTCAGAATTTGGTGTAAACTACATGAAAGCATGGATCCATCCTGCCTTGTATCAACGGTTCAGGCTGGTGGTGGTGGTGTAATGGTGTGGGGGATATTTTCTTGGCACACTTTGGGCCCCTTAGTACCAACTGAGCATGGTTTAAACACCACAGCCTACCTGAGTATTGTTGCTGACCGTGTCCATCCCTTTATGACCACAGTGTACCCATCTTCTGATGGCTACTTCCAGCAGGATAACGCACCATGTCACAAAGCTCAAATCATCTCAAACTGGTTTCTTGAACATGACAATGAGTTCACTGTACTCCAATGGCCTCTACATAGAGCACCTTTGGGATGCAGTGGAACGGGAGATTCACATCATGGATGTGCAGCCGACAGATGTGCAGCAACTGTGTGATGCTATCATGTCAGTATGGACCAAAATCTCTTGGGAATGTTTCCAGCATCCTTTCATAAAAGTTACTAACTGTAGATTCAATGTTTAACTAACTAAATAAGCATCTGAAGCATTGCTGATGTATTATATTAGTTGCATGCTAATTTCACTTAATTAATTTATTAGCAGACACAGTATTTTGCCAACCCCCTGTGATTCTGTGGGAATAATCTATCTGACACTAAATCAGAAAAGACCTGGCCCAGATGTCACACTGAACCTTGAAATCTTGTGGTAATTCTACATTTTAAAGCTCAGCTTTCCTCTCTGTTGTACAGTAGATGAATGCTGGCAGGTCCACATTAGCAGACACAGTGATACATGAGTGGATATTGCTGGACTCCCCCTTGTGGTAAAATATTACACAACTGGAAAAAGACCACAGCCTGCCAGACAGATAGGAATAAACGGAAATGTGAAGAGGTAACTGAACTCAAACTGAATTAAATTAGAGCCAAGAGTAATATCAAAAGGTGTTCTCTCTTCCTCCTCTCGCTCTCACTTCGCTGTGTAGTGTATCCCCTGCTGGCATCAGGCGTACTCCGAAGAGCGTGGTTCTCCCAACTCGGTAGCTGATCAGAACCAGGTGGGTAGGCCTCCATGTGCTTTCCATTTGTGCAGGATGTAAATGGATTCAATTAGATCCAAATGCACAACCTGTCAGCCAGGGGGAAGTGGCAGACTTTCAAAGGCCATTAGATTATGGACAGGATTTGGAATAAAAACTTCACTGGCCCGGGATTGTGCCATTAAATTGGTTGATGTGAAACTATTGAAGTGATTTGAGCTTGCATGCTGACTGTGCGCTATTCATGTGGGTGCAAATTCTGTCGCACACACACCCTCCCAAATTATCATTAGCACCCCCCCTCCCCCTTCTTTCTTTTTCCATCTCTCTCCCTCCTTCCATCATGCACACACATACGAATGCAAACACACAAACGGCATACATAAAAGCTGTAGTATATCCTCAGACATATTGCCAGTGGCCTCGCAAACTCGCCTGCATTACAAACAGTAGCTCTTACAGCTTTAAAGTCAAATGGCTCCATCAGTCATGGCTGTTAAGAAGCCCAGCCATAAAAATTAAAGACTTCCAGCAAACTGACCAACTGTAACACGTCTCCTTTGTTTTGACTGGCTGGGATAATATGATGTCTACTGTTAACATTCGGTTTCACTCACTGGTCTCTCTAAACATGTAAAAATATGGCGAAATTTAAGCCCGTTGAAGGAAAAATGCTGCAAAGGAGTCATTGATGTATCCTCTGAGCGGTAATGCAGGAAGCTTTACAGAAATGTTCATCACCAGGCTAAAGAGATGTGGTAAGTACAAACCAGCTCATCATGAATCGGAGCAGGGGAAGGGAGGTTGAGATGAAAACAAAGGAGTAGATAGGCGATAGACTGGAGAGAGGTTTCAGTTGACCTATGATTTTAATGCAGAGAGCCTTGACTCTACAGGCCTGATATAGAAGTGAATCAATGGGACATTTCTAAGCCATTATTATCAATCACCATTGCTTAAGACACCCTAATGAGCTCATTAGATAAGATGAACAGCAGATTGATTGCAAAATGGGGCAAGTAAAAAGTAAGATGTAGAGAAGTAGAAGGTGATGGAGGAGAAAGGAAATAGGTCTCATGGATCTCCAGAAAGAAGAATGGGAGAGTGGAATTAAATGAGCAAGAGACAGGCCATGTGTCTTGGGCTTCAAATTTCAAATTCAAATTTTGTGCATCTTGTCAATCTATCGTGCCACCTGCTCAGACTCTATAGAATGCATACTCAACTTGCTTTGCACAGGGGCCACTTTTGCAAAATGACAAAATGCCAGCAGGGTAGGAGCCAATTAATAAACAAACCTTAATAATATTTATCTGGTAAAATGAATATATGGGGCGAATTCAGTCTCAGCAGCTTTGCACAAGTCAAGTGTAAGCAGGGGTGTTTCTAGGATTTGAGGACATACAGGTCTTAGCCCAGGCGTCTCTAAGGCTCTATTTTGATGCTTTTTTGTCAACCTGGTATCACTCCGAGGTCGCTGAAATCTGGCGCTTGGGAAATGTCTTGTGGCGTCAGACAGTGACGAAAAAGCCATCCGTAAATGTTGGCATGATACGCGGCCGGTCGCCGTTATAGTGTAATGGCACCCAGCAGGGTCAGGGGGAAACACAGCGGGACACTAACAAAAGTTAAGGTGACAAAAGTCTGAGTATGGTGGGTAGGAGGGGAGGTGGATGTGTCCAACAAACACCGACCTTCACAGCGTCCACCAAACACCGACCTTGTCCCTTGCCTAAACCCAACCCCATGTGTTAGTTGCTAAAGGACATTAATGTCAATTTGTGGTGTTGTACCGACACAGTGCATTTTTTTTGAAAGAGACTGTATGTAAATAGTAAATGTCCTGGAAACGGAAGTGTATTTTGAAAGAAGACATTGTATGTAACAGGTACTTGACACAATGTCCCAGAACATTGAAAACCAATGCTCCCAGGGTACCTTACATGTCATATGCGGATATGGAAAGTCCATGACCAAATGACGAGATCAGAGTGAGACCTTATTACAATCAAGTAAAAAAAAATTCCCAGTGTGAATCAATTTATGTTCATTGTCAATTTAGAAAACAGACGGTGGGCCTAACTTGAGTATCACAGCCCTTATAGAGTGGCGCAGGAAAAAGTACTAACATCTAGCAATTTAGTTACAATTTTTCCATGCGGGTCTCTCGTCTTGAAGTCAATGGGTGTTTGAATGAATGCCTAAAAATAAGGTGTGTGGTTCTATAACATAAAATTCGTCAGTAAATGTCCCACTTGTGAATTTGAAGCTTTTACGTGTCTTAAAAAAGGTGGTTGCTAACAAGTGGCTAAATGAGACTACATGCAGTAACATCATCACGCTGATGAAGGCTTTACAGCCTCGTTGTGGTGGCAGCGATGAAGTCATGCGACTGTGGTGTTGCTCGTTTATAGCCTAATGTTAGCTATTTCCTCCTGGTGACTGCATTTTAGTTTCAAAAATCATAAAAGTGGTGTGAGGATTCTCTTGCTGAACAAAACGTCTAAGTGTCATAAGCGTTTGCTTGCCACAGAGGCTTTTCAAAATCCAGTGGAAAAATCCTTTGTGTCTTTTGTCGAGGGAACCTGAGCGGTGCTAACTTGGCCTCCAACAAACTCGTCATCCCTGCGGCTCTCTAAAGATCACAGAGATACGTCTGTTTAACTGAGATGCAGAGGTGGTTTCAGAAGGCAAAATGTCATCAAAAGAGGGTCAACAAAATGACCACAAACCCTTGCAGCTACAGAAATGATGACTTGGCGTGCATCTCCCACTCACCCAGATGATGATTTTAGCTGTCTGTGGTCCACAGAACAAAGCAGTTCACCAGCTGCAGTGATAATATGCGGACGTAAGAAGGAGGGAGAAGTAGAAGGCGAATAAAGAAGTAAAAGAACAAAGGAGGAAAGTCAGTGAAGTCGCAGAAGCAAGAACACAAAGAGGGAGGGGAAACGGTGTGTGAGAGAGTGTAAACGATGTGATTTGGGCAGACATTTGTTCCCCTCGGGCGAGCTTGATAGGCCATTCTGTCTGAATCGGGGGAACGTAAGAGAACCCCGCTGCTGTTGGATTTTGGCCGCTGTGGCACCACAGTGGATCGAAAAAAGTGAAAATATTGAAGAGAAGGTCAGTATTAAAGCAGAAGCAACCCTTTCAGTTTCCACCTAGGACGGAACAGATGTGCTCACAACTCCAGCTGTCGCCAGATGTGGATATAGGCCCATCTGCATGAGCTGTTACTCTGTGTGTGTGTGTGTGTGTGTGTGTTCTTAAAAGAAGCATGCACTGGAAGCTACAGCTTAAAGTCAAATCGAGTAATGCCACTATTTTTGATGATTTGATTTTTACACCTACCTCTCCAATTACCCCCCCGTCGGGATGATTGTAGATCCTGATAGCCTCGAGGTGTTTTATGGGATGAAAAACAGGTAAACGTTTAATTACTGAAGCATAGTTGGGAGACTTTCGGCATCTTGTCACACTTGTGTGTTTAAAAAAAGCCAGTCATGAAATGTTGTTGCACAAACACACTTTGATCTCATGTGTGGTCAATTACATCCTGAAGACTGACTCCACGCTGACACACTCGCAGCATTTAAGGCTCATCTGTTCATGCATTTGGGTAGAAATATCTAACAACTATAAAAAAATCAAGATGGCAACCAAAGGAATAAAAAAAGGAGTCATTTTTTTGTATGATCCTAGAATATAAAACCTGATGAGACATATAAAGCCATAAAGTGTTATGAGACCCCAGGAGATGGCAGATTAAAATGTGCAAGGGCGATTTCCACCAATAAAGGTGGAGACAGTGGCTGCTCCACCGCTGTGCTCTGCTCCACCAGGCAAAGAGAATGGTCTGAATGGATTTCAGCAACCTTCAGGATTAAAGCCACTTCACAAAAGGGAATAGAAACCAAGCCAATCAATTAATGCCCCCCAACAATGACAAGCACAGACAGGGAGAAATGCTTTCAGACCTGGTGTATGTTTGAAACTTGCTGGGTTCCAACATCCTGTGGCATTGAGCAGGAGAGTCAGGGTCTATACTCTCTGCATGTTCGCGGCTGCTTTCTTTGTGTGTGTGCATGCGCGTGTGTCCTAATGTGTTTGTGTGTGTGTGTGTGTGTGTGTGTGTGTGTGTGTGTGTTGAAAAGCTCACTATTGAATGAGTACATTCAACAGAGCACCGAGCTCTTTAAATGCCAATGAAAATAAAGAGAGGGAAATTGTAGGCACTCTGAAGCAACAGGGAAAAAACCAACAGAGCGAGACAGAGAAAGCAAAACCTTCCAGCGCCAAGAGAGACTTCATAAGGTTTAGCAGCCCTCCACTCAAATATACGGCGGCCATAAATCCTCCACTTAATGTCCTTTGGGCTCTACTTTTTATGGGTAGTGACAATGACAGTGAGTGACTTCTTTTTCAAAAAATGTTAATCAACACAGCAAATTTCAACAAGGCTGTCTGGGTAAACTCCAAGGTTTACTCTTTCCAAAACTCCCGTTCCGGTAATGAAAGTCGACAGTACGCTCTGTTGCACTACACAAGACATTCAAAGGGATGTAAAATATTATGTTTCCACTGAAGTTTGGAGGGAGTAAATCATTAAAGAAAATGCAGACAGCCCAATACATGATACTTTGCTGTTAAGAAGGCCACACTTGGTGAAATAAATTTGCGTTAGGTTTCTTTTTTGGCATTGTTTCCAGACTGCGATTCGGCCCTAAAAATGACATTTTCAGTGACAATACAGATACAGGCTGACAGGAGAAGTTGTACTAAAGTATCGGCAATAAAATCTGCTTCTCCTGGATCAAAAGTAACAGCACTTCTTGTGACGAATGGCCCCTTCCAGAGAGCTAAAATATTAAAGCAAAAAGCTGTAGGGAGTATTTTAATGTAGCTGGAGCTTGGATGGTCTCAACTCCATCAGTGTATTGTCCTATTATCGTATATCTTTTCAAGCTAAGTACAAAGAAGGCAGCAATCATTTTCTTGAAGCAAACGTTTGACTTTTTTTTTTTTGCTCACTGGTGGAGGGTGAGATGAAAAGATCAATACAAATTTTCATCAGTCTTGCAGCTGGTTAGCTTAGCTTAGCATAAAGACTAGAAACAGGGGGAAACAGCTAGCATGGCTCTGTCCAATAGACCGAATCAAAATGTTTGTTCACACTACGTTCTGAGGTGAAAACCACCTAAAAAATCAATATGCTATATAAAGAATATTTTCAGTGCTTTACCCTGCTGTCAGACAGCCCTTTCTAACAAGGAACTGAAGCCCTAATCTCAAAGCCACCAAACTCTATTGACAAGGACAGCCATTTTAGAACACGGGAGTTGCTCGTCTACCGCTGCCTTGATCGGTTACTGGGTAAGGTGGAGCAGTGAAAATATTCCAAATATAGTGGACATTGGCTAATATACATTTTGCTGCGGCCCCTGTCAACAGCAGTTCATTGTTTAGCATCCAATCCTGTAGATTTAGTTTAGCAAAAATGCTGGAAAAGTAACACAGTACATAAAATATAAGCAGAGCAGAATGGTCACATAGGTTGAACCATCATGTTTGACTATGTAGGAAACACATTCTCACTCTGACCTTGTCACATATCGATGTTTGGTCATGGACCGTCACCTTCCACGTCCAGATACGATATGAAAGTTCAAGTTCTGCCTGTTACATGCATTGTCTTCTTTCAAAATACACTTCCGTTTTCACAGGATATTTACCATTTACATACAGTCTCTTTCAAAATAAATGCACTACATCAGTACAACAACACAAATCGATGTATTTTGGTTGGGTAGTTGGGTTTAGGCAACAAAAACACATGGTTAGGTTCAGGAAAAAAGAACAGGTTTGGCTTTTTAATCTACTATCTAATAATCTACCTACACGGACTTTCGCCGCCTTAACTTTCATTCTTGTTCCACCACGTTTCTCCCTAACGCTGCCAAGCACTGTTAAACTATAACAGCGACCAGCCGTGTATCATGCCGATGTTAAAGGACAGCTTTTTTCATCAGTGTCTGACGCCAGAAGTCACTGCCCAAGCGCCGGATTTCGACAGCTTCGGAGCGAGACCGGGTCGATGTCCTGGCTGTAAATGACAACAAAAAATAAACAGTTTCACAAGTGTTAGCGCGGTGTCATGGTGATTCGGTCTATAGTAACAAAATCTCCTGCCAGATGTACTTGAAATGGGCCGGATTTAACTGGTACACAGTACCAGTCGGCACTTCTACATTTCACTCATTGATTTACTGTGACTGTTTTTGTACACCGGCACTTCTCACAAGCTGCTGGTACTCTTTTTATTTCTTTGTCCTCTCCATATCAGGTTCTCTTGGCGATTTATAATGGCCCTAAATAAAGTGCACTCCCCAGGGAGCACTGGGGGAACTGTGTATGCTACCAAGGGGGCACTATGTGAGGGACGCTCACCTGTGTCCATTCAAGCCTGCCTGCTTTTCTCTGTCGTAACATTACATTACAATAATGTTTGGCTGGCTTAAAAAGGGCAATGCAAAGAGAACACTAACAGAGTGAGAAGATGGCACAACAGAGCTTTGAAAGTCAAATCCTACGTTACTGAATGCAGGCTGGGAGCAGCAAGCTAACGTCGGTAGCCAGCAGCGACATTAGCATCGGCAAAACTACCTGCAGCGACAACCAATGCTACCGATGAGAAGACTGGTTCTTTTAAGTAACCTTGCTCGTGACGTTCACCTTCCACTAGCGAACCGACTCATGAAACACTTCTTTTGGTTCGTGATGACTAAACTGAACTTCATGAGTAAAATTAGTGGCGTATTCCTTTAAAGGTGCAGTTTTTTTCCTTTAAAATCTAGTGGAATAAAGTCTCACAAAGTACAAATATATTACAGTATATATATCGTGCCTTCAGCAGCCTGTGTCTTTAAATAAGATGAGAATCGCTCTCAAAATGTTTTCGATTCTCCTTTTTTGCGTGCATAAGTAAAGCTCAACCATAAAGACTGTGTGGATGAAAAGGCTTGTCTTTGTGTATATTGTTCATGGGAACTTGTTTCCCTTCTGGTTTGATGATTACTCATGTTTTTACACCCACCACTTTGTAACTGGTCCAGCACAAGCGTGCACTGTCATTCACTGTGGCATCGAGGTGTTTCAACAATCATGTGCATGCCCAAACAATACTCTGTCCAAGGATTACTCACTGTTTTCTTTGGAGAGTCAGTGTGTTTTTCTATTTTGTCCATATATCCATGACTCCATATACCCGCGCTCTGTGATGTCAGCCCTTTCTCTCCATGTTTCTAGGTTGTTCACAGTCGATCTTGATGGCTCATCAAGTTGTCACAGCCTTCCAGCTTTTACAGCATTCCTTTCTTTATGTCCCGAGCGTTTTCATCAGCGCACACTGACTGCGCTGTAAAATAAGCCCATGAGCAGACCAAAAGCTTTGAGGTGCACTCAAGGCCAGGTATGTTGTGTTGATACTGGAGGAGTCCCGCCTTCCCTCGGAGCGTGATGCCACTTTGGGCTTGGCCTTCCTTTTGGAGGAACAGTCGGAGGTTGCGGTCTTTGAAAGTCTGCCTTGGGTTTTGTACGTGTGAAAACAAAGGGACTTGTGCTCCACGTGAGAAAGCTGTGTGGGAGAGACAAAGAGACGCAGAAAGCAGAAGAAAGTTCGGTTACCCCGGTCTTGGTTTCATGTTTAACAGAGGAGTGATCATGAATGGCGAGAGGAGGAGGAGGAGGAGGAAAGGATGGTAACTGAGTGACTACTAACCCAACAGACATGATAGATGACTTTAATAACCTCTGGCTGCTTTTTTAGTGTCCTCCAGGATTTGTTGTTATTAAGATCTAGGTCTTATTATGATGACCACCTCTTTCATCGACTCCCACATCATGCTGGGTGTCAGTCCACACAGTCAAAATAAACACAAAGCCAAAAGCCCCCCTGTACTTGTGCTGATGTGGCACTTGTTGATGGTGCCAGCATGTCTCAGTCCTGACCAAGGAAAACGTGGCTTCACAACAGTCAGCAGCGAGACGAAAACAAAACATCGTGCTCGGTGATCACCTGTTGAATCAGTTGGAATCTGCACCTCAAAGCCCCGCGGCCGCTGATGTAACATCATCAGGGTAAATTGCAAAAGCATGCGTAGGTAAATGGCGTTTGATAGTTTTAATAAGCATTTACGAAAAGGACGGAGGAAAAGGAAGTTCGTGTGGGATACATGTAGGACCACGGGAGCCATAAGAACTCATCACTGCTGAACAACAAAATGAGAACATTTTATTGTGCCTCCATTTCTCTTGAAAATACAATCACAAACACTCAGTCCTTTAGTGTGTCTAAGTAGCTTCAAGCTTTATCACAAGCATAGATTTGGTGAGGGCCCATGTTTTATTAATTTGCAGATGAGCTCAGCTATTGATGGCGTTGGCCGCCCATGGGTTCAATTAGGATAATACAGGGAGAGGGGCAGATTATGGGCGGCTATTTAAGTGAGGGTATATCTCTTCCTGACAGTTATAGTCCAAATGCAACAAATTGCACCTTGGTGGCTGTGAGCGGCGCCATATCAGTCCTCTGGTGATGAAACATGCCTGTGTGGCAGGTCAGCCGTGTGGAGATGACACCAGGCTGTGTGAGCCATGTAGCCTGTCCTCTCTGTGCTAACAGCACAGGCCTGAGTGCAGCATATTCCCATTCAGTTAATAGGGGCCATTTAGAAAACAGCGGTCTGGATGGCGGTGCGCTGAGTGCATGCTCTACCCGGCCAATCCTAAACAGTCCCACTTAGCACGACTCTCTCTAAACTATTGCACTTCTTCCCTCCGGGTTGAAAGCCTGTGAGTGTTGACAGCCGAACAGGGCAAAACTGAACCACGTAAACATCACGTTTTACAAATACGAGACAGGGTGTGTGAATATTCTCATGAGCAACCATAAAAGGAGGGACGGTTGTGGCCTGTATGTGGGACAAGAAACTGCTCACAGCCTTTCTTTCTGTGTTCTGGGGTGAACATTTATTATGATTGATTGAGGCCTTGACTGTAACTTCGCTGTGCAATGAAAACAGTCTACTGTACATTGTCTCAGGAGCGCATTGTGTGAAATTGAATAGGGAGGCCATAAAGTGGAACCGGAGACACTGACCCAAGTGTGCCGAGCCTGTCGGCTGTCTTACTTTCCTGGTCAGTCCGTTCAAAGCTTTAAAACTGCAGACAGCTCTATAGAGAGTGGCTGAGCTGTTTGCTTTCCTTTTCTTAGGGAAATGACGACTGGTTCTCAGCTGCATCGAGGCCGTGTGTTTAGGCTACAGCCAGTGAGATAACCCAGTCCTCCTCTCCACACCCTGACAGCAAGAGTTGGGGAAAGAGTGAGCACTAACAGCAGCAGCATGGGCCGGCTCATAGAGGATAAGGGAGAAGATCCTCCTCTGTTTTTGTTTTCACTCAAGAGCAGGTCGTTTCTGTCTGAGTGCTGTGCCTTCATAGCCATACATTTTGTATTTTAACAGCCTCTGTCCTGAGTCAACTACCGGGTCAAGTGCCAAACATGGAAAGTAATACTGTGCTTTCACAGAAAACACACAACATGATGGCAAATCCAGAGTTTTTAACAATAATACTGTTTCAAATCCAGGACTTGTTTTATCTGTCAACATGGCTGTCAAATTAATGCTAAAGGCCGATTGCAGGATGACAAAGGACTTGCATAAATACGTGGTTGGATTATAACTCAACGGGCCCCTGGGCACAGATATGCAGAAGGCCAAACCACCTCAACCAAATAGGAGCAAGACATAACAGACGTTGTGGTGGTTTACTGTCTCTCTTTTTTGAGTGTGGTCATTTTGTGTCTTTATTGGTCATTGTGTGTCTCTTTGCTATCATTTTATGTCACTGTGTGGTTAATTTGTGTTCCACTGTAACAACTTTGTGTCTCTTTGAGGTCATTTTGTGTCATTTTTGGTCATTGTGTGTCTTCCTGTAGATGTTTTTTGTCTCTTTGGGGTCATTTTGTGTCTATTTTGGTAACTGTGTCTCTCCCTGTAGAAGTTTTGTGCCTCTTTGTGGTCATTTTTTGTCTCCTTGTGGTTGTTGTGAGTCTCTTTGTGGAGGTTTTGTGTTTCTTTGAGGTTATTTTGTGCCCTCTGTGGTTGTTGTGTGTCTCCCTGAAGTCATTTTTTGTCTTTTTTGGTCATTGTTTGTCTCCCTGCAGTCATTTTGTGTCTCTTTGTGGTCATTTTGAGTCTTTTTTGGTTGTTGTGTGTCTCCCTGCAGTGGTCTTATGTGTCTTTGAGGTCATTTTGTGTCATTTTTGGTTGTTGTGTGTCTCCCTATAGTCGATTTGTGTAATTTTTTGGTCATTTTGTGTCTTTTTTTGGTCGTTGTGTATCTTCCTGTAGATGTTTTTTGTCTCTTTGGGGTCATTTTGTGTCTATTTTGGTAACTGTGTGTCTCCCTGCAGTCATTTTGTCTCTCTTTGGGGTCATTTTGTGTCTCTTTGTGGTCATTTTGTGTTTCTTTGGGGTTATTTTGTGCCCTCTGTGGTTGTTGTGTTTCTCCCTGAAGTCATTTTGTGTCCTTTTTTGGTCATTGTTTGTCTCCATGCAGTCATTTTGTGTCTCTTTGTGGTCATTTTGTGTCTCCTTGTGGTTATTTTGTGTTCCTTTGTAATCATTTTGTGTCTCTGTGAGGTCATTTTGTGTCTTTTTCGGTTGTTGTGTGTCTCTCTGTAGATGTTTTGTGACTCTGTGAGGCCTTTTTGTCTCTTTTTGGTCATTGTGTGTCTCCCTGTAGTCATTTTGTGTCTCTGTGGTCATTTTGTGTCTCTGTGGGGTCATTTTGGCCCTTTTTATGGTAAATTTGTGTCTCTTGGCAGTTCCTCTGCATCTCTTTATGGTCTTTTTGAGTCTCGTCCTGGTCACCACGTGTAAAATTGAGTGACATTTTGCAGATGAAGGCTGAGGGAGGGGGGGGCTCCTGACACTTTGGGCCCCTGCGCCTGTGCCTAGTGCCCGTTCAGTAATCCGTCCATGCATAAATGCAGTAAACATCCCAATAACACCTGGATATCTATCCATCTTAATTCCTGACCTGTGAAGTACTTCATCATCCTGACCCACTAACCCTTCCCTCTCCTTGTTCGCCTGCCACGGCTTTCCCTATTCCCTGCTCCAGCCAGGCTGGGGCAATAGGGCACCGCTAATGTGCTTGGTGGGTCATTAATTCTTCGGACGGCCATGGGGGCAGCAGAGCAGGCGAGCTTTGTTGTTTGATGTTGGCCGAAATGGTGGTGGGGAGGCAAAGCAGATGTTTGTGTTGGCTGGCGAGGGAAAGCTGTATACTTGATGCCAACCCAATCACCATCTCATGCTAAGCAGCAGCTGCCCAAATACATTTCAGCCAAAGTCTGGCAAAGAGACACAAGGGTGACCAGGTCAGCTTCAGCTCACTTTTGCTTTCTTTGCTCATGTTCTTTTAGCTTTGACATAATTCATATTTTGAATATACCAAAGCCACTTACTTGAAGGACTGTCCCCTGACCAGTTTGTCTTCCAAAACAATCTTGTATGGATTACAAAAGTCTTGAAGCTAAAGGTGAACCAGACACTGATAAATCTAAAACATACAGTAGTTTGTCTGCTTGTCTGTATTTGTTGTGTGTAGCTAATGTTCACCGTGCTTTTGCCTTTGAGGAGAGATGTGGATCTTCGCAGAGAGGACATAAAGAAAAGGAACCAAAGACTAACCCAGATTTTTTCGCTGGCCATGGTAAAAATATAACAATGTATGCGCATACATAGACCCCAGAACAAGGACAGTTCATTTAACTCTCTCCTGCCTCTCCACACAACTGATATGAGCCATTCATCACCGCCCACCTTCATATCTGTGTGCTGCCCGGAAAGGACAGTGTGTGTATGTGTGTGTGTATGTGTGTGTGTGTGTGTCTGTGTGTGTGAAAACAGATTAAAGATAAATATCTTCTACGTAGCCCACACGTTTTGACCCTGTTGTAGAATTCCCCCAGCTTTTATGAGATGCAGGAATACAGTTTGTGTCCAGCTAACACTCAGAGTGTGCTGCCCTCTACTGCTCTTTTCATGAACATCTGGACTCAGAACATCTGCTGGTGGGCAAACACACTATCAAAGATTTATACTTCATAAATGTGTGCTTTTTACTCTTTGTTCTGTATAAATAAAAATCTGTGACTTATTTTGTGTGTCTATGTAAACGGTGGCAGAATATGCATCCACCATCCATCCAGAATTTAAATGTTTCACAGTCCAAATTTTAAATAAACTCACTTTGCTATGTCTTATCCAGTATGCCATGAAGTGTTCCTCTTGTTAATGGTAAAATAGCAAAAAGCTAATTTATCTGCACTGTGATGTCCTTATGGAACAAGCGGCTGCTGCACTTTAAAGGTCAATGTGGATGATTTAGGGGGATATATTCACAGAAATGGGATACAAGTATATCACCATTACATTGAGCAGGTTCTCATCTACGGAGATCGACATGTTGCACCGCCATGTTTCTACAGTAGCCCCCAGCTGACACATCAAAAACTGGTTCTAGATAGGACCATTTGTGTTTTAGCATCGGCCACTGTAGTGAGAAGTTGGAAAAACAGGGTTTTTTTAAAACATGAAATCGCTTTATTCAGTGTTTTTACTGGTTTAAATCACCTGGGGTCTCATTTATAAAACAGTGCGTAGGATCCATATTAAAATCATACCTACAGACAAAAGCCAACTTTCCATCTCCAAAATGTTCATAAGCATGGGTCAAAGTTTCTCTCATCAAGTCTGTTTTTATACATTACAACTTTCGTGTGGGACATGGCGTATACGCCTCTTTCAGGCCTTGTTTTGTGCATACGCAATGTTTATAAATGAGAACCCTGGTCTGTTTCTTTAGGAGAGGAGGAGACCTCTGCGGATTACTTGACTCTTGTAAAGGAGTCAAGTTATCAGAAGAGATAGGTGAGCACACATGAGCTGGTGCTGGGAGAGTTGCCCGTGTGTGACGCGCCAAGCAGCATGTGAGAAACACTGATATGTAATGTGAGACTTTGTTGTGTTACAAGTTTGAGTCATTGTGCTTTTAAATTCTTAAAAATCATATATGTTCCTTGTCGTAAACACTGATCTCTTACCAGAGCGTTACTTAATGTCAACAGGACACTATGAAGGCTTCATTGAATTTCCATTTTGGAGTAAATCATTTCTTTAATATTGATGTTTTTCCTCAAACAGTAATTTGGATTATCACCGGGAAAATATTTATCCAAGCTGCTGCTAATTGCATCCTCGCCAACTAATTACACAGCACATGCCCGGCTCTAACATGATGTTTGCTTCAATATACAACAGGCCGATCAAAAAAGGCATACTTCAGATGATGCCAAGATGAAAGGTTCACGTACAGCTCACTAATTGTCCCTCTCTGTATGTTGCTGCGCTGCATGGTTCAAGATAACGAGAAGGCATGCACCTGAGAAAGGAAAAGAGCTACATTGTTACCGAGCAGGGAGATTGCTAATCCTGAATTATCATTGGCTCGTTCTTCATCTCTAACTTAGTAGAGGTGGAACAAGGGAATCAAAAAAAAAGGCGAGTAATGAGGACCCACAGTGGCCCCGGCAAGGTAACCGTGGTTACGTGTGGTGCATTAATGTATGTAATCTGTTACTGTGTCTGTGACAAGACAAGGACATGTAGTGTGCTAATTAAAGAAACCTTTCGCTGCTCCTCGCTCAGACACAGGTCATATCTCATTAATGATGGTCTCAATGCATGGGGAGTCATTCATTACTGGCCATTTGGAGGAAAAGGGGAGGATGTGGGGACAGAGGGAATTCCTGCCCTCACATACAGGACATAGCATGCAAAGCAAATAGGTATTTTCTCACAGAGTAGTAACCGAGATGCTCCCAGCATCACCATGTTACAGATTTTAATTATTTAACGGGTCCAAATGCAGCTTCATAAAAAAAAGTAAATAATGCCTTTATTCAAAAACATTAATTTTTATTTCTGAAATGGAGTATTTACAAGAAAAAAAAAGTCAATGGCAGGCTAATGTCATGTACATTACTAAATACAAAAAATATATCATTAAAAAAAAAAAATAAACCACATCTTCAAAATGCTTTAATTCCTGACACACCAGTCTGAGAAAAACAAAAAAAAAATTAAATAGCTGAGCTTACTCCTGGGATGAGGCTTCAGCGATGAAACCAATCCCGCTCTAAGTAACAGGAGAGACGCACAGCCTTATGGTCAGTGTTTGTACCTGGATGTTCAGTGCACAGGGACACGCATACAGCAACCTTGAAATGGTAGTGCACAGGCAGAGAGGCTCGTCTGCATTTAAAACAGCATTTTAGTGGCTCCAGTAATATTGCAAACAAAAGCCTAGGGAATGTCTTTTTGTTCCTAAAGAGTGAACTGCAACCTCCAGACAGAAAGAACTACATTTTCCTACATGCTCAAATGCCACATCAAACAGCGCTCCATACAATCAAAACAAGATTGAGAAAGCCTAAAGGAGTACGGAAGGTTGTAGGGTTCATGGGTGTAGTCATCATTTTGCTTTTGTGGTCACGAGAGAACGCTGGTGATGTGATCACTATATTTTTCTATGATCACAAGAAATAGAACAAAAACAACCCTAACTGCTCTACTTATCTCCTAATGTCATAATAATCGAAATATTCTAAATGTTTCTCTCATGATCTCGACACCAGAGGCTTTGTCATCATGACCAATGTTGCTATGAGTCAATTTGTATTCTGATGATTATTAGAAAAGCCACGCCAGATGTTGTAATTATCTATAATCAATACAGATAAGGCAATCTCTACTTGACGTTGCTTTGCACGATCATTTTGCTGCTGTTACATAACTGCTGACAACCACAGGTGCACCCTCACTCTCTATCATAGTGACATTACACAGACTCTTCCTTTGGTTGTAGTTGCATTAGTTTACAATAAATGTGTTAGATTCTGAAGTCAAATGTGAGCAGTGACATTTGATTACAGATAATTATCCCCATGTCACATCTACAGCGTTATTATTCAGTGATCATGAGAAGACAGGACGAGTTATGTTGAGATCATAAACTTAGGTGATAATGAAAATGAAACACAGCTGGGAAGCAGCACCTGTGAACACCACTGCCAAGGCTGCACAATGTTTTACTAATCAGCTATGTTTTAAGGATCTTAATCTGCATTAGGAACATTAAACATACTGTATGCAATTGTTATATACAGGATAAATGTGCCACTTTAGTTTTTTTAAGTGCAGTAGTTGATGGAAAATGTGGAAAAGTCCTAAAAATTCCACATCTTGCAGTGTTATGAAATAATTTTAAAATTGTAAACCACGCTCAAACCAGATCACTTATTCCTGACTCTTCACTGAGTTTAACTAAAATCTAAGTACTCTATAAACTAACAAAACAAGGACAGAAAACATAACCTCGTCGGCTAAGTTGCCACCCATGGCTTCTACAGGTCCCTGTAAAGGAGTCCCTGTCTGAATATGAAAGCAAATGAGCAGTCCAAGACAAGTGCAAATCTTCCCTGAGACTGGTCCATGTACTCACACAGACATCAGATTCAGCATTAATCAACCCAAGTACCCTACTAGCAGACTAAACGAGTCACACTGACCGGCCTAAAAATTGTGTTTGGTGCCATTCCTGCAGCTGCAGTAGCACTGTTTTCATACATTAAGGACAAAACACGGGGATTCGTCGTCGTCATCACTCAGTCACAATAAGGCTCCGAGAGCAGCATGTAAACCAGACTGGTCAGAAATCAAGTGGATCACAAAAAATGTTTACGTTGATCACACGGTTATTATTGCTAACATGATTATCACTTTTGATTTATTTGAATGATGGACCCCCTCCAGATACCTGACCAGGAGCTGGTCTCCATCCACAGATATGTAGAGCTGCGAGATATCACAGTAACTGGAGATGGGTGGGAAGAGCTGAGTGAAGTGAATCAGCGTGTGGTGCTCTGGCACGCCTCAGGGACTCAGTCCTCTGGTGGCTGACAGAGGGGGACATTAGGTCGTCATGTGTCTCTGAGCTGACATCGGCTCTGCAGGCTCTGGAAGTGGGCCTGCTTCAGGATGCGGTTGATCTGCAGGTAGGACGCCAGGCTCGTAGGGCCGGCCAGTTCTGAGGAGTCACCGGAGCTGAGGGGACTGCAGGGGCCCACGACGCACTGGCTGCCACAGCTCCCGGCTGCATGCTCTGGACTGCTGATGCTGCTGCTGCTCTCGCTGTTGGATGACTGAAAAGCAGATGTCAACATTAACCGTGCGCCAGCTAGATATGATCATCAACATCAAGGCTTGTTTTGTCTAGATAAATTCAAAGCCTTACAACTGACACGCTTTGGGGGCATACATGCAAAAACTAGACCTCAAAAAGACCTCATTAGCCACGATGTTTCTAACCGAGCATGGGTGCTTTCATGCCTAACCTGTTTAATGCAGCTCAAACAAACTCTGGTGCGTTTGCGTATCTTGTTCAGTCAGTTCATGCTAGTGTGAAAGCTGTCAAACTGTACCAAAACGGCTTGGAAAGGAGGTCTCAGTCTGCTTCGAATCCAACTTGTGGTGTGAGAGCAGAGAAGACCAACCACAACATTTTGAAATGGTAGATAGTAATTCTTAGTTTGAATACAAAATGTTAACTATTAAATGAATCTGTTGTGAGTGGGACCTGAACTAGCATCCTGCTAGTCAGTGCCATTCAACCAGGAGGCTCCCTTTCTATATGCTGGTCAGACAGAGCAGAGGACTGACGGGAGAAGGAGAGGAGGAGTGTGCCTAACGGTGAATAAAGACTGGTGTGTCGATGGGAATGTGAGGTGCTCCTGGTGCAGCTGTGGATAACTACTATAACTTTTCACCATGCAGAGACGACTGCTTTGTTCAGGAAGAGCACTTCACTTCACTGGAGTTGTATCATGCGTTATTCCCATGAAACAGATGATTCCCCGAAGTGTGAGGATTTTACCTGGTACGTTGAGTCTTTACCCAATCAGACAGTGGAGCATAGTTAAAACAGTGGGGTAATATTCAGGTACAAGATGCTTTTTTGAATCTTATTTCTCCCTGTTTGTCACTCTACGATACCTCAGATCCACCCATTATCCATCCACACATAATTACCCATTAGTTTATAAGCTAGCTGTGAGCACCAACTAATAAGGCAACGATTAGTCTTCTTTATAGTTTAAAAACTTAATTACAGGTGGTTTCTAAATTTGTATGATTGCATTTCCCTTGACATGTGTTAGTACCTCAGAGTCCCAGGCATCCCGGCCTGGCTCAGGAGAGAGCGGATGAGCTCTGCTCTGCCTTTTGGCTTGAGGCACGAGGTGGCCACTCTCCTCATCACCACCGCTGCGGTGTCGTTTCCTGTTGGGGTACAAACATAGACAGACATTTAACACAGGTGCATAGTAACTGCCATCACACACCCATATATGTCGTTGCTGTAACCTATGCACGACCAACTGCTACATGTGTCGATGTTTTTATATAAATGGCTGCTGCAAGTGGTGAATACAGGCCACAGCAAGTTACTCCAACAGTTGTTTCGAGCTACATCTCTTCAGTTAGCGTTACATAATGTATTGTAGGCTCCTCTTACCTGTTTTCAGTCAACATATGATGACACTAAATCAATCTCGACGAGTTTCCTTGTTTGTTCACACCAGACTGGGGGGCCCGACCGGTTGACGTTATCGATTCCGTTAGCTTGTTTCCTGTCAGTCGATGGCCTATCACATGAGTTAGCAAAATAGTGTTCCCTGGCTAGCTAACTATGTTGAATACTGATGTGATACTACTACCCATTTGGCAACACTAGAGAATAATCTAATCTAATTAACAACGCCGACACTGAGTGTAACTGGCTATAAAATTACATAAAGACCGGGTGTAAAAAAAATAAATAAAAAAAGCCAGTCACAAATGCTAGGTTACAAGCTAACGTCACCGCTAGCTAACCTTCGTAGATAATACTCTCTCTCTTAGCCGACTCTAGCACATATTACAAAAAAAATATCCTGCCCTTTTATATAAAACTCTAACGAGCTTAGTGCCAGAGCTCGAGTAAAATTACACCTGTTTTAGTTCAACCTAGCTAACGTGCGTTTTAACGGTTACAGCTAAACCCACAACCGACCGCGGCAGTTGTGTTTACATGGCACTGCGCCTGCGCGAAGACGAGTAATGGCGCTTTTAAGTGCTGTCGGAAAAAATAGTTTCATATGCTAGTTAGAGAATCAAAGTAGAGTTTTCTGTGGTACCAAATATGTAAGTGTTGCGATCGCGATCATCTTAATAACAATGATGGTGAATGAAGTGATGAACAGCATTGCTTTTTTTTCTAGGTTACACGCAGCCTATGTGTGCAGTTAAGACGATTTCGATGAGAAAAAAGGGGGTTACGAGCAGCACCTAAAGGCAGCACATTATGACACAGGCGCAGTTTGCAGCGCAGTACAAGAAAGCTGCCAATTAACTTGATTGATTCATTGAAGTTGGTGAAGTATTGTGAGTTTATTAATTTTATTAACGTGTGTCTGCTCTAAGACTGTAATTGGTCTTAATCAGATCGAGCAATCGACAAATAGGGCCTACTGACCTATGGCCTGCCAAAAGATGTCGCTGTCTAAGGTTTTATAAAACGCATTGTAGCCGAATGTAATTATTGCTTTAAGGGTCTTTAATAAAAACAGATATACAATGTAACAAAACGTGAGCTGCAGCCCATATTTCCGTAAAATCTGTGTGGCTATTTTACACTAGAGTATTTATGAAATGATTTCCAGGCTTAGGGCATTAAGAAAATGACAGTTTTTATTATAGCAGTAAAAATGCTGGAAACAAAGCCTCCAATCCGACCGAATTGTTGACATCTTCACAACCCGGAAGTTACACCCTACAGTGCAGCAGGTCCAGCCAGCCAATAGAGTAAAAAAAAAACGCCTCCGCCAATGACTCAAGCGAAGGACGGAGGTGAGATTAACAGGGATCGTCGGCAGCAGCGGTCCTGCTAGAATAAAGGGAAATAATCGCAATGGGCAGCACCGACTCAAAATTAAACTTCAGGAAAGCAGTGATTCAGCTGACAACCAAAACACAGGTATATGAGCTTCCAGTACAGCAGAATAAAGGATTACATAGAGAGGTAGTGTGCCGATGAGCGCGCCGGAGAGCATCACCGAGGAGATGAGATAACGCGTTCTGATGTGGGAGCAGAAAACAAACATATCCTAATGTTGCATGCGCGCTTTTCAGCTCATATTCATTTACTTTCCATAATCGAAATGTTTATAATGTGGATGTAGAAAGACTGCATGCACTGTATTCCACATATGTCGTATTTATCATGGGGTATATGATGGTGGATTTTGCGGTGCAGATGGCCACAGACCTTTATTTAGCCTGTGCATGTTCAGTTTTGATGTTAAAATAAATGATGGCGTAGCGAAATCAAATCTGATGACGTAGGTCTGGCAATGACCACGTTTGCAGATGCGGCAGGTGGACTGTGCTCAGAGTGTGTGCCAGATAATGTTTCCTCACTGCTGCTGGAGGAGAGGTTGTGTTTGCATTGCTATTATGTAGGCCATGGATATGCTTTACAATGAAAAACAAATAACCATATATGCATTATGATGAAAACCTGACATTTAAATGCACTGCAAGATCAGTCAGGCCATTTTATTTCAAATGTCACTGACATAAAATGCCCTATTTGAATCAAATACATGTGAACTGAACAGTAAACATATTTTTCCACAGCCAGTGGAAGCCACAGACGATGCCTTCTGGGACCAGTTCTGGGCAGACACCACCACCACGGTCCAGGATGTTTTTGCACTGGTGCCAGCTGCAGAGATAAGAGCTGTTCGAGAGGAGTCCCCCTCCAATTTAGCAACCCTCTGCTATAAGGTACACACTGCATGAAGTGTTAACACATCTGTATACTACAAACTTGTGTATGACATGAGATTCCACAGGGGTGGGGGCACTACATCATGGAACAATGTTTGTCAGAGCCCGTCAGCAAGGCACTGCCTCATGCTCTCAGATGTGGAAATAAGTGAGTCAACTGCCCTTCCTTTCCCTTCGCTTCCCGTCTCTTGGTACCAGCTTCCGTTTGAAGCCGCCTATCAGAAACAAAACAGACATACGGCATACTTAGAGGCCTAATTAAATAAAGAGGAGGAGATGAGAACCCTTGAAGCTGAGCTGATTCAAAGGGGCTTGTTACCTATTTTAGACACAGGCTGCAACATGCTGTTGATTAGATGTAGATAGTGAGTCATTTTCAAACATTAATCTTATCTGTTAAAGGCCCAAAACAACAACATATGTTCTCGTCTAATTGGAAAATTATCTTTATTGTCAAATGTAACAAACTTTAGATAACAAGTGCATTTCCTAGTGTAAATTATATCAAGTATACACAGACTCAATGAGCAATTTATGTGTTGATAAGACGCATGTACTTTTGTTCTCCAAAACAAAATCATTAGTGTCCTGTTGACGGTAACGGAGAAATATTATATTGTAAGAGCATGCTCACTGTAAAGGCTTTTTCAGCCTCATGGAATCATTCAACACTTTGAAATTAAGCATCATTTTTTAATGAAACAAGTCTAATAAGCTGAGATGTTTGTTATGGTTCAGTGCATGTTGACTGGGTAACGCCTCATTAACCAACTTAGAACTAGCAGTAAGAAAATTGTGTAGTTTAGAAAATGGGTTTGTACTCAAAGAAGTAATTTGGAGCACAGCTCATACACAAAGACACGTGGGCTGACTCGAATGCTTCGAAGCTTTGTTCGTTGCCGTGGTGATCAGTGTCCACATCATTACTTGAATGCTCTTTTTTTTACGTATATGCATAACCCAAATATCCCCAAGTGCCCCAAAATGAAGAAATAGTTATCCAACATTATTCATTCTGCATCAACATTAATTATTATTAGGTATTTTCAGACAAACTCTCATCTAACGCCAGTCACCAGCAGTCCTGCAATACTGAAACTGGGACAGTTTGACCACATGTGACAGGCTTACTGACATGCTAGCAAGATGTCGCAAAAGTCCGGCATCTGGAATAGCTACAAAAGATGATCCCCCCAAAGTTGAGTGCCAGATATGCAAAAGGAAACTGGCATATCACAAGTCTACTTCAAACAGCTTAACAGTCTTACAAATTGGTCATAGCTATTATGGCTAATGTGCTACCTGCATGCTAACAAAGCTAACTGTCATGTTATTTTAGCTGCCCTGACTGAAAACCAGTGATCCAAAAAAGTCCGACTTAAGTTAACCCCCTGGCAAAGCTTTGATTTATCGCAGATATTGTTCACTGAAACTTCAATACCTAAAATGGAAGCCCTAAAAGACACATCGTTTAAAGAGGCACCAGTGTTGTCGTTGTAAATTGGATTTTCATAGTTAAAATTAAAAGACTGTATCAAGCTTCTTCTGTGTGAAGTACAGTGTGTCTGGCTCAGCAGATGCCTCCATCCTCACTCTCACGCACCACCCAATAATGTTCCTTGTCTCCTCAGGCTGTGGAGAAGCTGGTGCAGGGTGCAGAGTCTGGTTGCCCCACAGAGAGGGAGAAGCAGGTGATCCTGAACTGCACTCGCATCCTGAGCCGCATCCTTCCCTACATCTTCGAGGACCAGGACTGGAGAGGATTTTTCTGGTCGACGGTGCCCGGCGCTGGGCGGGCGGGGGTGAGTGGGCACAGGAAAGGAAAAAGCACTTGCAAAAAGCATCAAGACAAACCCTTTAATCACTCTTACAACACTTTTCTTTTAAACAAAATGTGCTGCTGTCATTTGCACAGTCGTACTTTGAACAGAAGATGGTGTTTGTTGCTAAAAATATGATCGATCAGTTACAAAAGAATACAATGTTCGTGTCAGGCCTCTCAGATGCTTATTCACTCCAGTGATACAATGAGGTTATCAGCCTGTTCTTTCCATGAGTGCGTGTCCTTCACTCAGCTGATGAGCTAAATCGGTTTCCTCATTCCAGTTGTAAGGATGTGTGGAGCAGGAAATATCACTGAGCCATTTCTGCCAAGCCATGCTCCTCTTCCATTTGACTATTTACACAATATCTTTTAATCAATGCTTGAGAATGATATTCATCACCTAGTTCTAGTCTCATACATGCATATATGTGCATCCTTTCCAGACAGATGAGCTGGATGATGATGACGGAGCTCGACCACTGGCTGAGTCGCTGCTCCTGGCTATCGCCGACCTGCTCTTCTGCCCTGACTTCACTGTGCACAGCCACAGGAGAGGCCCAGTGAGTACTCATCTCTTCACCATCCATCAAAATTATTCAGCACTGACACATTACTTAACATGATCTTTTATGATTGTTAACGATACTTTTCTGAGCACTGTTTCCTTCTTCCTGGTCTAACGTTGCCCAACTAACCTGTCTCTCTAGTTCCTGTGAAGACTAACGTAGTAAGACATCATGACTGACAGAACACTGTCAGTCTCACCAGGAAGAATTCCTCATCTCTAATGAGCAAGAGAGGAATGTTGCACGTCAGTCTGCAGCCTTGTTTTCAGTGAATTCTTTAGGGGTTATAACTTCCATGTAGCATACTATGCTCATTATTTCACCATCAGTTCTGGTACATTTCCTCCCTAAACTGCATCGTGGAGAATGCATTCAGAGAAAGTTCCTAAAGGAAGTTGTCGTGGTCGTTTACTGATAGTGTTAAAGCAGGAAGAGGTGCATAAGTAAATAGAAAAGTAAGACTATGCAAACTGTAGTGATGGAGCCCATGAATGGATTACTGAACAGGCCTATCAGGTACAGGCCCCCCGAGGCTCCAAGTGTCAGGGGCTCAACTGGTTTTTACCTGCAAAATGTCACTCAAATCAACAAGTGCTGACCACAAAGAGACTCAAGATGATTACAAAGAAACACAAAACAACTACAAAGAGACTCAAAATGACCACTACGAGGCACAAAATGGCTAAAAAGAGACTCAAAATGACTATGGAGAGACTCAAAATGACTATGGAGAGACACAAAATGACCACAAAGAGACACAAATGGACCACAAAGAGACACAAAATGACCACAAAGAGACACAAATAGACTACAAAGAGACACTAAATGACCACACAGAGACACAAAATGACCACAAAGAGACACAAATGGACCACAAAGAGACATAAAATTACTACTGAGAGACACAAAATGACCACAAAGTGATACAAAATGACAAAAAATGAGACAAAATGACCCCAAAGACATACAAACAGACCACAGGGAGACACAGAATGATGAATGAAAGTTTCCATTTAACCAAGACAGCATCTTTCCATAACCTGGTTATTTTAGTTCCCTAACCTTAACCGTACCCTAACAATACTTTCTGTGCTGTGCTACATGGTTTTACTATCCCAAAGTAGTGTTAGTTGCCAAAATGTAACTAAATCCTAGCGAGAGGGATCAGAAAACACCCTGGTGTCATTTTAGAATGCAACATTACAGACAATCATTTGCGATGTAATTGAACAAGTCTTTGGAGAAATGTTAATCCTGCACTTTGAATAAAATAATTTGATTTATAAATATTTTTCTGTGATCGCCAGGACTCGGTGGAGAACATGCAGTCTATAGACAGCTGTGAATACATCTGGGAGGCAGGCGTGGGCTTTGCACAGTCCCCCCCTCTCAACTACATCCATGATCTAAATAGGTGAGTCAGCCGGCTGCTTGCAGCTGTGCTTGGCAGCATCTGCAGTAAAAAAAACAAAAAAAAAACACAGGCTTTACTCTCTCGTTTTTACATGGCTGACTTTTTTTCTGTGCACCTCTTTGCTGTTTGTTTTTTTTTCCCCCCGGATTCTCTTCAGGACAGAGCTGCTGAGATTGTTACTAACCTGCTTCTCCGAGGCCATGTACCTGCCTCCTTCATCGGACAACAATGTGCTCAACCCCTGGGTGACGTTCTTCTGCTCCACAGAAAATAGGTAATGGGCAGATCATGTTGGCACATCTACATATATATGGACAAACATTATGTGATGATGTGAGTCCATGCAACTGTCAAGTGATTTTTTTAAATGCCACAAGAAGTAAGTTTGGTTAGGAGAGTCTACATTAATGTGAATAAATAGAAACAGAATTTGGCCATGGCAGAGAATGCAAGAGCTGTTGTTTGACCCAAATAAAACAAAAAACAACAAAAAATATGGTTCATGGTCCACTTACTGGGATTTATTCAGGGGTTTCAACCACATTTAATGGTCTTCATCACAAGTTTAGTTTGCTTGGTTACCACAGAGATTGCTTGGGGCTCAGTTGTCAGTGAGATGTGGATTAAACATCCGAAACAAAAGCTTAAAGGAGCTCTATGTGAGTACAGAGCATTAATATAGCAGGAAATAACTATTTGCTATGTAAAGATATGGTGGTGTAATGGCGTCCTGAGCAGAGAACAAAGTCACACTCTCTCTGTGCTTTCTGAATTACTTCTCTGTCCGTTATCGTGGAAGATGATCCGGCCATGTGTGCATGTAAGTCCACGTGTGTATCCCGCAAGCATGTAAGTAGATGTGTGTATCCCTGCTAGCTTATGGCCAGCACTCTGCACTGCGCTTATACAGCGGTTATTTCTGATATCAGGACGGCTCATCCTGGAAGCATAGCACCCACCCTCTGGTTTCCCGCTGTTAACACTGTTAGCCCTGTCAGCACTGTTGCCGTTGTTTAGAGCTGTTTGCGTTGTTAGCACTGTTAGCTGCTGGTCGCTGGCTCAGCTACCTCCATGTTGAGAGCCATGTGCAGACAACCTCTGAATCATAGATATGCTCTGGATATCATAGAGCTCCTTTAAAAGTGGACCATGGGGTGGATGTATTTCCTAAGTGAGAGTCTTTGTTCTTCCATATTATTTTATATAAATGTAGATATTATGCAAATGCATTTTAATTTATTTGCTGCACCTAACTGCATTCTTTCTGTATTGACTAAAATAGGATCATTCATATTATAGTTTTCATCAAAAAAAAAAATGCACTGGTAAATTCTTGCACATGATTCTCTAACATGGTCTTTATGTCTTTTTCCCTAGACATGCTCTGCCTCTGTTCACCTCCCTGCTGAATGTGGTGTGTGCCTATGATCCAGTGGGCTACGGCATCCCGTACAACCACCTTCTCTTCTCCGACTACCGGGAGCAGCTGGTGGAGCAGGCTGTACAGATCCTCATTGTGACGTTGGAGCACGATGGAGGGGTTCCCCACCGGCCCCCCTCTCCATCCAGCATGGAGGAGCAAGAGGTGCGACACCAAGACAAATCAAGATAATCAGTCCAGTGTGGCATTTGTTTGCTGTCACTCTAATAAATCTCTTCATCTTTGTGCAGTCTACAGGCCCTGAAAATCTGTTTGTGAATTATTTGTCGAGGATTCACAGAGAGGAGGTATGCTATCATTTCTATAAGACACGTGCAGATCTTCCCTGTGGAGTTGTCCAAAGCACACTTTCTGTCTCTCCATCGGCAGGATTTTGACTTTGTGCTGAAGGGCCTCGCTCGTCTGCTGACCAACCCTTTGACACAGACGTACCTGCCTAACTCAACCAAGAAGATCCAGTTCCACCAGGAACTGTTGGTGCTTTTCTGGAAGCTTTGTGACTTCAACAAGGTCAGAACAAAGGACTAGAAGGAAGACTGTCTTTCATTAAGAGTCTGTGCTTTTATTCAACAAAATCTCCTTTGTGTTCCCTTGACAGAAGTTCCTGTTTTTTGTCCTGAAGAGTAGTGACGTGCTGGATATTCTGGTTCCTATACTCTTCTATCTGAATGATGCACGGGCTGATCAGTGTGAGTCTCATCCCGGTGTTGTCCTTGCACCTAACAAGACTCTACAGGTATTTATGTTTATTAACCTCTGATGTGTTTTGTGGCTGCAGCCCGTGTTGGACTCATGCACATCGGTGTGTTCATTTTGCTACTGCTGAGCGGTGAGAGGAACTTTGGCGTGCGCTTGAATAAGCCCTACACCGTCCATGTGCCTATGGACATCCCAGTGTTTACAGGGACTCATGCTGACCTGCTCATAGTGGTGAGTGTTTACTGTGCTGCATCATCGGAAATGTTCTTTATTGCCGCCAAATTGAGACACCGTTAATGCTCACAGCTGTCACTGTGTTTGTTTTGTAGGTGTTTCACAAGATTATCACCACAGGCCACCAGCGTCTCCAGCCTCTGTTCGACTGCCTACTCACTATTGTTGTAAATGGTGAATTGCTTTGGCGCCATCTGTCCGACACACTTTATTTGCAACATCAACTTATTTAAAGTTTTAGCATCTCATTAGAAATAGATGCCACTTAATCAAATAAAAATGTCTGTTACCGTTGCATAATCATCTTCCTAACTTTGCTTTTTTCTGCAGTGTCTCCCTATCTGAAGAGCCTGTCCATGGTGGCAGCCAATAAACTGCTCCACCTGCTGGAGGCCTTCTCCACCAGCTGGTTCCTGTTCTCTGCAGCCCAGAACCATCACCTTGTGTTCTTCCTTCTCGAGGCTTTCAACAATATTATCCAGTATCAGTTTGACGGTAAGAGAAAGCTGACATGTAACAGACGTCTAGGTTTGTATGTATGTCAACAGCTTCCCTTTTTAAAATTTTTGTGTCAAGATATTTTAAGGAACACATCTGTTCATAAAATGCATCTGTCCTGCTTTCTCTCACCTCCAGGAAACTGCAACTTGGTGTACGCCATCATCCGCAAACGCAACGTTTTCCACCAGTTGGCCAACCTGCCCTCTGATCCCGCTTCCATCCAGAAGGCTTTGCAGAGGAAGAGGAAGTCTCCAGATGTTATTTCCCGCACAAGCTCGCAGGAGACTGTATCCATGGAGGGCTCTCATCCTGCTGTGCCGGCAGAGCCTGGTACACTGAAGGCCAGTCTGGTCGCTATTCCAGGTACTGACTCTGTGCTGCTTAGTTGTTACTGATTGTTGAACTGGCTCATTGGTCAACTGGTTACTGTACTATTTATAAAATTACCACCATCTGTTGGCTGTGCAGTGGATGTCTGTCACGTGCACAAACTTACATGTTAGCATAGAATACATTAAGCACCTGACGAGAACTACAACTAAGAGAAATGAGTGTTTAATAATTCAGAATGATCATATTTGTTTTATTAATATTTTTTGGAATATACCATGGGTTAATAAAGGTAAAGTGAACCAGTGGGTTACTTTCTCAAAAAATGCAAGTTTGTGAAAAAATAATTTCAAAGGCAAAAGCTGGTTATTTTATATTTCAAACCAAAAACAGCAGTGCATTAGTCCATCAACTTTTTGACATTTATTTGTTGACCCCAAACCTATTGTTTTCTACCGAACACATAGATAAATAAATAAATAAAATAGAATAAAATAAAATAAAATAAAATAACCAACAATTAAATTAAATTAAATTAAATTAAATTAAATTAAATTAAAGAAAAGAAAAAAATTGTATTTCTGAGGGACTATTTTCAGTTGTGTATTTGTTGCATCAGTGGCTATGTAGAGCAGCAAGAAAGTATATTTAGAATTGGAGCACTGATTGGCTACAGCGCATGCCACATAACTGAAACATCACCAGTTCAAACCCAGCCGGGGACCTACGTTGCATGTCATACGCCCCTCTCTTCCCCTGTTTCCTGTCTTCCTTTTCACTGTAAAAGTGTCAGAGCTAAAATGCCGAAAAAATTCTTACAAATAAAGACAGAGCAGACAGAATAGGGCAGGGTGATATGGAGCGAATCAAATATCAGGATTTTTTTCACCAAATACCTTGATATGAATGTTACTGCAATATTTTAGGCATGATTACTGGTGCATTTTTTTATAAATATTCATCAGTAATGGTGGTATAATGACTAAATGGATAAAGGCAAATAATGAGAACAGCTAGAACAGTCTGGGGAGTTCAGAAAAATTAAAACACATCACTGTAATGCAGTCTTTTAAACCAGAAAAAAAGGCAACACTCGCAATATTAGTATATCCAAAATCCAAAAGGCATCAAATTATCATTATTTTTATGGACAAAAATTGAGCTCTATGGTACAGAGGAATAAGCCGTATCAGTTGACAATACTTGTAACTAGGATAATTCTATTCTTGTTTCTGGTCTGTTCATGGGATTTGTTGACATTACGAAAAACAGACCATCAGCAGACCTATCCTTCAAGTGACTGGTTTCCTGTGATTCATGGTGTCCTGCAGGTATCGATAAACTGACTGAGAAGTCCCAGGTGTCAGAGGATGGCACTATGGTGTCAGTTCCAAAGACAGACCCTTCACAAGCAGTCCACTCAGACCAAAGCGCAGTCGCCGGGACCAGCGACACAGAGTCAAACTCAGGCCGAGACAATGAAGTAAGTGTGTGTGGTTGAGTGTGTGTATTTGTATAAAACCATATGCATGTTAGTAACTTTATTTCTTCACATTATCAGGATGTTTTTTACACTGAAGCAGAGATGGAAAGAAGACGTTTGTCAAGTGCGTCTTCAACATCGTTTTGGGCACCCACACCAGAATGGGTCAGTAGCGTCTTTTACCCTAAGCCTCTCTTATGTTGGCAGAATGTGTAACTGATGTGGATTTTCTGTCCCAGGTCCTCTCCTGGAAGTGTAAACTACCCCTTCAGACTATCATGCGACTTCTACAAGTGCTAGTCCCTCAGGTGGAGAAGATCTGCATCGACAAGTATGTATTCCTTTTTGCTCAGCATATAAAGTCATATATTGGCTGTGATTCCTCTGATATATCACCAAATGTTTCACTGCAGGGGTTTGACAGATGAATCAGAGATCTTGAAGTTTCTCCAGCACGGCACATTAGTGGGCCTGCTGCCAGTTCCTCACCCCATCCTCATCCGAAAGTATCAGGCCAACGCAGGCACGGCCATGTGGTTTCGCACCTACATGTGGGGTGTCGTGTATTTGCGGTGAGTCAGCCACGAGAGAGCTGAGGATTATGCAAACAGTCGTCTGTCCGCACTTACTAACATCTTACTCTGTTTTTACAGCAACGTGGACCCTCCTATCTGGTATGACACTGATGTTCGCCTTTTTGAGATTCAGAGGATGTAGGCAGGAAAATGGGACTGTTCAGTTCCGGCGTTCCTCCTCCCTTCAGTATCTGCTGGTTTCCCGGTAAACCTCACTGTGTTTAACTTGCCTCTGTAACCATCACAATGCGTACACCACCGACTTGGGTAGGAGAGTCATTCAGACAGGTGAGGTAGAGATACCTCTCGGATTAAGATGGGAGATGATAGAATTATCAACATTGTCCATAAACACTCGTGTTTGTACATTTCTTGAGACCTCAAGACCAGAGAATGTGTGAAATGTTTCCTGAAGGCCGAGGCTCTTTCCTTGACGGCATCGAAGTGAAGCGAGGAAATACTGTTAGACTTGGCAGCCAGACTTGTTATAGAAGATGTGATGCTCTCCAACAGAGGCTTGTAACATTATCCTGGACGGCACAATATTGGTGTTTCACATTATTTGTCGTACTTGCCAATGCTTTCACGTGCACTCTTTATGAGTTGTCTGTTATTATGGTTGTAGTTTACGTGACAGTGTAACTTTACAGGATTTTGGAGACAATACTACAGATTGTATGTTTTTATGTTTATGACCAGGTTAAAGTTTGGATCTGGCTGGCTATGCTTACAATGCTTGATGTTTGAAAATTGTATTTTACGTAAATTATCCTGAAAATATATATTGATATGCATCTGTGAATTCTGTGTTGGTTGCATTACTGAACTCTAAAACTCTTTCAAGCAACATATGTGCAAAGTGTCATGAGTTAGTCTTTGTGCAGCATGTAGATAAAGTTATAGTTAACTAAAATAAAAAATAAAATTAGGTGTAAAAAACATTTTAGTTAACTTAAATAAAAACTAGACATTAGAAAAAAAACATAGTCCTAGACAAATAAGTCCCATATTATAATTTATTAAAAAAAAAACTAACTGAAACTAAATTTAATTGAAACAAAAATTAAATTAAAAAAAAAAAAATGAATTAGATATACCAAACTGTAATACCTGTGTGGATCCTGGATGTAACTATAAGTCAAGATCAATCAACATGTATTATCAGTATCCACTGCGTGTGTTATTGGGAGGTATTTTACTTTGCCCACTCCTCTATGTATCATGTCATTTAAAGAGAAAGCTGCCCCTTACACTATGACCACTAGATGGCACTATGTCCCCGTGCAGCAGGCAAGGAGCACAGTTATAGTGACACAATTAAAAACATAAAACCTTTATTGCAGTGGTATACAAATACCTTTTTTTATTTTATTTTTGTGAGCATCCAATTTGCTTATGTGCTTTTTTTTAAAAAAAAAAAAAAAAAAAAAATACTATTATTTTTGTAATGGTTGATCATCAATATGGGATTCCAGAGGGGTTGCAAGAGGGTGCATTGGTTTGCACCATTAGGTTTCGGCTTTGAACCTCCCGGCCTGCTGGGGCCCTTCCGTTTGGAGTTTCTCCCCATGTCAGTGTGGGTTTTCTTCATTTTCTCCAGCTTCCTCAAACAGTCCAGCAACATGCAGGTTAGGTCAATTAGGGGCTCTCAATTGCCCATAGGTGTGAATGTGACCATGAATGGTTGCCTGTCTCTATATGTCAGCCCTGTGATAGTCTGGCGACCTGTCCAACATGTACCCCGCATCTCGCCCAACATCAATTGGAATTGGCTCCAGCCCCCCCATTTAAAGAAAATTACTTTCCATTACTTAATTGACTAATTAGTTTGATGACCGATAAAATTTCATGATCCCAAATAAGCACACAAGTATATGAGATTACCTTCAGTGTTCAGCACCTCAATAAACACACAATTTACTTGATAAAAATGAATACGTGGGAATTTAAAGTAATACACAGCATTTCCTTTTTCTTTTAAGTTAAAATTTATCATTTATATCAAGTTCAATTTAAACATTTAAAAGATGAACACCACATAAATTAAGAATTCCAAAGTTAATTTCATGGCCTATGAAAGTTCAATCAGTATTTGTGAACATGAGCTACTCTCTCCCAAAGCCAGAAACCAGAGTGTCTCAAACTTGTGATGTCATAGGGTGTAAAATCTGGAGCTGCTCTAGACTGATTTTGTGGATCCACAGAATATTTGATTGTCTTCTTTACACTCAAATTAGCTTTATTATCCTGTTGTGTTCTCACTTCTGAAACGGAAAATGTACCCATTTACTCACAACACTCCCCTGGAGCTCCCCTAAAGCAGTTTTCTCCCTTTATCGTCTATGGAGCAGTTCCAGACTTCACACCCTATGACATCACACATTTGAGTTTTAGCTCTCCAGTTTAAAAAAAAAAAAAAAAAAAAAAAAGGACAGAGTTGTTCATGTTTACTAATATTTTTGGACTGTCTTAGACCAGAGGACTAGCATGTATGAATTAATAAATAAAATCGACCATTACAAAGTTTCTCTCCATACTCAAAAATAAGTCTAAGAAATTAAGTACACCTCAAACAGGCTGGCAACAGAGTGCATGCGGTAGAAGATTCCAAAAGGAAGTCCAATATTCACGATGGCCGCCCACATTGCGAAATTGTAGAACCTTATCTCGATGTGATGATCGAACTGGGGACGAGCACCGAAGGCGGGCATGATCCACAGCTGTCAATACAGAGAGAGAACAAGTAGGTCACATTAAACATCAGTTTGTTGCAATTATATTTAACAATGGAGAATAAAAGAATAGAACCATAAATACAACTCACAATAACGTTAGCAAACAGAAGAAAGGCACAGACTTCCTTCAGTACTCTTCTCTTCCAACTTGGCTTATCAAGGCTTGTCAGGGCGTAGCTGGATTTACTTTTCTCCTCAACAATGTCCATGTCTGAGTGTTCCTGGAGAGCGTGAGCGTTTGTGTGCAGAGCCGCTTCCTGCATCACGTGGAAGGGCTCCCGATGGAGGCCCTCGATGATGAAGTAGTTCTGCAGGCCGAGCTGGAGCACCGTCAGCACGGCCCAGGACAGGTTCAGGGCGTTCAGGTACCCTCTGGCTCCCGTCGCCACCACGGCCACGATGGTAAAATAGCTGATGATAAACTGTCCCATGGAGGCTCCCACCAGCAGCCCCACATCCAGGCTGTGAGACGGGCTTTCCTTCAATGTGTGCTCCCTGTGGTCCAGCCGGTAGATGATGCAACCGATCACAGTGGACACACACATCAGGCTCACTATCACTATATTCATGATGAAATGAATCAGCAGGGCCCTGTTTCTATTCTTCCCGTCCTCTTGCAGTACATCCACCTCATACAATATGAATGTTACAAGGCCTGCCACCACCAGGAGCATTCCCATTACGGGTCCTAAACACAAATCCTTTGGACGGAACTTAATGCTGTGGTGACTGTGATCGTCCACCAGCCGACCAACATTTTTCCACATGACGTAGGCCATAGCTGAAGCAAAGAGACTGTACTCTATGTTGAAGGGGTACAGGTAGTAGAAGGCCTCTTTGAAGGTGTCGCACGCTGAGTGACTGCATTTACACTTTTTACCACCATAGCTGTCTGAAATGGAAAGATTTCAGTTATTGTTCCTCCGTATGACACCATGAATGGATCTGACTAGTGTTAAATAAAGTATGCTTTAATACCTCTGTACATCTTGTGTGAGACACTGACATTTAGACCAGGAATCTCAGTTTGGTGAATCGATTCCTCGGTCACAGCAGCCATCCACACCACAAGGTTAGTTGAAAGCGTCACAGTAAGCCCACACCTGGAAGAAGGGAAAGGTGAGTGTCATGCAAGATCGAAGGTTGGTTCTCTGGTGAGTAAAGAAAATAACTTACCTTGTAAAATTTGTGTGTAGCTGCACACAGTCCTTTGCATGAACCCAGAGGAAGTATGTCTAAAACAAACGGGTTTTGATAAGTTTCACAATAATTGAAAGTGTAAGTAAGGCTGCATGTGCTTGTTCTTGAAATGCAATAACCTGGACAAACAGGAATACAGCTTGGACAACGGGAAATGCGACTTTAACAGCAGAATCACAGTGAAGGTAGCCCACATAGGTGGCTATCTTGAAGACGTCCATGAGGAGACTGAGAAGCCCAAACAGCAGAAGTCCAGCTGAAATGCAAACATTTAAGTGATCAACCCTTGAAATAACTTATCGAAAACAAAGACCAAGCAAGTCAGAGGTACTCACCTTGGAGCCACACAGGCCCTGCGTGGCTGTCTTTGAACGAGATTGCTTGATCCTTTTTGGAGGTGAAGACTGTGTAAAACAGCATCCACAGCATCGTGAGGAGGAGGAGAATGATGAGGAAGATTTGCCTGTGCACAGCAGTAATGGCCACGCTGTTGAAGGCGCTGCCGCTGACTAGAGCGCAGCCCAGGATCAGGATGTTGATGCAGATGATGCCAGACAGGAGCCATCCACCACCATGGTGGGCCCTCTCCATCATTGTCTCCACATGGTGAACGCTGTCGCTAACAACCTCCACACCAGAGGAAGGGCTGGTCAAATGTTGGATGTTGTCCATCTCAGCTGCTGTCTCAATGTTGGACGGATGGGCCTCCACAACATCATTTCGCCTTTTTCTACAAAGTATACAAGTCAAAGTGCGTCTCAGAGTAATAGCAATAATCCCATGATATTGTGGGCGTAGAGAAGGTCTCAAAAATACTCACTGGAGTGTTACCATACATAGGCAGCAGTCTACAGTCTGTTTCAGCATAATAAGTACACATGCACACAATTCAATCTATTGAAAATTTCTTGAAATTGCATCCACTCTCTCCCTCATTAAAAAAAACTCCAGAATCCATGAAAATGCGAGTTCATCTCAGGGCACAAGATGTTTCCTACTACTCCCATTGAAATCATGACCCAGTTACTCAAGATAATGTAGACAGACCTTGTTGTGGGCAGTTTCATGTAGGAACTATTTTCTTTCTACCAAACTACACCCACCAACCATATCACTGCGCATCATTTGTCTAGGAAAGCTACCATGACTTCTGCCCTGTAGACCAACATTGTTGTTTGTTTTGTCAGCTGACAGTTAAGTAGTTGTTGCTGCTGCTGGCTGGCCGATTACACTCCATTTAATCAGCATTCCTTGCCTTTACCACTACCTGTTAAGTGGTGCATCAGTGGTGCACTGAAATGGCGCAGACACAGTTCCTACATGAAACTGCTCACAACAGCAATGATTGATCATGATTTCTGTAAAGAGACATTGCTGTTGAGTTTTTCATATGTATTTTTTTGGATGCTTTGAGCACCACAAGCCAAGTGCCATCTAGTTCCATTATAACCAAGAGAAGGCAGACATCTCTATGGCCGATATCTCCAACACTGGGCAACTCACACCAAAATAATTCAGACTGATAAATAGCACTACAAGCAAGAGTAAAAATATGTACTTTTGATTTTATGGTGAACTGTCCCTTTAACACTGTAGTTTAAGTAATAAAGCCCTGCAGTCTTAAATGGTAGCAAAGAGCAAAGTTGATTTAAAAAAAGTGTAACAAAAATCCTCCTCATTGTAAATGCATCACCACAAATTTACCTCGAGAAATGTTTGATGCGGGTCCGGAACAGCTGTTCAGCGATAGTTTTCATGGTGTTGCGACCAAACGGAGATTGTACGTCACAAAACAAAAATCAGAGGCAAGTCTCAGGAGCGTTGGACCTGTCTTTATCGTGTCTAAAGATGAACTGTATAGGTAGTTTAAATACAGAGAGTTTGAAATCATTAAGTGGACATGCGTTCCTCTTTCTGCAGGACATACAGCTCGCGCACCTCAAGGTGCAGTAATTGGAGAAAGAGACAGGTGTAATTAGTTTCATCTGATTAATTACTCTCACGTCTTGCCCCGCGGCCACAGGGCTCATCCAACACCTTCAAGTGCCGCTCCTATCGTCATGTCCATGTCAATTCCCGTCATGCCACGCATTTTATTGCTATTCCATATAAACACACTGCTTATCTCTAATAACATGCAACTGTGGCACAGGTGAGAGACAGCCTCAGGGGACAGCCAGGTTCAGTGAGGGCGTGTGTATGTTTTTATTTTGTCATGCATAATCCTGGTACCTGTGCCAGAAAGCAGGATTAGGGTTTTATTTGCTGAGTGCAACGCTGCTGACTCATCACATTTAAAAACCCAAGACATAACTTAGAAATACAGCTAAGCAGTTTGCTTCCTAATTCTATGAAGCTGTTACAAAAACAATAGGTGGGGCAACACATTTCATAAACACTAATTTAATTAATAAACTTGGTCCTAAAGGTCTTAAAGGAATTTTTAAAGTTGTTAAATTCATTTTTATATCTGTAATTTAATTAGTTTGCATATTTGGATGAATTACTGAATAGGCCTACCACGCACAGGCCCATGGGCTCCAAGTGTGCCACCTGAAAAATGTCACTCAAATTAACATGTGCTGACCAGCAAGAGACTCAAAGTGACCTAAAAGACACACAAAAAGACGACAAAGAGATGCAAGGGAGCTGCCAAGTGACACAAATTTACTATAAATAGGGCAAACACTACCTAAAAAACACAAAAAATGATCACGAAGTAACAAAACAACCACCAGGAGACCCAAAATGACAACAAGGAAACACACAACAACCAAAAAAGACACAAAATGACTTGAAAGAGACATGAAACGACATCAAAGAGACACAAAATGACTACGAATAGACAAAAAATGACCTCGATGAGCCGAAAAATGGGTACAAAGAAACATAAACCAACCACAAGGAGACACAAAATCACCACAGGCAGATGCAAAACAACCAGAAGACACAAAATGATTTCAAAGAGATTCACAAAGAGGTGCAAAACAGAAAAAAAAAGAGAGCTGGCGGGGCCCTCTGCATATCTGTGCCCTGGGGCCTATTGTTTTACAATCCACACATGCTGGTTCAAGATATTCTGGTGACAGACAAAGTAAAAAAAAAAAAAAAAAAGGGAGAGAAAAAACAGGTACAGCAGGTTGGTTGTTGCAGAAAATGTAAATCTTTTACAGGTCACCTGCTTGAGCTGACTGATGTGGTGCAGAGCTCATCAACTTTACTGGTGAGCTGTGTGCACTCATGTGTTAGTCACAAGGTTGGAAACAAAGGTCACCTAATGTTCTGTCAGTCCATCACAAACATTCAGGATGCCCAAAGCACCAGGCATGCTCCTTCTCTTCTTCTGTCTTGTTGGGGCAGTGGATGCCCTGCACAAACAGTGGATTCCTGACACCAACTATGAGAATAAGACCAACTGGGACAAAGGAGCTGTTCCCTGTGGCAATGACAGAGTTCAGTTTCCGGCCCAGAGGAAAGTGTCAGTGTTTGTGAACACCATGCATGCCGTGCAGGAGATGTGGCTGCCAGTTGATGGAGAGTTCATCCTCAATTCAGGAGCTGGATTTTATGTTGTGAGTGGACAAGATCCAGGCTGCGGAGCAGGTGTCGTGACCCAGTTCAAAGATTCAGAGTCTCTTCAGTGGTTTAACCCAGCTCTCTGGCAGGCAGCTGCAACTCTGGATGACCTGCAGAGAGGAAAGGTATTGTTCTCAGTCCACGAGGAGAGTGTCCCTTGCCAGTATGATGATGTGGTTTTTAAAGAGCACTCCTCTTTCAGGGTGGACACCAGCTCACATCAGTCTAGCATTCCTGTCAAATCTGTGTCTGTGCTGGGGAAGAAGTTTGAGGGCAATTCTGAGTTCTCTCAGTACCTCAGCTCACGCTCTGGTCAGCTGCAGTTTCACGGATCCTCTGCCGTCACTGTTGGGAACCCAGAGTGTGGGGATCCTACTGGCTGTGACTGTGGGAATTCTGCAAACCATCAGCAGATCTGTAGCACTGTAACGTGTGCCTCTCTGAGCTGTGAGAAGCCTCTCCTCCCTGTGGGACACTGCTGTGATATGTGCGGTGCCATTGTCACAATCCGCTATGCTGCCGGTTTCAACCTGGAGACTTACAGGCAACGAATCCATCACCTTTTCCTCACCCTGCCACAGTACAAATCCCTTCAGCTTGGCATGTCTAAAGTCTTCAAGTCACAGCGGTTGATGGGGATCGTCCCTTTTGGTGCCTCACCTGAGATCCAGGTGGTTATCGTGGATGGAGAGAAGGGAATACAGTCGGAGGGTCTGGCCAAGGACATACTGAAGGATGTCAGTTCTCATGGCTCCAACCTGGGAATCACTGAGGCTAAATTTCAAGCCTCCACTGGGGGCAGCACTGGTCCCCCTGGAGGCATTGTTGGGATGTGGGTTGGAATAGTGTTTGGAGTTTTGATTCTGATTACACTCATCACTATCATGGTTGTGCTGATTCAAAGGGGAGTTCTTCGCATGCCATCATCGCTGCCATTATCGCTGCCATCTCTGAGCAGCCTCAGGCGAAGAAGCGATGTTGGAGAACTCGGTGGGCCTCTTGACCACGGCTTTGATAATCCTATTTTTGACAGGCCCAACATGCTGCCTGATATTCCCGGTGTGTATGGGACTGAAACAAATCGTTCGATTTCCATGACTCAGACAGGTGTGCACTTTGTAAATCCAGTTTATGATGAGAACGAAACAGATTTTAATGCCTGAAGTTGACTGAAGTGAACTTTACGGATGTTAATGATTATCAGAGTTATTAACTTGATGATTTTACAGACCCTTCGTAGACAATAAATCCTCTTATAGGTTTATAATGGATCTGTAAGACAAATAAAACATTTGTGGGCATAAAACTGTGTACTTTTTTCCACATTCATATCACACTCAAGAGCAATAAAGCTGCAATAAAACTACAGTAAAAATCCTAACACTCCTACTGCTGCGCATGTTTCTTACATTCATGTTGCACAGTTACCACGAGATGGTGGTCAATTTAACCTTCAGTGACATGTACGTGAGAAAAATCCTGCATATGTACTTTGACTTTATATATACCTCATTACATAACCTCAATAAACATAATACTGAAGGCAGGTGGTCATTTGTTGTGTCATTTTGCATTAACCAGAGAAACAACATTGTCTTTCTTTGACAGCCAGGCTGTCACATATAAGGGCTCTATGAAATCAGCCTTGTACTTATGAAGCAGCTTCATAGGACCAGTTACATCATAGAAAGACACAGAGCCTCTGTGAAAGTCCACATATAAGCCAATTCTTGTGATATCAGCGACATCCAAGGGCGTCTCCACATCAGCGTGCCAGGCAAAGAAACCCCGGCTGTTCCTTCCCATGCACCAGGAAAAGTCGTTCCCAGTGATGCAGCTGGTGTTTTGCTCTCCCTTACGATCGATGCTCTTGTACGTGACTCCGACGTGCGCACCCTCCCCACTCAGCTCTGCTTCGATGTAGTGCCTCCCCTGGTAAAGGCTGTCTGAGGTCATCGCCTGACGCCAATATTCAAAGCGACTGGGGTGGTCTGGGTAGCTGTGTTGCCAGGGGCTGGTGTTGGTCAGCTTTCTGTTGTCGTCAGTTACACGTAGGAAATGATGAGTGGTGTCCGGGTCAAAGGTCAAATTCCTTGTATCTACGATAAAGGGGAAATGTCATTTGTCAAATGAAAAGGGATGATGCGACAAACAGGAAACACAGATTATAATATACTGAAAAGTGTATTTACATCTCACAAAGTCCTCTCGTGTCTCAGGATCAGGCAGGGATGAATGCTGAGATTCTTGCATCTGGGATTTGCCTAGTTTATCATTTTGCAGAGAGATTGCTCAGTATTTTGGTAAGACATGAAGGCATTTCTACAATGTACTGAATATCTGATAAATAAAGAGTTTAAAAAATGAATAACAAGAGCCTATAGCCATGCTAGCAGCTTTGTGAGGCTGTGCAGTGGTGCCAATGTGCTGATATTAAAGGGACGTTCATCCCAAAATCAAACATACATGTTTTTCCTCTTACCTGTAGTGCTATTTATCAGTCTAGATTATTTTGATATGAGCTGCTAAGTGTTGGAGATAGCAGCCGTAGAGATGTCTGTCTTCTCTGGAATATAATAGAACTAGATGGCACCAGCTTGTGGTGCTCAAAGCGCTAAAAAAGTACCTTTAAAAAAGTCAACAGCAATGTCTGACCCAGTTACGCAAGATAATCCACAGACCTTGTTGTGAGCAGTTTCATGTAGGAACTATTTTCTTTCTACCAAATAGCACCCACCAACCATATCACTGTGAACAATAATGGCGTCCTCCTTGGCTGAGCTGTACTGTCAGCTAGCTCAGTGGTGCTAGTTGAGCTAGCAGTAGCTGCTTGCTTCCTTCTGTGCCGTGACACAGTTAGTGGGTGTAGTTCAGTGGAAATAAAATAGTTCATACATGAAACTGATCACAACGAGGTCTGTGGATAGCTGTTGAATTTTTTGTGTATTAAACACTGCATGCGGAGTACCATCTCGTTCCATTAAATTGTAGAGAAGGCAGACATCTCCATGGCTGGTATCTCCAACACTCGGCAACTGACACCAAAACAATATAGATAGATACGCAGCACTACAGGTAAGAAGAAAAATATGTATTTTTGATATTTGCGTGAAATGTCCCTTTAAATAGGTATGACATTCTCTGTGTTGACCGTCTCAGTTTAGCATGTCAGCATGAACATTTGCCAAGTAGCAGCACAACACAGCTGAGGCTGGGAATGTTTTTAGTTTCGTTTAGGTACTTGGCAGTAAAAAGGAAATTTCATAACAATTCATTCATTATTTTTATAGTTTCACTCAAAACCACAAATGAAAACCTCATGGTGGCGCTGGATGAAATGTCATGGGGGCACTAATGTCAGTGGGACAAACTGTCTGGAACGATGAATGTCTGCACAAACCTTTGTGTGAATTTCTTGCCACTAGATAGATGACTGTCATCTCTAGAGCCATGCCGCTAGCATAGCAATAAAGAGCACATAACAAGATGCATATGCTGGAGAAAGCACATCTTTTCTCCACAAGGAGCCAGAGGATGACAGTTAAAGCATACAGTATGATACACACGTACCTTTTTCACAAATCAAGTTCATTTTTTCCTTGTAGGAGGAGAGGATCAGGTCACACAGCTCCTGTGTAGCATCAGTTACTACTTGGACATAAGAGGTTAGATGATCCATGCCGTTGATGTACGGGCTAGGCGGACAGACGTCTGCCACTCCTGTCTTCCACTCTGAATACTCCTGGAACAAGCAAAACAAAAGTAACACGTATTATTATGTGGAATTAAGGTGTTAGATAACATGCAACTCCTTTTTTCTCTGATCCAGAACCTTTCTCTGTGAAATAAGTGAAGTGATGAAATGTCTGCTCTGTGTACACTGTCAACACACTGGCATCCAAAATAAACTCTTTGTCTAAGAGAACATCCTGTGCTAATCCCAGATCATATGAGACATGAGACTTTATTTATTATTATCTTGAATATTACATATATTTTGTACCTGCAGGAAGTCGATATCAGACTTGCTCCTGGACAGTTTGTTAACCTGAGCCGAAGTTTTCATCAGCTCTGTTCTCCTCTGCTCCAGATGTGCCTGGATGCCCTCTGCCTGTTTCAGGGCCTGTCTCTGTTCTCCCTCCAGCACCTTCAACGCCCCCTTTCTGGCCTCCTGGACGGTCGTCTGCAGCTTGGCGAATTGTTCTTCAATGATAACACAAACCTCCTGTACTGAAGACTGAAGAGGCAAAGAGGAAAGAAACAAAAACATATGTAAACCAGAACATTGTGCATTGAATTAAGGTACACTGTTCTGTTATGGTGTAATTGTTGCCCATGTAACATACCTTAATTAAGCCATTGTTGCTCTGTAGCTTTCCAATTGCTTTCTCAGCTGCTGAGGCACTCCGACCGATCTCATCTTGTTTCTTCTGCAGCTCAATCTACAGCACAAATAATCATCACAAACACAACTGTAACACATGCTGCAAAGATCCAACACCAAAACTGACATGTCCTACATAAATACATTTCTGTTTTGCGTGATATGAGGAAACTGTAACAACAAAATCAAAAAAGTTCTGTGTGTTCTGCTGTGTTATCAAGACCTCAATCTGCGCGCGTGCTTCCCCCACAGATGCAGTCGTGTGCCCTTCGTGCTCCTGCTTCTCACAGTCCAAGCACACACAGCAGCCGTCCATCAGGCAGAAGCGTTCGAGAGGAAGCTGATGAACCTCACAAGTCCGACAGTCGATGTCGTGGAGGGGATCTACCAGACGGTGGTTTTGAAATTTAGCGTTCTCCAGATGGGGCCTGAGATGGGCCTCACAGTAAGACACCAGACAGGTCAGGCAGGATTTTAGGGCCCTGCTGGGGCCGTCCATGCAGGAGTCACATAACACATCTTGTGGGAGCAGCGTGTCCGACGTCTCGATGGCAGGATCCCTCGGTTCCTCCTTTATGTCTGGGTCATCTGGACTCTCCATCAAATTCTCCCCATTGCTGACAGTTGCCATGTTGAAAAGAGTTTCTCTGGTCACCTTAAACTGTTTTGGCTGCGCTTTAGGTGGTCACAAGGCTTCACTTACGGCTGCTTTTTTCTGCCTTTTCTGTGATCCAGAGACCCTCAGAGTGCATAAGGAAAGAATTAAAAAACCACGCCCATGGTATTTTGCACTCAGCCAGCTGTAGCATTCTCATTTTTCACCCCTCCCTTGTTTAACTCTGTGCCATGCACACTATGCTCAAAACACTTTAGATTCCTCAGATGAGAGGAGGAAATGACGAGAGTATTGTGACTAAGCCTGGGAGGGAAATGAACATCCTCTTTTTCAGTAATGACCTTGCATGTTTACTGATGTTACATTCTCTGGCAAAGTCAGGTTTAAATGTTTATATCAACAGTAATGTTGCTAAGAAAATAGCCGTGTCTCAGTTCTGTCACTAGTAAGGCTGATTAATTACTAAAAACATCAGTATAGTATCATCAGACTAGAATATGGATACTTTAGTGCTGCTAGAAGACCCATGTGGGAGAGTCTTAGAGTGTTTCCTTCTGATAACAGTGTAATGAAAGAGGCATGGAGCTTCCAGACAACGGCATTTATCTACTTCCTGACTTTGTGTCATGGAGCACTGAGGCAACAATGACGCCTGTCTTCTGTGCGTGAGCAGCATGTGAGGATTATGACTGGCTGAAGATGCCAAAACAAGTATTTTCTGCTCACATTTGTCTCCGTCACACACACACACACACACACACACACACACACACACACACACACACACACATACCAAAGTCTTGACAGAGGCGTAAAATGATGTCTTAGTAAACAGGTAATGACTGAGACAGGATGTTAACTGACCTGTTAAAACTATGCTTATATACAAACAGAGCATATTAGTTACACTGTGTGTAAGTAGGAACTCAGTGAATTTATGGGTTTGGTTCACTGATGAGTCAGCTTTCATTTACTTTATACTTTAAAAAATCTTCAAAAAACAACAACAAAAGACACATTTTCTTTCATATTTAATTGTTCAATTACATTCTATCCTCTGACATCATGGTCTAAATGTTATGTGTGTGATTCTGGTGGAAATTAAGAAGGGAACAAATTTGCCCCAAAAAGTAGGCCACGATTAAAAACATTAGGTTCTCCCGCAGAGGATCCCTCAATGTTAACCATGGCTCCACATTATAAAGGCACATATTACTGTGTATTCTGCATATCTTCAATCTGACCCATGAAGAAGTAGAGTGCAGTAAAGAAAGCAAAATGTATACATATATTAGTTAGTTAGTAATTTACAGCTTTTTTAAAATTAAAGGTCCACCTAAATGTAAAAAGTTGAGATAATAAACATCAACATGTGCGTCTGTGCAGATTATTATTATTACTATGACATATAAACCTACAGGATACAAACAACTGGAAGACTTTCATATTGTAAAGACTCATATGAGTGATACACTGAGGTTAGAAATTTCCTAGTGTATGGATAGAACATGCAAAATACAGAACTGCAACATGTTATTTTGTGTATTATAAAATTATCTAAGGATACTGTATTTTCATATACTTCACAATACTAGAGTAATCTCAATGAGTGCTTGGCCTGCATTGCCAGTGAGCCACACTTGGACTGACACGGCTTGCTGTGTGTAAACATGTACAGAGATTAAGTATGGCTACGTTTACATTACAAGCAAATGTGGCCCATTGCATGTCATGCAACCACTAACCATGTTAGTGGTTGCATGTGAGGCATTTCAGGGCAGAGATCTGTTCACACAGATATGTGTCACTTCAAGCATGAATAAGAACAGTCTAGGCAGAAAGATCACATCTGGGGAAATAATCGTAATTGAGCATTAAGCTGTGAAATGTGAACGTAGCCTGTGAGTGAGGAAACAGTCGAGTGGCTCAAGTGGTGGAAGTGTTGCTTGGAATTTACACAGAGAATAATGTTATAATAAAGTTAATGTCAAAGGTATTCATGACAAAAGACACTTTTAAGCAAATGCACAGGCACGAGCAATGCAGGCACATGAAGGGGTAGGATTTACCCCATAGGGGCAAACACGGTTAGGTGACACAATCAACTCTCCGTTGATCCATACAGTGAACATATAGCATTTCACTCTGATAATCGTCTTTCAGTTTGTCAAACCTTGCAGTGCAGGCGACTCCAACCAGCGAAATACAGAGATATTTGCAGGGATCCTGCTGCAGCTAACAAGACGCAGTGAAAGAATCCTGTGAAGAATTTGTCTCAGGCTCGTCTCTTCTTGCTTGACATATTCATCTTGACAGTGTCCTTTCTGCTTTGTGACCATGGATGTACCAGGAGAGGTAAATCATTACATCCTTTCTGTCCATACGTGACATTCACTCCACAATGCTCCACTGACCTTTAAGCGTGGATGAGCACACAGCAAGAGGGACCGTCTACAACAACTTGTATTATCTGCAGGATAGAATGAAGACAAGAGGAGGAACTGTAACTGAAAAGGGTTTATGCTGGAGTACAAAGACATCATAACAAGCTACATGAACAAATACTTTCTGACAACACTGTAGAACTGAAAATCCTTTCACTTACAGTTCTGTGTCCTCGATGCAGTCTGGGTCCTCTATGGTTTCCAGTCGTCTCTTACAGGCATCTAAGATCTTTTTCCTCGGTCCTAAGGGGATGTGGATACTCTTAAGGTCATGGTCAGAGCACAGCAGCAGTGCTTCGAGGTCGATCTTCTCCCTCTTAAAGATGGAGAAAAAGTCACTCATGCTCTGCGTGGCGAGGAAGACTTCCAGAGGGCTGGTTTCAGCCTCATCATCATCGTCCAGTCCTAATTCAACTTCATCCCAGGGCAGCTCCTCCACGTTCCTCTCCTGCAGGCTGCGTGCACTTCCTATACTGTCTTCATCTGCACTCGGGTATTGCTGCAACCGACTGCGTAAACGCACGTTATTGCCTGACTGGTCCACACTGCCGTCATCCCGACCACCGAGGTCAAACATCCCCCCACTTACATAGTTCCTCCTGAAGACCATGGTGCCCAGACCAGGCCTGTTGAACAGGGAATCATGTCCTGAGTCAGTGCTGATCTCAGAGTAATCCACATCGGGCCCGTGGAGGTCCGGCTCGCTCATGGCACGTGAAATGGCATCGTAATTGTCTCTGGGGAACATGTCACGAATGTTGCGGCGGCCACGGTCCTTTGGGTTGACGTAAGTCCCCTGTTTGACAAACATGACATCGTTGCCCAGTTGAAGTCCAGAGAGGGAGCGTACACTCTTCCTCCCATCCTCGTAGATTTTAAAGGTCCCATCTCCTTGTTTCCTCTTCTCCAGCTTCCTCTGGATCTTTGTCTTCCCTCGGTTTGTGGCGTGGAGGGTAGCCTAACAAGACATGAATAATAACAACAATTACAATCACAAATCAAAGGGTTAGATTTTCCAAACATTACTAGTGACCAGTGTTAAAAGCTTTGAGACAGATAGACTCATAGATAGATAGACTCATTAACTAGGCCCATTACTGGAATATCTCAACAACTACGGGACGGATTGTCATGAAATTTGGTTCAGATATTCATGGGCCCCAGAAGATAAATACTGACTTTGGTGATATGTGACTTCCATCCAGCTGACATTCTTGTTTTTAAAGATCTGTCTTTTTAACTATTGAATGGATTGCACTGAAATTTTGTACAGAGGTTCAGATGAATTGTGTTAACTTTGGTAATCCCTTTACTTTTCTGCTTAAGGCACAGACACACCATACAGAGATCAAAAAACTGGTGGTGACGAAGGGCGACTGTTGGTTCACCTCAAGTCGCTTGTGCTTCAAGCAAAAAATTCTACTTGAACACACCACAAAGACTACAGCTGACAGTTAACTGGCACATACGTTCTTCATACCAGCAGGTGGTGGTAGTCTGTATTCATCTAAAAGGGAAACTGAGGACCGACCTATAGGAATCAAGACGCTAGTTAGCCAGTTAGCACATTAACAGCGCAACCCGATGTTAAGACAACAGATTATATTTACTGTGCACTATTTGATAACACAAACAATTATGAACTGTTTCTGCTGAAGAACTCAATGGCTAAAAACATAATCTTACCTTATATAACAAGTTTATCTCATGCCCCCTTGAATTTAGTCATTTGTTTGCTTTCCTCACTTCCTCTTCTCTTCTCATGCACTGAACTGAACTACCAATCAGAGTGATTTCATTCATTCGGGCTCTGCTGTCTTGGTTGCCATTTCAAAATGCTGAATCTGGCGAAAAATAGCAGGCAGGGGCCGGCTAGTGCCAATGGTGCGGGACCCTAAGGCTGTCAACGAATATTCTAAATTTGAATTTAAATTCGAATTTGAAAAAAAAAAAGGACCTTCGAATGTGAAAATTGATATTCGATTGTGGAGAAAAAAAACACACCACCGTAGCTGTCCTCTTTGCGAATGGGCGTTGGACTGGGCCACTGCACTGAACGCACTGCATGACGGGTCAGAGAGGGGGGGGCGAGTGAGAGGTCCGCGGTCGTTTATAACATAATGTTATAGATAATTGTTTTATGTGTTTTAATGTGTAGGTATGTAAATGTTTTCAAAGACGTTTATGTTGAAATAAAAATACCTACAAGTAGTTATGTTTCCTTGTATTAGTTTGCCCTCTTGTGGACATAATGCAAAAAAAAAAAAAAAAATCGAATGGTTTGAACCTATAAGTTATTTTTAGAAAGAATATTCAAACGTCATTTTTGAGCAATTTTGACAGCCCTACGGGACACACTGCAAAAAATAAGAGAACATACGCCCACCATTGTCCCGACACTGACCGATGGCTAACCGTCAACTTGGTGTGTCAGAGCCCTTATCATCTGGCCAAAATTACCATTTGTCCAATAATTTGGTTTATGACCAAATACTTTTAAAGCCAGTGACAATCCATTTAGCCTCAGTCGTACTTCCTGTTTGGTGCTTACTGGCAAATGTTAGCATGCTAACATGCTAAACTAAGATGGTGAACATTATATAAGATAGTTGTTAAACATTAAATATTAATTATTTTTGCAGTGTCACTGTGACCATGTAGGAATTAAGCTTAGTCTTGTCATGTTATACAGTTACGAGAAGGAAACTGAAAACCAGTGACATGACAGCTCGTCAAAACTGAAGTAAAAATAACCCCTCGTGACTGGCTGCAGATGAGGTCATAGACCCTACACCCTCCATGTTAGTAAATAGGAAATGAGACAAATTAAAAGATCAAAGTAATCATGTCAAATAAATGTGATCGTTTCTGTCATTTTAGGTTGATCTTATCACGCTGATGTATGTTCAAGAGTCTCTGATAAGTTTGGTTTTAACTAGTTCTTTGATGCTTTAAAAAGGGAGTATGACATTATGGTTGACTCAGGCGAGTGTATGGGCGGGAGCTCAGTACCACAGCTCCACTCCCTTATCACTACTGCACAGACTATGGCTACAAATAACGTCACCAGCATCTGATGACCACGCCCATATCCGGGATATTTGGGCTTTCATTTGTACAGTGGGAAGAAGAGAACACATATCGTCCATCTTTACATAGCCTGCAGTCTATGGTTGGCAACATGAACCATACAAAACTGCAAAACAAACAGACTTGTCCTTTAAAAATAGACATATAAAAACTCCTGACCTGAGAATATGGCACACTGACAGTGGCTGCATTGAAGTTGTGCAGCTTGTGGCTGAGAGAGCTGCTGGTGTAACTGGAAAAACTCATGACATCTGACGCGGAGGCCTCAGAGGTCTCCTTATGAAACCTCCGCTCCATGCGTTTGTGGTGCTTCTTCTGCATCTTCACGCACTGTTTGATCCGCCGCTCAGCATCGCGAAACGCCCTGTCCTTCATTTTGGTGACCAGCTTCGTGTTGAGGCCTGTCTGCTTGGTAGCGATGGCATCCAGGTAGCGGACACAATCCATGTGATTCTTTGTGGCGGCCATGTCCAACGGCGTGTGGTAGTCGTTGTCCAGGCACCATATGTTGGCACCAAAAGACACCAGGAAGAAAAGGCAGTTGACGTGACCATTGGCAGCTGCCAGGTGGAGCGGCGTGTTCCCCCATATGTCACACTTATCAGGGTTTCCTCTGTGGGTCATAAAAAAAGATGTTAGATACAGCGTTTTGACTTTGTATCACATTTACTACATAAATATTTTCGTCTCTTGTTCAGACTGTTAGTAAGGTTATGGATACCGGTTGCCTCTTTGGCCTTCTGTTCAGATGACTCACTCATGAGTAAGCATGTGATTTTTTGATTATGTTTTCAGCACTGACCTGCCATCCGTGGGTTGTTAATGGGGCCTTATTTAATAATTTATAGTCTAAACACCACATTGCCCTTTCAGAACACCAGCCATAGATCTTCTGTACGCAACAAATTCTTTTTTTTAAAATGCTCTGACCAATCAGCAAATAGGATGGTCTGATTAAAACGACCAGTTAAAGGGATTTACCACTACGCAGGGGCCATAACTAAAACTATAAGCAACATTTACCCTTGGCTGACAGTCCACGACCTTAAGGTTACCTCTGTGTGTGCTGCACTGTCGCTGCCTTGTCTGTAATATGACCACAGGCTTGCCAGCACCACTGCTACACTACCTGTCTCCAGTTTCAGGGGAGGCCGAATAGGTTGTGCCTGACTCCAAAAGCGCGACTGTGCATGGCTGGTGATGTCACGCTGAATTCCTCAAGTCAAAACATACAGTGACTGATTGGATGATGTGGAGGACAGATATGCGTGGAACTTTCTTACTGTTATTTCCCATCATAAGCCTGGCATGTAAATCTATGAAGGCTCATTTGATGGCTCATTACATGGGCAGATTATAAGACAATGGGCTCTGGGGCACAGATATGCAGAAGGCCCCACAACCTTTCCTAAACAGGAGCAAGAGTCATAGACGTTGTGGTGGTTTTGTCTCTCTTTGTCTCTGTCTTTTTTGGCTGTCTTTTGTCTCTTTGTGGTCATTTTGTGTCTCCTTGTGGTCTTTGTATGTCTCTTTGTAGTCATTTTGTCTCTTTGTGGTCATTTTGTGTCTCCTTGTGGTCTTTGTATGTCTCTTTGTAGTCATTTTGNCTCTCCAGTCATTTTGTGTCTATTTGTGTCTGTTCTGTGTTGCTTTGTAATCATTTTGTGTGTCTTTGAGGTCATTTTGTGTCTCCCTGTGATCATTTTATGTCTCTTTGCAGTCATTTTGTCTCTTTTTGGTTATTTTGTGTGTTTTAGGGTCGATTTATGTCTTCCTGTGGTTGTTTTGTATTTCTTTGTATTCATTTGGTGTCTCTTTGTGGTTGTTTTAGCCCTTTTGTAGTAAATATGTGTCTCTTGGTAGTTCCCTTGCATCTATTAGTGGTCTTTTTATGTCTCTTGCTGGTCCGTACATATCAATTTGAATAACAAGTTGCAGGTGAAGGCCAGGGGCACGTCTGACACTTGGGGGCCCTGGGCCTGTACCCAGTAGACCCATTTAATAATCCATCTGTGGCCCATTATTAAAATGTTGTCCAAACTAGTATTCCATCAAGCATTTTACTGATAATAATGTTCAGGATTCTTTAATGGTATACAGCTTGTTTGTGGCCAACACCACTAAATAGTGGTAATTTGACATTTAGTTTTTTCAGTTTAGGGTCATCTGGTTGTATCCCACCCCCTGAGATGGCATGTTTACTGAGCTGTCTTGTGTCTTGTCCCTGTCTTCCAATGCAGCCACGTACAGGCTGCTGAATATTTGATACGATAGACGTGAAGCTACTGTTGAAGTGCAAATGTATAATTGATGGATTGTGTTGTAAGGTTTTCTCAGGGAATGTGTGTCAGATCTGCTGGGCCCAACCTGGGCAGCGATTAGCAAAGTCCCACTCTGATTTCAGCCCCCTTGCTCTTCTTTTGTCCGGACAGGATTAGTTTTAAATGGTCAGAAAGAATAGGCAGTTTTAGGATCAGTGCAAAGTCGAGTCCAAATGTCTTCAGAGCGTGATGGACAGTACGTGGCAAACAGCCAAGAAAGAGACAATAAAACAATGACCAAACAAAGGAGTTACACTGATAACCTTATGCTGAAATACACAAAGAAGCATATAATGCTATGAACTGCTGTCAAAAGATAAACAGCAATTAGTCAATTTTTATTTTTAGAAGAAATATTTATCACCCTTAGATTATGCAATATGCTGGTTGTAGGTAGAGACCATCTCGCATGATAGCTTTATGTGTCATAATTTATGTCCGTCCCCGTAAAATGCTGACCGCAGCGGTGATAGGTCTGCCCACTAATCTCGCCCCGTTCTTTATCACATTATGGCTGTGCGCGTCTTCACTTCCTCTGACAGCTTGATGTTACTGCAGCCCGCCCAGTGCAATATACCAGCCAAATATAGCACTGCATGGCAACTTTCCCATGAAACTGTCAAGCAGCGTTAAACTTCTCTTCATTATATCTCTGGGTCTCACACGTTTGGTGCTTCTGTGAAACATTATGGCAGCTATTACGGTTTAATTTTAGTACCTCATGTCAATCAGGAGTTTATGTTTTTGCTATCAATAGAAGCACGCTATGTCCTTGGCAGCCGAATGCCTCCAGAGTTTGTCTGTATGTACTCTGTGGGAAATGGTGAATTTCTTTTTATCATGTATAGCACAGGAAGCTAGCACACTTTGTTGCCTGCATGTTCTAATAAAAAAAAACTTTCCTCATGTGTGGTATTTTGCATTCAGCAAACCAAACACAGATGAAAGATGTCGACTCACTTTCACAGCAAGTCTCTCACAAACTTTCCTCAATTAAGCAGATTCATAATGGGGCCCATTTTTCTGGCTGACAAGCAAACCAGGTCAGCCAGAAATGACGAGGAGTGGGCTGTTCGTGATGACCAATCAGATTTGCACACTTTGCTGAAGCAAGGCGAGCATTTATACCATGGCACAGTCTCCTAAAATTATCATATCCGCTGCTCATTTGAGTTTTGCATCTGATGATATAAAATCAGCACTTATGTAATGATAGGTTACAGCCTCTCCATATAGCCATCTCCCAAAAAAGTACTGAAATGCTCCCTGTTACATAACAGATCGTGATTAGGAGTGAGTTATAACTTATGTTTTAAAGTTATTTCATGAGCCAGTGTAGACGCTGGAGTTGTTATACTGTCACTGAGTGCAGGACTGCAGAGCATTTGATGAACAGTACTTGCCACAGCAATATCTTTATGACTTATCCCATGTATAGGCACTTTAATGAGAGGTGCTCCTGCTATCAGCTGACCTTGAACTGTGTTATCATGTTAAATGACATAGAGGTGTGAAAGATACACAGTCAATGATTCTGTGTGCCTTTGAAAATGACTCACCATCTCCTGCTATGACATATTGGTAATCCTCTTTTAGATAGTGATAATAAAGTTACATAGTTATGAAAATACCTGGTGAATGTGTGATTAATCGATTTAAAATGCTTTAACTGTGAAGGTCGGAAAGAAATGTAGGAAAAATGTAGAATATATGATGCAAAAAAAAAGAAGATGTCCCTGAAATGGTGGGTACAGGCCTGTTAACATCATGCGCAGAAATATTTTTCATCTTGAAAATACAGTGTCTACCCCAACATTTTTTTGACATCGCCAAACAGGCACCTCCCAAACTGGTTGTTTAGTTAACCATTAAATACTTTTCATATTCTATACCTTCACAGTATGGACCACATTAAGCCCAATCAGTCTGACTGACATTAATAAATGAGCAATTAATCCTAAATTTCTGTTCCACAGAGCAGGAAGAGTGTATTTTAAGGTTTTACACCACTCGTTATGTTGAATAAATATCCACTGTTGCACACTGTCATGTCCTATTTAACCTAAGACATGGAAACACAACAGCCATCATAAGTGAAAATGTCAAGAATATTCTGGAGTGCTGCTGCTCTGCTTTGGGGTTTATTATATAACCACTAGTAACCATTGCAACCATCAACCACTGTCCTCACTCTCTGCTTGCTGTACTCGGTAGAACATATCAATGACCATTTGGACAGTAAGTCTTGTTGCCATGATCTCAGTCAGGTTCCTTTACATTATGCTTTTGAGCTCTGTTGGTTAGCTGGGAACTGATGGGTGTCAGTGTGTTTATTTTGAGATTATCTCGTCACACTGCAGGTGCATGGGGACAGTGTCAAGGCATGCTTTGGCCTCTGTTCCTTATGTGCACCATGAATGATGATGCATTAGCTGTTATATAAGACCAACAGGTGCCTGTCTCGATAGGAACCTGGGACAATGTGGTGGGAACAAGTGACAAGGTCCCTGCTGTTACCAATGTCCCGTTAAAAAAAATACACACATGGGCAAACCATGGCCTTTGCTGCATGTCGTCCCCCCTCCCCCCATGCCAAAAACCATCCTATCAACCAAACCAAAAAGCCTTAAAAATATATTTAAAATGCAAAGACATGGCACTAAACTTTCACAGTTTCAAGATTGAAATGATGAAAGAGATTGCATTGATTTGGCCCACTTTGGTGGATCTAAAACCCATGTCAATAGGTTAAAATTTGACCTAGAAGAGCCGCAATGTCCAAAACTTAATGGCAGCTGTATAAAAGTATAACATGTTTAAAATATTTCCATTTTTGTGTGGTCACTTTAAGGAAAAGTCATCAAATTTAAGGCTAAAAGAATGCATTTAGGGTTTGACTGCTGTCAAATGTCGAAACAGTTTAAATTTGACCCACTTTAAGGATTCAAAGTGCTCCTCTTGTCCAGGAGAAAAGCCTGAGGATTCTGTGTAGTTAGAATGCCAGGTCCTCTGGTATGTTCAACTACAATAGCCTAATTGCTGGACTCTGTAAACGATGACCTACATTGTCAGTGGTGTATTGTTACTTGAGTAGCTGGACTTTGTGCGGTTTAAATGCAAAATGCCTCTCTTTAAGTAGTTTGAGTATTTAAAGATTGTTTTACCTTATTATTTCTACTAAATTGGATCATTTTTCGTTATTGTTTGCGTCATTCTGCACGATCTGACACTGCAAATTGATTGCAAGACAGACAATAGTAAAATAAGTCCCTTTTGCGTTTTAATACCCAAGATGAGTGGCTGAAGATGGACACGGTGGTGCGCACACGCCCTCGAAAGTCATGCAGCAACCAATAAAGTTTCGCTACCCACCCCCTCGCCACGATCAGCCGCAGAGCCTCCAGGTTGCCGTGATAAGCAGCCCATAGCGTCGGCGTCATGCCATCCTCATCCGGCGCATTCAGATCCTTCCGAGTCGCCTCCTTCAGCAGGTCCAGGTAGCCGTCCCGGGCCGCCTTGTGGTACCTGTCATTCATGGTGAAGAATTAATCCACCCTGCTCGACTCCATTCCGTTTCATCAACACCATCACCACCACCATCGTCGTCGTTATGCGGCGATGGGAGTGGGAGCAGACCGGCTGAGGTGCCTCTTAGTCCCGCAGTTCCCTCACAGCCAGTGGCTCCTGATCAGCGCAGGAGCGCGTCGGTGGTATCCAGGGACGCCACGGTGCGCACCGTGTGGGTAACAGTGCTCCCGGTGGCCGAGGTGGTCCAACACAGACACACAAGAAATCCCCCCAAAATGACAATAAGCCCACAAACAGCTAGTTTATCTCAGAGAAATTAAAGTTAGTACTGTTATTTAATGATGCCACCATTCATTTCAAGCCTGTGTGTCTGAGGCTCTCAGTAATCACATTAAAAAGACATTATAGTTGCCAGTTTGTTAAGCACATAGAATTAAAGCGATGTACTGTAATGCAACAATCCTGCAATAAACCCCACCTTGAAAAGGGTTGTTTTAGAGATGTGTTCATTCAACTGTATGGTCATTTTGGAGGATGTATGAGGTGCTGTGGAACATATTGCACCTCTTTGGTCTCTGCAATGACTACATATAAAAGTCATATTCCCATGGACCTCTGATCTGGTAGAATATTTACACGTTTTTTTATGTTTTAATAAATCTGAAAACATTTCTGAAACCTTTCCTTTCCTCTCTCATTCCTCACCCAGGAATAATTGTCAAGCCAAAAATAGTCACAGCACTTAGGTTACATAAACTTGTTAAGGAAATAGTTAGCACAAGCATTTCAGGATGTGTAAGCATTACTGGAGCATCTCGTTCATTGTGAAACACGGGGAAGAGCCAGAGCCATTCTGGTGTCATTGTTTGTCCAAGTTCTTTTGAATCAGCCATTGTTCTCACTTTAAACTTTCCACTGCTGGTAAGTTTCACAGCTCAGACACATGAGTGCAGAGAAAGGACGAATTCATGGGTGCCACTGCAATGAAAAAGTACCTCTGCTGTCAGCCCCACCCCGATGAAAGGGCATAAATCTTCTAAACTATGGTCATACTAATACTACTACTAATAATAATACCTTTATTTATAGGCCTAAGGTGCTTTTCAAAGCAAGATACAAGGCGCTTTACATACAATTAAAAGGGAAATAAGCAAACAGTTATTAAAATATAATGATAAATGCAACAAAAGAAGATAAAACAACAGTAAAAAAAATCAAAATTAAGCCTAAAATAGAGATTTAGAGGAAGACAATGCGATGGTTTCCCTGATCCCCTCCTGCAGGCCATTCCACAAATAAGTATCGATCTGAAATAAGCATAGTTGCACCAGAGGCACCGGACTGAAGCTCTCAACCAATTGAAACTTCCACAACAATAGGCAGAGATAATGGCCAGGCTTTTTATGGACAACCCCTCGGGCGTTTCACAGAGATAAGATACAGAAGCCGCACTTCATCGAGCCATGAATAGCATTAAAGAACTGAAAGTATTCCCTCCAAGCAGTGAATCAAACAAAAAACAGATAAGCGACTAACACCTGCTCCACCTATTTAGAGAATTTAGATCATGTTTAAGTTTTGAGGCGTAGCTGCATGAGGTCAGCTGCAGGAAAACGGGACAAGACAACTCATAGAGCCTCTAAAGTATTTATAACTGCAAAAAAAAGACGATGAGGAAATGATATTTAATGTCACATGCAGTTTTGTTGTCCCTCTTAGGTTTATTTTGTGCATGCTGTTAAGACGTAGAAGATGTATTGTATAATATCAAAAAATTGCTGTTTATCTGAAAAGGAACCGGTTTCTGGTATTTTGGAATTTGTGATTAAAGGTTTTTCCTGGAAACATCTTTTGAACTTTACATGAATATTTTGTGCAAAACACCCTGTGTTTGGTGATAATATGGTGTTGTTCATAACAGATTTATTGACATTTATGACTGTACAGTAAACCACTGTGGGTTTTGAAGGTGTATAAAAGCCACGACAGCTCAGACTGCCTCTCAGAATCACACTGCATCAGGTAGGCTTACAGGTGTCCTGAAACCTTTCCGTCATTATTGAAAGGTCGCCGCTTTGTCTGATTGTTTGCTAAATTGACAAGAGCTACTTTTACCTGATTATATTTCACCTGTCCTGATGTTACTCCTGATTTTATCAGAGATGCAGAAGGAAAGTGTGGATTAATTACCTAGAGAAAATAACACAGCTAATGCACAGGAAACATGTTTGTGGATTCTCACTCAATACAGCACCATTAACATGCATTGCTTGCCAAGAGGAGGAAAGGGAAGGTTTTGTTTAGCACCAACAGGGTGACAATTATGCTGATTTTGTGTTCATGGAAAGGTTTTGCCTGGGCGGGATCGGCCTTTACAAGAAGTCAATGAGTGGGTGTAGCTGTTAAACCTGTAATGTCTCATATGAAACCACATGCAGCATATAGTGCAGATGTGAGCTGAGCTTAGAGAGAGGAGGGATGTGTTTGAACACTAGCTATCCGTGCCACTGTCTGAACGATGGCGATCCCTGTGAACCATGCAGGATGACTGCCAAAGAGAAGGAGACAGAGGAGGCCCACCTGTCCAACAACATCAATGCACCGAGCCGAGCGGCCAGCATATGTGAACCTGACCTGAACATCCCTTCCATGGGAGCAGCGAGGGAGCGGAGTCACAACTGGGGATGGATGGTGTCTGGGATCATCTGTGTAAACATTCTGATCCTGGGCTGCGCCTTGGTCAGCGGCAGCGCCTACAACAATGTAAAGATCAGCAGCGTTGACCTGCAGGTTTTCCTCATCATCATCATCCTCCTCACCTCCATCTGGATGATTTATTATGTCATCTATACGGCCAGGACAGAAAATGCTATTGTTTACAAGGATGGTCATGCTGGACCTGTGTGGCTCAGGGGTAAGTGAAGAAAAAAGTTCAGAATTTGTTTTTTAATCAACAGATCATTTTGAAATAGTTTCATGATTTTAATTCTTGCTCCTTCAGGTGGACTTGTGCTGTTTGGACTGCTTAGTATTATCATGGACATTTTCAAGATAGCCAGCTATGTGGGCTACCTTCACTGCGACTCTGCTGTTAAAGTTGCATTCCCTGTGGTGCAACTTCTTTTCATAATTGTGCAGGTACCTATCACAGAGAAATTTCCCAAAAATAATTGCTTTTATCGTTGCAAAATATTCATATGTTTGTGCAATCGTTTTGCAGACATTCTTTTTGTGGATCCACGCCAAAGACTGTGTGCAGCTACAAAGGAATATTACACGGTTGGTGATGAATGGATTCCCTTTTTATCACTTGCTGTCTTTGTAAGCGTCCACTCCCTGAGGGAATCTATCTGATACTTATAAATGAACTCTTCCCCTTGAACATTTGTTCCCCGAGAAATTGAGAGTAACTTAGACAACTGAGAGTATATTTATACTGGAGCTGCAGCCACATTACTGATGTTTACATACATTTCTCTTTATGTGCAGACCTTAAAACGTGCGGTTATTATATTGTTTGTATTACAGTTAACTGCAATAGATTAATATTGGTTAATCTAATTATTTTCTTGATTGGTTGATGAATGATTTAGTTGGTAAAATTGCAGAAAATAGTGTAAAATGCTTATCACAATGTGGTTATTCAATCAAAAACCCAGTTATTCAGTTCACTATAACAGAGAACTAAGAAAATCATTAAGTATTCACATCATATTTAATATATCAAAAAGCTGGAAATTGTGTTTTTTTGTCATTTTTGCCTAAATGACTTTAATTTGTTACCATTTTGTAAAAATTGTAATACACCAGTTTCGGTTTGAAATCTAAATTAAACTTAAAAGCAACTATTATTACGTGGTGGCTACTGATTGCAAACACAGCGCCCATATTCAGTATAAATATGAGATTAAAATCTGACATTAAAGCAGATGATTCAAGTTCCTGTACACTGTTTTTGTCTCTGATCATGATTTCCTTTTGTTTCCCTCTGGTGTTTTTTATTCAGCTGTGGGCTGATGCTCACCCTCTCCACAAATCTGGTCGTGTGGATGACTCTGGTCACTGAGGAGTCCGTTCACCAAACGACATTTCCTGAATATCCGGAGAACGAAACTAAAATCTATGGACGAAAAATGTACATCTCTAAAGGTAATTAAAGCAGATAGCAGTCAGTATAATACCACACAACAAGGGCTGCAACAGTACGAGAATTTCATGGTCGGATAACCGTCTCGTACAGTTTCAGGGTCACGGTGTATGCATAAGTATTATTATTGGTTAAAATGAACCATAAAGGAATGTAAACCATAGATAAGCAAATGTACACGGTATCATAACTGTCAATTTTCCTACCACAGTATACAGTTCCACAGTTTACTGCTGCAACCCTAAACAAACCATAACACGTTTGTCTCCCTGTGCCCCGTCATGTCTTACAGCTGGTTACGGAGATGATAAGTGCAAGTGCAGCCACGGTTCATGTAGCACCTTCAAAAATGCATACTACTACCTGTACCCCTTCAACATCGAGTACAGTCTCTTTGCCTCCGCCATGGCATACGTCATGTGGAAAAATGTGGGCAGACTGACAGAAGAACACGGACACCACCACTTCAAGTTCCGTCCCAAGGATGTATTTTTTGGCCCACTGGCAGGAATTCTCTTAGTCGTGGCAGGTCTGGCAACCTTCATCGTGTATGAGATGGTAATGGGTGACGATGACAGTGATGAGGACGAGAAAGACCACGCAGTGATGATGCACTTTGTCATGAATATAGTGATAGTGACCCTGATGTCCGTGTCCACTGTGATCGGCTGTGCCGTCTACAAGTTTGACCACAGGGAGCACGTGTCTGAGAAGAACCCCACGCGCAACCTGGATGTGGGGCTGCTGGTGGGAGCCTCGCTGGGGCAATTCATCATCAGCTATTTCACCATCGTTGCCATGGCTGCAACCGGAACCAAAGGCCACCTAAACAGGCTCAACCTGACCTGGGCTATCCTGATGATCATCCAACTCGGCTTGCAGAACCTTTTCATCATCGAAGGTCTACACCGGGAGCCCTTCCACGAGGTGTACGAGGTGCATCCGATCACTGTGGTTGCGAATCCATACGTGTTGCAGTCGGGCAAAGACCTGAGCATGCTTGAACGATCAGAAAATGACCCAAAGGCCAGCCCGGTACTCACAACACACAGCCAGCACAGCCACATGGCTGAGCACAGGCACAAACTGTCATGGAAGAGACGGGTGTTGAAGGAGGTCTGCGCGTTTCTGCTGATGGGCAACATCATAGTGAGTATCATTCTCCCTCACACGCTCAAAGTCACTGTTTTAAAATTCACCAAGTACTCAACCTGTTCTCCTTCCTTTCTGTGACAGCTGTGGATCATGCCAGCATTTGGTGCTCGACCCCAGTTCGACCACGACGCTGAAACTGGATTCTACAAATTCAACATGTGGGCTGCGGTTGTGAATGTTGGACTCCCCTTTGGCATCTTTTACCGCATGCACTCAGTCGCCAGCCTGTTTGAGGTCTTTGTGCTCTCATAACGCTGCGGGGGCATCCGACGTGTACGGCCAACTGTTTTGTTAATATAAAGCTGTTTTGTATAAATCGTAGTTTGTTTTGATGATGCTTTGTTATTTCTCCATAAAATTGTGAAGCAGATGTTGACTGACGAATATCATCACTTTGTCACACGTTGCCTCTTGTGATGTTATGGCCTGTGTGTGTGTGTGTGTGTGACAGTGTAAATATACTCCAAATGTTATTTTTAGAAGTCAAAAAATAATGAGTTGCGAAGCTAATCTTGTATGACTCGTTTTATGCGTCAGCCTCTTTATGCACAAAATAAAGGCAAGCATATATAAGTTGAGTGAGAGCATGATTATGTCACCAGGTGTTATCATTACTAGTGTGATTATTATTAAGAGCACGCACAGTTGTAGTAGTTGACCTAATGAAAAAACTATAGTAGCTTATTTTGAAAGACCAAAGTCTGAAAGCAGCTCTAGCTAGCATCTAGTTTGAAGCAAAGTTTTGAAGCAAAAATAACACAGTTTTTATTTTATTTTTAGAGACTTAATTTTGCTGAATTTTTTCCTGAATTCATGGACATCAGGAAATTTTTATAAACCAAATGATTAACTTATTTAATCATAAAATAATTTGTAGCTAAATGGATAATAATAATAATATCATTTGTTAGTTGCAACCATAATTATTTTTTTGGGGGGGAGACTTTATTAGGCTCTAAATGTACTGTATGCTGCTCGGCCTATATAAATAGCTTTGTTACCTTATTGCTGCTACCTGGATTTCAGGCATTAAAGTACCACTTTATGTTGTTTTAATCAAGCTGTATTTAGTTAAAAAACAAATTTTGTCATAAATGAAAATGAACAAGTGCAAGTTTCTGAAATAAGTGCCATTTGGGTGGTATTTTGTGTGCACTGTTGTTATGGTTTATGGTGTATGTGGCTTACTTTTGTTTGTTTGTCTGTTTTTCTCTTCTCTCTTTCTTTTGAACTGAGCTACCATGCTGTGCCAAAAAAAACTATCAACTTGGTTGCGTGGCGATAACAATAAAGAATTGATCTACCTATGCATCTATCAGAGTGATCTTATATGAAATACAAAAAAATAAAAAAAAACTATGCAACAAGTCAATGAATTAAATGCACTAATGAAACCAACTAAAGCTTTTGGAAGAGCTTACAAAAGTGATACTCAACTCACAGAGCCAACTCTGGCTTGCAGCTGGGTGCCAACAATGAAAATAAATTGATTCACACTGGGGATTTTTTTTTTCTTTTGTACTCTCAATGTCAATAAGATACCACAGTGCACTAAAAAAAGCATCAAAATAGAGCTTGTTCATGACAATGAGCCAGGGGTGGATCCCTCGGACACCCCCGATGGAAGTCCAGTCTAAGCCCAGAAAGTCCTCTAATTCTAGGTAAGCACCCTGTGGAGGTTTCACCTGACCTGCTGCTTCTGTATTTGCCTCTTGACAAAGATGAGTAAGGACAGTAAACGTGGAAAGGCTGAAAAAAGGCAATTCATTAATAACTGATACATTGTAATGTTTATAAACTGGCCCCTGGTTTCCTGTCATTTTGCAAAAGTGTCTCCCAGCTTAGAAGCTTGAAATAAAAGCATTTATTAGCACAGGAACAATCACATGCGACATAAATTACCATTTATTTGTACTAGATATGTCAGGCTTACCTTTTAGTCAGGCACATTTGAAGCCACTCTTCCTCGGGGTCCTCAGCACACGGTTTTGTTTACAACCACGTCACCCGGAAGTGTCGAGATGCGGAGACAGGTGAACGATGCTAAATATGATTATTTGTGATTACCTAGACACATATTTGTATTTGAGTGTAGTGTACCTCGTCTGAATCGATATTTTTCACTTTAATATTCACACATTTCTCATTGAAATGACGAACTAAGCTGGAAACAGAGCTAATTTGGCAGATTAGCATTAGCATTAATCTGCTAATGTTGTATTTATCTTCTCAGGATTCCCAAGATGCGCCTCTTTTCGGCGAAGATGACGGTAACGTCGGGCTGAGAAAGTCCAGAATAAGGTGCTACTTTGTGGTTATGGCTAATTGCTCTATTAAAGGTCCCGCTGTTACCAAATACAAACAATAAAATCTGTGTTTCAGACATCCGCTGGCCTCATTCTTCCATCTCTTCTTCCGAACAAGTGCCATCTTGGTCTACTTACTGTGCGACATCTTCAGCAGTCGTTTCATCGCCTGCATGGTCACCATCATCCTCCTGCTGTCATGTGACTTCTGGACTGTCAAGGTGAGCAGGTCAGGTGCACCACTGTGTGTGGATATATATATAAATACTCCTGTTTTATGCTTGAGTTTCATACATAACACCGTGCATGCAGGGCTGCAATCAGACATTACTATTAGCAGCATTAAATCTGCAAATTGTGTTCCAGAGTAAACAATCATTTAATTAAAAAAACATCCCAACTCCAACTATGTTTATTTCACAATCACACAGGATGAAGAAAAGCATGATAATCATTCATCATCATTATCATCATCATCATCAATTCATCAAAATTCCATTCACAATTTACACTACTTTTGCTTTACTTTCACCAAAATGACGTCAGAAGAACAACTAGGCATTATAATCGGATGAGGCTAATGTTTCACAGCAGGTGAACAAAGCACAAAAGCTCCAGTTTTTCAGCTTACATTTCATTTCAAGTCCAGTGGCGTGCAGGTTTGCCCATTGAATGTGTGGAGGTAGGGGGTTCCAGAGCCTGGGGGCAATGCAGCACCCATGGGCCTGAGGCGTGAGGTGGGAATAGTCTGGAGACCAGCAGAGGAAGAGCACAGGGAGTGGAAGGGGGTGTACTCTTGGAAGGGGGTCAGAGAGATAGTTGGGGGCCAGGTTGTGGAGGGCTTTGAAGGTGAGCAGAAGGTTTTTGTAATCAGTCCAGTACTGAACAGGAAGCCAGTGTAGTTGGATGAGAATGGGGGTGTTACTTTGTTACTGCTAAAGCATAATATATTGCTGTAACGTGTTACTTTTGTAAATTTTTTAACGCCTTACCCCCAACACTAACTACATTTACATGCTGTCTCTTTTATTTAACAATTTTTATTCCACGTTTGTCTTATTTTGTCTCTTTGCATCTCCGTGTCCCTTGTTAGATTAAATCTGGGGTTGTGTGTGTGTGTGTGTGTGTGTGTGTCATGTCAAATCAAATCAAAGTACCATCCCAGTGGGAGCCCCAAGGGGCCTGGACAGAGGATGGTACACCAATTCGGGTCACATCAGAGGTAGTGTGGTGCACCCAGATCAGTACTAGGAAATCCAAGGCTCCTGATAGAATGGATAGGAATGTGCTACAGAAGTGTTGTGAGCAGTTGAGTCCTGTATTCGCTAAAATCTATAAAAAAGCAGATTCATTGCATCCTCTCTGGCCTGAATATGCACTCTTACATTCAGGGTGCAGGTATAGCATGCCCAGGATGCATCACATCATTTGTCTCATGAGGCATTCAGCTGCTGAACAACCTCTAACCACAAAGTCTTGAGCTGGCACTTCTTTAACCCCCCACCCTTTTTTTTTGATACTCTTTGATGGTTATTTGTGCAAAGCAAATTCCCCTTGGTGCAGTAAAGGTGTCATTCATTCATTCATTCATTCATTCAAAGTAGAAGGCTTTCATTTCCAGATGTGTTTCTTTTTTGCCCCAGAATGTATCTGGCAGATTGTTGGTGGGCCTTCGGTGGTGGAATCAAGTGGATGAAGATGGGAAGAGCCACTGGGTATTTGAGTCAAGGAAGGTAAGCAGATGCTCATCAGATACAATCCTAAGAGCCCGGCGGGCATTTGCTCAGGATTCTTTTCAACGCAAGAGAAAAGAATAGTTTTCCTAACAAAGGTTTCTCACGTGAAAAGCACATTTGGTAAAAACAACATCCTTTGTAAGCTAAACAGCCTTATTGCGTTTCCTTTTTACAATTAAATGTGACCTTGGCAGCAAGTCAGCGCCACTTCTTGGGTAGTAATAGGGATCTCAGTAAATACAGGGGTGTTGGAAGTAGCACAGAGGTGACTGCATTCCTGTGTGTGCATCTACAATTACACGGCTTCAGTACACCTCGCAGCGATTTTTTTAAAGTGCTGCTCTCACATTTGTTAATCCTTTTTACAGTGTAATGTAGCCGCGTGACCTTACTGCACAATATAAGATAGTGTAACATAAAACAGCTGCATTGTCCTCTCTTAGAAATATCATACTGCACAATGGGGACATTTGACATGAATTTCCAAAGCCTATAACTTTTATCTTGGATTTTTATTCAATAGCATGAAATGAAATCTTGTCTGCTTTTCCCTGACAGACACATAGTCTGAGCATGACGTCCAGCGCCGAGTCACGGATCTTCTGGCTCGGACTTATCGTGTGCCCCATGTTCTGGATCGTTTTTGTGTTCAGCACCATCATCTCGTTCAAGATCAAATGGCTGGTCAGTTCAGTGTTTACGTGAAAGTGAATGCTGATTTCTGTCTAACAAGCTGCTCATTGTCTCGTTCATGTTTGTGCCACGCAGGCTGTAGTAATCATGGGCTTGGTTTTACAATGGGCCAATCTGTATGGCTATGTGCGATGCAAGGTGGGAGGGAAGTCCAACCTGAGTAGCATGGCAAAGAACTATCTTGGTGTACAGATTTTTAAACAGGTATGTAAAGATTAATCATATATCCCTGCTTCCATCTGATTGGCATTATTCATTACATTCTCCATTTTTATTTTTTTTATTTGTTTTTTATTAAAGGCAATGAAGAAAACAGAAGATCCTTGAAGTTGAGAGGAGTGTGATGGGACACGTTATATTTACATGATACATGCTCTTTTGTGAGGGTTGTGGATTTCTTACAATTTCACTCAAGTTTTTGATAGGACTGATTTTGTATACGTGGTTTCCTCCGAATTCATCGACTGATGAATTCATGAATAATTGCCAAACTTTTCTAATAATTGAAATACACTATCGCTGCTTTTGAAAATACATTCCATACAGTGGTTTTGCCTATTGCCAATTAGCTCAGAGCACACAGAGCTGTAGTTTTTGTTACTAATGCAAGCTAATTGTGAAATGTAAACCACTGTCACAATAGGCTTTCGTTTATCCTACAGCAGGATGGTAACCTCGGTATTTTTCATCCTTTTTCCCATGTTTTTTTGGCTAAGTGCCTAATGGGAGTTACAATTATAGAAGTTAGTCCAGTATTAAGCAAGTCTTCAGTGGGGAAACAAGCTGCAATGTGACCACGCGGGCCATATGGCACTGTCAATTTATGGCCATTTATGGAGTTGTTTTTGCCACTGAACGGCTCAACACAACAACATTGTGGAAAGCATCACTACAGAGATAGATGTTTTTGTTTAAGAGGAAGATCGTTTTTGTTTAACCAGAAACATCCCCGAATTTGCCATCTCCATCTCCATCACCATCGCCAACCCCACCAGACTCCATGTAAATGAACAATAATTTTAGCGTGTATAGAACCAGCATATTTTCACAGCTAACTGATTGAACTAAGGATCAATTTTAACCAAACCAGAGTTGGTGATTTTCAGAACAACGTAAAGACAAATCAAAGCAGTTTTTGTTTGTTTTATTTTGTTTCTGTCAAGTTTGAATGCAGTGTGTGTTATGATGATAAAATTACTGTTAATTTAAATGGAGTCTGGTGGGTTTGGCAGTTGCAATTTCCGGGCTGTTCCTGGTTAAACAAAAGGAATCTTAGTCTTAAACCAAAAGGTCGACCTCTACGGATCATTTTCATAATGTTGGCAGACACTTGCAAAGAAATTCTGAGCCTGTCAGTAGCAAAAATAAACACTTGTAGTAGCAGTAAATTGACGGTGCAAACATGCCTGAATGGTTACATTACAGACTACTTCACAGTCGCTCAATACTGACCAGGTTTTAAAATGTGTTGTCTCCATTAATCACTCAGTCACAAAAACATGGGAAAATAGGGTCCAGTTTTGAAGATACAGAAGTTACCCTTTAGGAAGGTAATGTTAAAATGCCTGGTTCCTGATGGTGCTCGGATCAAGGCAATGTGCACTTTTGTGACTGCCTCTGCCCTGCAGGCAGCATCTTTGAATGTACTGTATACTCTTATAAAAAGGGCTGTTGGGGATAAAATATATATATTTGTCACCATATTGTGCCTATTATTCAAACCTGGATTGTGGACCTTTATACTACTGCTTTATGTTGTTTTAATCAAACTGTATTTTGTTAGAAGAAGGTATGGTTGGGAGAAGTTTATTAAGTTTGACATGTTTTGAAAGAAGGTGTGGGTGTGATTTTATATAAAAACTGGTCATTTACCTTGAATGTCTCTGGAAAATCGTGTTTTCTGAGAGAATAAAATGATAAATACAACAATGAACTTAAAACTGTCTTTTGTGGCTCTTAATGTCAATCTGTTTAGTGGCTTCTGTGATTGTGTTATCTACTGTATACTGAACTGTAATTCCAAATGAGACACTATGTCACAAGTGGTAGTCTATGTTCAAAGTGTAAGCGTTTAATTTTCTAAACATTATGTAATTAAAAATCAACATTATCACCTCTCATAAGCTGCCCTATATAGTTTTTTATTATCCTGGAACATAGACAGAGTCCAGCTGGTTGAAATTTCATCAGAAGCTGTGCAGACACTTACCGGGGTCACTAGTCTGTCTGCAGTGAATGATTCAACCACTAGGTGGCAACAAAGTTACATCAGTGTTGAGCAGATTCTGAGTCCCATACATCATTTCGTTTGTCTTTTCCTTCATGTATTTGTAATTGTATAGACATATATTGTGTATTGTGCACTTCATTCCATGGATTTCAATTCCCAAAAAAAATCTTGGAATACAAGTACTGAGGAGGGTTTTATTCAATATTAGAAAATCCTCAAGAATAATCCTCAGTGCCTATGTGCAGTTTCACATAGACTGACCACGTCAGTGAGTAGAAAAACGTGGGACAGACATAATGACCGACTGACAAAATGACACTGACAGTTTCCGTGATTATGTACAGCATACCATACCATGACTTAGTCACACCAAAAATTAGAAAAAAACCCAAACATTGGTCCACAGGGGGAGCCACAGCAATCGGTCGCTTTTTTGCCATTTTTAAGCATTTTTCTGTTGTTATAGCGCCACACAGTTGTCAATTAGAGTTAAATTTCTCCAGTCAC
>NC_065523.1:22202512-22307075 GCF_006386435.1 Epinephelus moara | reverse complement strand
TGAGATATGCCCATTCAAAGTTTGCAATTTCAATGGGTTGCTATAGCGCCCCCTTTGGCCAATTGATGTAATATTGCTTCATTCGCATCCTCCCATGACCCTCTACCACTGTGCCAAATTTCACATGGATTGACCAAGTCAGTGAGGAGAAAAACATGGAACAGACACACAGACACACCCATAGACAGAGTTTTCATCATTATATAGTAAGATAAGATGGAAAGAATTTGACTGGATGTAAGAAAGCAGATGTTTTAATACACATTTTATTATTTATTCATATGTGAAAGAACCAGCTGCAGCATTATGCTGAGAAACTGTACAGAAACAGGAGAAAAAACATCCTCTGGGACTGTCCAGTAATTCAAGGGTTCGGAGAAAATGTTAAAAATGAAATTAACACAATATAGAAGTGGATGCCCTCACATCCATTTTTACTTTTGAAAGGATCTATAAATAAGACACATATGGCACAGACCAGAGGTATATATTGTGGATACTTTTACTGATTGCAAAGAAAATTAGAACTGTGAAATGAAAGGACACAAAACCACCAGCTAGAACTCAGTGGTTGCAGAGACTGAACAGGTTTACACAGAGAAACAAATGACTGCAAGTCTGCAACTGAATATGGACTCCATTATACAAAAGTGTACTTGTGTTACACTGTGCACAGGTGTTTAACCAAGTGAGATGGGTCATCGTAAAAAAAAAAAAAGACATTGAGCTGGAGGAACATGGTTTTGTCCTTTGTGCAGATGCCCCAGTTTTAAATAACTATTCCATATACTTACATACTTTATGTGATTAAAATGACATCAAAAGGCTGAAATTCTCTTATTTGGTAAATTCCCACAAATATGCTGACACACACATCTTTATCAGACACGAGAGATGAACTACAAAAACAAATCAGCACTACAGTGTTTGAGATACAGAGAATGTGATAAACGTATGCTGTGATCTGCATCAGTCTTTGAATCTGTATGTTGAATTAGAATTGGTAAGATCGTATTTGTTTCAGCTCACTCTGTCGTTATAGTAACGACATGCATTTCATTAGTACCAGAAATCAAAATGGTTAACTGTGCATTTATAATTTACCATCACATACGTCATAGCAGAAAAGTAGAGGATGGCCGAAATGAAATAGAGCCAGAAAAATGCCTTATCCAGTTTGTTGGCAAACATTTGATGTCTCTCACTTTCCAGTGTCTGTGCGTCAAGATTCTCCAGGAAGTTCACCACTTTTCGGAGCATTCGCGTGTTCTCCACTGTGCCATCCACCTGAACGACACTGATGTCAGCTTTGTCTTCTGTAGGGATTAAAGTCGCAGCCAGAGCAGGTTATACAGTGTTATGAAAAATCAAGACTTTGTGAGTGTCTAAACACCCTACTCAGTCACTACAGTCAAGTTTTCCTCACCTTCATCGTCTTTCTTTTTTCTCTGGACTGAGGAGCAGCAGCAGAGAATGAGGCTGCCATCTTTGGCCAATCGTGTCATCACCATGGACGCCAGCATGCTCACCACCAAGAGGACCAGACAAATGCAGAAGTGGGTTCCTGCAGCGAAGACAAAATGTTTCAGTGAATCAAAGTGTAATGCCGTTGAAGTATTTGGTTGGTGAGGGTATTTCTGTCTGTGTGTGAGCTGACTGACGGATGACGGGGCTGCAGGCGCTGTCTCCAGGGAGCTGATCGTTGAGGATGATGAGGAACATGGTGAAGCTGAGCACAAGAGTGACCTTGAAAGAGTTGCGTTCTCCGCCTCCAAGAGGCAGGGCGAAGCTGACTACATCAGCCAGGACGATCAGAATACTGGGCAGCATTAATGTTATGAAGGGGTTGGTGTATTTGATGCTTAATTGCACCTGAGGAGAATATAATGTTTATAATCACATAAAAATAACAATCATTGTGTTTTCATTACCTTAGAATGAGCTGTTTATCCCAATCTGGTCCATAGAAACCAGATCCCAATATGGCAACTATTCAGTCAAATGGAATTGCTCACCTAGCGCATACACCAAAAAAAGTTTCTAGCTTTTGGGTTTACTTCCTGAATATGTTAGCTGTGACAGGCTCCAGCCATTCATAATAAAGGCCTGTATTATGTAGATTATAAATTACTATTTCACACATTTGTGATCTTACCAGGATGTAATTGCGTTCATCGGTCTGTCTGGCAAGGAACACATCGTCAGTCTGCCAATCTCCATGGGTCCCATCGACCATTTTCAATTGATCAAATTCCAAAAGTGTACCACATCCTGAATAAAATGAAGCCTTCTTTAAAACACTGAAGGGTAACTATTGAAGAAATTTAACAGACCTTTACACAATGCACAGCTCACCCTCCAACAGTTCGTCGGACATTGAGGTGCTGAAAGGCTGCAGAGATCTTGTAAACTCCTTTCCAACCCCACACTCACAGATTTTTTTTCATTTTCAAACTTTAAGTCATTCACCTAAAGCAGTTAATCAGGCTTTGGGCAGCTCCCTGTCTAGGAATAACCATAACTTAAGAATATTTTAACCACCTTACCTCTTTTGTCTCTCTCTGCTCTCACCGCAGTCTCCCACTGATGTCAAGGCCGAACCCAAAATACCAGACTAAATGCTGTCATTGTACATTTCTGCAAACCATTGATGTATTACATGTGTTTCATATGTAGCAGGTATGTTGAATCTTTACATTACCATTACCATTCTTATAGTAGCAGTTTTAAACATGTCCCTAACGCCAATAAACAGTTTTACTCCAAAACATTGTGGTTAGGTTTAGGAAAGACATCATAAGTACTTTTGTCACCAGTGTAATGTGAATTATGTCACATACGATTCCTCACGACATATGTCACATACGTCACTAGTAGCATGCTACACACAAGCATACTAGGTAGGGGTGTAACGGTACACAAAAATCATGGTTCGGTACGTACCTCGGTACACAAGTCACGGTTCGTTTTTTTTCGGTACAGTAATGAAAAAAATAGACAGCTATTAAATATCTTTTACTTATTGGTAACCTTATTAAAACATACCACCACAGCAGTTAACTCTTTTTACACAATTTTTGAATGAAACAAACATATATAAAATCCTGCTTTTTCACATTGTTTGAATGAAAATAGAAATATAAAAGTGAAAAATAAAATCCTGCTGTTTTTTAACACATTTTTTGAATGAAAAATATAAATATAAATTTCTGCTTAAACAATTTTACTCAATTAAAATAAAAAGTAAGGTGCAGCTGGTCAGCTTTAAAGCCTGCTCAGATTCAGATTTACTAGGAACTTACTTAGCTTTCCCACTTTGTTAAAGTGCAGTAAACAAAACATGCTTCAATATCTAAAGTGCAGCTGAAACAATTTTACTCAACTCCAATGGCGTTGGTTATTTCTTTAGCGCGATGGTCAGGGAAACGCTCTTTCTTTCTAGCTCATATAAATGTAGTAAACTGTATCATACGTATGAAACATACAGATGTAACATCCGTGGTTTTCAGAAACGTACAATGCCAACACTTTACCCCAGCGTGTGGGCTGCAAGGCCCCATCTAAGACTTCTATAGGGCTATATCCCTATACATCTCTCTCTAATTGACGTCAAAGCCTTTGGCAAATAAAGGTTCTGCGTTCCTCTTAACTGTAAACAGATGTTTTATGCGTAAAACTGGTGGCATTCTGAATTCAATGTGGTGAAGTGAGGGTTTGCCACAAAAAAAGCTGCATGAAACAATTTGGCAGGACGATTACAAACAACTTGTGTTTTTAAAAAATATACATTTATGGTTATTTCACACAGTAGGACACATTTTTAAAAGCATAAGAAGAAGATAAGTCAAAATCTTCAGGATTAACACCGATATGTACAATGATAACATCCAGTTTGCTCCGAAACTCACCATCACCTGACCAAGTCTGGATAGCAACGGGGCATGCGTCCCAAGCGAAGGGATAGTTGAAAAGATTGACCTCGCAGTTCACCTCGGCAGTGATGATCACACTGTGCTTCACTGTGCCATTACTCATCACCAGCAGATCATGCGAGCTGTGCCTCATAGTTGTTGTTATTCTACACAGGTGAGAGACAACAGAGCGATATCGAGGAGATCGTGCGTTGAATTTGTAAGAATTGTGTAAGTTACTAAACATTATGTAACTTACCCATTTGTTACACGGAGCTCTGGGGTCCAGACTTTGCTTACGGGCAGGACCACTTGATCATATGGGTAAACTGATGTGTCCCATGCCAACTCAGGATCTTCCCATTTCTGTGGTTTCAAATCAAAATCAGTGAAGCATACTCTTTGTTTTATTTTTGTTCATTTGTACGTATTTTGAAACTTACAAGTGAGGCTTGCAGACGACTATTTAGGCGGAGATTCTTAGTGTCCTGATGAAAAAAATGTGGTTAGGCAGTGTCAACACTATTGGAGTGCTGGTGGAAACTAATCTGTATCCTTGCTCAGTTAAAGGACATCCTTTACTTTTTTTTGTACCTGATCTCAACACATATTTAGCAGGTTTATGTTAACAAAGCTTGGGAATAATAACACCAACTGTAATTATAATTAAAGTAATGAGCTCTCCTCAAGCTATGAGCGGTCTAAAAAGTTAGCTCCACTTTAAAATGTATAAGACGATACTTACAACTGACAGAGTCTGGTACTCAATAAATGGCACCATAATCATTTGGCTGCAGTTTTCATACTGAGGCTGAGATACAAACTTTTTATTGACCAAAATTTCAGCCAGACATCTGCGTGATTTGCATGTGGATTCAGCATGTGGGCATCCTGAAATTAGAGACAATTGTTACGATATATTTAGAAATACTTCTCCCACTCTATTTCTCCCTAAAACAATGTTTTGCGAGCTGTGAGCTTACACTTACCTACAATTAGTAAACCCAGGAAGAGGACTGCCTTCCACAGGCTGTGGGTAGAAAATCTCACCATGTCTAACAATTTAATTCACAAACGACTCATTGACTGACAGCTGTGTGTCATCCCTTTACGTTCCGCCTCGCATGACACTTAAATAGGCCTGTCTGTGACGTTTACCCATGTACTCACAACACAACAAGACAATATGAGCGACCCACAATGGTCTGTAAGAAAATACCATCTCGTGATTAACTACAGTGAGCGTTCAGTGCATCCCTCAGTGATCTTGTGCAAACAGTCAGAACACAAATGCAATTACTCATACTGTCTGTTTACCTGCTATCTCCAGCTTCTATTTGTTGTTATACCAGGTCATGCTACTTTGCATTACAATGGGCCTGTGACTGCTGGACAAAAGAGTAAACTGAATAACAGAGACATGGTTTACCCTGAAAGTCCCTTAGTCGTGGATACAGGACAAAGACTGTGGTTTCAGTGTGTTCCGGGGACGGCGTGTCTTTGTTTTGACAGCTGGATGATTTTATAATATGACTCTATGGGGCTTTTAGTGTCTGTGGGCCCCTTAAAAATGTAAAAGTACATATCAAATGATCAATATTTTATAATGGATTATCAATATTTTCAGTGATTTACAGGCATACATAGATGTTCAATGAAAAAGGCACAAAATTGAGTTATTTTTGCATATAATCAGTCGAATAATGTTATTTACAATCTTGACACATTCTGTGGTGATATCTTGAGTGGTTTAATGGGTGCCTGTGTCATTATGTGCCATGAAAACGTAGAGACAGCTGGTGTGTGTGTGTGTGTGTGTGTGTGTGTGTGTGTGTGTGTGTGATCATGGCAAAATGTGACACTTATCGTAGTAGATTTTAGTACCTTGGAAGGTATTTTGTCCCCACCCCTACTTTATGCCCCTGGCCCAAATTTGTTTTGTTCACGGACTGCTGCATCTTGGATGCATCCTGGGGTGATCCAAGATCACAGCAACACCCAGCAAGATGGTCTCTAGGCATGTAGAGTAAGGACAATTTTAAAAGCGCTAATCAAAGACAAAAATGAATTCATTATAAGTTTGCAAAAGTGAACCGAAAACAATCTCCGGTAGATTAAAACAAATTTCCAACAGGTTGCCAGCTATTAGCGTGTCTCCAATCAAGTGAAGTGCTTTATGAAAAAGGCATTTTGACAATGATATCAAACCCTTTATACTCTGTAAAACTAAAATTTTCAGCTGTCTGCTTTTTCCTGGATTATTGGACCACTGGGAAACAGGTGCTTTATCTTGAACGTCACATTTGTGTCATACCTGATTGACCTGATCATTGTCAGTCACCTCTGAGGTTATCACCTTCTGCTCTAAAATATGTCAGACAAACAACAGCCTTCACTGTTTCAAAGGCTCTCCACGCTGCAGGCTCGACCTCCTTCTCCTCTGGCACCTCTGGCACCTTGTATACTCTGGGAAATACAGATGCATTGTTCTTTTGGTATCTGCTTTAGGTTTTATGAAGGAAATACTACAATATAACATCTCCTCTTAATCTGACACCAGGTTTAAATCTCATATCTGCATTCTTGGCTCATATCTTCATCCATCTGAAGCCCATTCTGAATAAAACTAAGCTGCCCTGTCCCGCTGCAGCCCCGTCGCCAGAAGAAAATGTTGTAGGCTATGCTTCTGCAACATTACATTTTCATTTTTTAGACATATTCTTTGTCACCAGGAGGTCAAGAGGATGGCGGGTGACATGTCACCTTTTCTTCAAAACCGACAAACAACAAAACCAGATGTGATTTAGCGAGTCAATTCTGTCTTTCCAGTGGCCTTTTTGGCACCACATGTGGTGTTTTGTAGCAAGATAAAGTGGTTGTTTTTTACTGAGACATCTCTGCATTTCCTGCCAGGATAGTAGTATGAAAAGTGATGGATTTTTAACCAAGACATTGCTACTTTCCAGCAGGCATTGTGTCACTTAACCTGGGTATTTTAAGCCAAAACATGATCTTTCCTAACCACGACCAAGTGGTGTTTGTGCCTAAACCTTACCACATATTACCACCATGTAATGTTTCCACATGTCCACTACTTAATAGCATAAGAACATCATTTTTCTGCTGACATCATAGACGTTTTCTGTTTAATTTTCATGGCAAATGTTGTAGCGCTTGTTTTATTTATAGTGCTATTAATTTACTAATATATCTAATATGTAGTTAGTCATTAATCTGGTCAAGATTTCTGCGAAATATCTTTTCAGTAATATTAAGCTTCACATTTCTGTTATATAAATGAATCTCCTGAGATGTTAGATGTTGCTTTAGTGTCTTGTAAGGTGGCACATGGTGCAGGACACGTAAACAGATAAATAATTAGTCAACCTTCCTGTACTTTTACAGTTTATGGCATTATCATGTACTGCAGTAAAGGAAGTAATACTATTTTCTTTCCCTTTGTTCACACTCATCTGATGCCTGTAAATGACAACTGATGAACTGATCTTTGCAGGTTATCTGGGGAGGAATGTCTCTTATCTCTGTCTTCACACATCATCTGAAACATCCAATACGTGATGAATCAGGTAGTTTCAAAGGGAAGGAGAGGGGGGGGGTGGTCATGTTCTATTTTTAAAAACACAACAGGGTTGTTTTGGTGTTGCTGACCTCAATGCAACAGCTTTAGATGCTCTTATGGCTGCAATAAATGTGGTTTAAAAGTTAAGTGTGTTCTGGCGGCTCAGCTGTGATCTCTCTTATCAGAATCTAATTACGGACAACTGAGACAAAGCAAATCCTTGTGCCAATGGCAGCGTCTCCACCTGATGGAGCAAAGGTTAACTTTCTGTCTAATGAATCATGGAAATCCGGACGGAAATAACTCAAATGTACATACCTGCAAAACAACCCTACAAACCATCAATATTCCTCTGCCATTATCATTTTGTGGAAGATTATGCAATTTCTGTTTCGTCATCCAGAAGCAAACAGTCAGAAGACACTGGATGTACTTGTCCGAAGGAACCTCGGAAATATTCCATAGGTCATAAATTCCTCCAGATTGTCCAATGAGGTTTCAGAGGGACGTGCTGTGATATCAGAAGAAAATGGGACTTTGCCTCAGGACCAGGCCGGCCCCTGACACTCTGCGGCCAACAAACTCAGAGGTGACTTCCACTGTGGCAACACATCGTTTAATGCTCGGCAGAACTGATGGGCTTCTGTGACACTTGACCTAACTTCTACTCTGAAAGTAAGTGGAATATTAAAATACATGCTTTTTAAAAGACTTAAACAAGAATTCTGACATAGAGTGTTCAATTTTCTGTGCTGAGAGGGGAAAATAATCAGACTTGTGTTTCAACAAACACTTCCAGTCTAATCTAAATCTAAATCTAAAGGATATTACTATGAGATATTAGCAGGGTCAAGCCAGCAAGTAGGGAAATAATTAACTACAAGTTGTAAATCTAAGATGATATCATGGCTATCAAACACTTGATCTAACACAATGAAATCTTGTTATATATTCATGTTGTAATTTTATTGTTGTTGTGTTGTCTTGCTGTTGTCGTTGCTGAAACTGTTGTGTCATGTTCTCATTTGCAACTGTGGTTTTTTTTTTATATAATAGTGTCTTTTAGCAGAGAAATTATTCTCTGTTTCCTGCCCAGGGACTACAGATGAAAATCAGCTTATAGCTAACTCTGGTGCAGCTAAGTAGCTGTGCACTGTCCCTGTTAAATAAATTAATAAAAATAAAAGAATAATTAGACGCCATAAAATTAATTTGTTGACAACAAATACAACAGCAATTAATGAAATGAAGAAACATCATAAAAGATATCATGGCATGGGAACATTTTAATTTATTTCCTTTTTCTTTGTGACATAATTTAAACTCAAATAACAAAATATAACACAATTAATTCCTGTAGCCATGATCTGGTAATTCTGTAGGAATCATGACATTAACGTCAACATTCAGACTCGAGTTTATCAGTCCACTGTGCTCTCATATAGCACAGACTGCAGTTTCAGGAGCTCAGAGTGTCATACAGAAGGATTCAAAAAGACAAATAAAAGGTTACACATAGACTATACACAGGTTGAGTTGATATAGACATGAAAATATTAGAACCATCAAACTGTAGCAACGCAGGCTAGTCTTGGTAATATTCTGTGCTCGTTTTGTAACTATATCATAAAGTGGGGTGGGCAGGTGGGCCCCATTGACCCTTTTCTTTGACCTGATTGTGCTGTAACCTGTTTCTTTCTGTCTCATGAACTCAGTGATTGCTGTGTAGAAATCAGCAGTCTGAGACCTGTGACACCGCAGCTCATGTGCCAAGGATTCACTCACTTATGGGATGCTGAATTGGTCACTTGCTATTTTTGCAGTGCATTTTCCTCAACTCATTTATTAAACACCATCACCACCTGCTGCAACATTGTTGTGGCATATTCGGCAATGCAAAATAAATCAGTAATTTTACGCATGTTTCAATTTTGAGAGCTTTTTTGGTCTCATCATTTTTGTTTTATTTGATTTATGGATCTTTTGAGATTTTTTTGAAACACAAAACTTGTGTACAAGCAGTTTTGCTCCTAAAAGTTCTGTGCACGACAGCTCATGTTTCCGCAATCTGTGACTTTGTCAGTCTCTAAATATTTTTGCGAAGACTGCACTTGGCACTATTGCAACCCCTAAGCAGCCATGTATCATAAACTGAGATAAACACCACCTACGTGTTCTCAGGTGACATAATTAAGCAATAAAAACTAGATAAAAGTTTAACAGACTTCTTGCAAGGAAGGACGTGGCTCTAAAAAACATATTGATCAGTGGGTAAGCTAAAGTGATAACGTGCCTTTCATCAGTGTTACCTCAAACAGCTGTCAGACTACAAAGAAGTACAGTACAGGGAAGTGATAACAGTGTCCTGACTGTGTTGTATTTTAAGTGTGACTGAAAAGAAGGTGTGCGGTTAAAGTTTGACATCTGAGAAAACATTTGTAGGTGAAAGCTGTTAGAGGTGGTTAGAGGATAATAATTTACCCTCATGAGAACAAAAATAGAGGTCAAGGTTTTGCTTAATTAACCGAGACATACTTTCGGAGGGCTTGTGGAGTAACGACATATATACATATACTGTGCTTGTATTTTATTTTGTCTATACATGTTTGGCTTACAGCCACTTGGGGCAAAACCATAAAGAACTTTTATAAACACAGACACAGAGTACTGTACATTCTTTTGTTTTTATTTCTCTGACTAACTCAGTTTAGGACTACTGTCAAAAGCCTGCTGTGTGACCCCTGCTTGCCATTGTCCTGGGTCACATCTGGAAGGTAACAGACTTTGCCAACTAACTAAAGAGATAAGCCAAACTGATTAAAAAGAGGTTCCTCGCTGCGTGGAGGGTTAGATTTCCCTGACCCAAAGCCTTCGTTAATCTTATCTATCTATCTATCTATCTATCTATCTATCACATATTATGTCATCAGTGTCCTAATGACCTTCAATTATGTGTCACCTATAGCCTTGACGGAAACCAACATACCAAAGGGAACATGAGCAGTGAAGGGCAGAGAGGCCCCTTTAAGTTTAATGGGTCCAGTTAATAAAATTAGCATTAAAACGATTCAGTTTAACATATAGAATACCTACTGAGTGAAGTCACAGTTTAACATTCAGCTGTATTAGATATTGAAGTGCGCTTGTGGTTTTGTTTATGTAACTGCTAGTGTGAGTTACTAATGATGTTGCAATAAATGTTGTAATTATTCTGTTTGTTCTCGCCCAGGGACTGCAGGTCGCTAAATATGGCTCAAAGATTGGGATTTCCCCTGAAACCCTATTCCAGTTTCCTTTGTTCGCACCACAGGGAGAGTGCAGGTGCAGTGTGTGTCAGACTCGCAGCCTTCTTTCTGCTATGCACCATACACGCCAACTTAAAGGACAGCGCCCTCGCCACCTTTTGAGGGTGCACATATTACAAAGACAAATATGGAAAATCAGTAAATTATGTGATGACAAATAAACTTAAATACGGCTCCTATTATTAATATTGTTAATATCATGGACTTTCTATGTCCAGATATGACATGAAAGGTACCCTGGCTGCGTTGGTTGTTGACGTTCTGGGACACCGCGTCAAATTCTGCCTGTTACATGCATTGTCTTCTTTCAGAATGCACTTCCGTTTTCACAGGAAATTTACCGTTTACATACAGTCTCTTTCAAAATAAACGCTCTACGTCAGTACAACTACGCAAATTCCAGTATTTTTTTTCTTCCAAGAACTAACGCACATGCTTGGGTTTGGGGAAAACCATGAACACCGCTCTCCTGGGTGGAAGTTGGTGTTTGTTGGAACCATCCACCACCCTTCCCACCCAATTCAGACTTTCATCACCTTAACTTACGTTCTTGTCCATCCGCGTTTCCCCCTGATGCCGCCGAGTGCCATTAAAATAATATCAGCGACTGGGTGCATATCATGCTAACATTAAAGGATGGCTGTTTTTGTCAGTGTCTGACGCCGCAAGTCACTGCCCAAGCGCTGGATTTTGATGACTTCGGTGTGAGACCGGGTTGACCAACATAACAGATGAAAGTAACTAAACAGGGAAATCCAAAAAAAATTTAGTTGGCAAAGTAGCAGACATTGCTAAAAGTAATCAAAAAGATTATAGTGCTTCTTGCTAGCTGGTGCTCTTCTCAGGGACATGAATTCACTTCTGGCTGTCAACAAACGGAAACACTATGAATGGACTATAAAAATTCTGATGTATATTGTCTAATTCCACATGCTGATCAGTGTTTACAAACACATGGTGCACTGACAAATCTGAAAAACAACTGACCTACAATGCATCAAAGTCCCAGAAGAGATACATATTGAGAAAAAAATAGACTAAAAAAAGAAATAAGCAATAACAAATGAAATCGCTACCTCTTCTATTTGTCACACACAACAAGCTGAATGAACAGAATCCTCTGCATGATTACATTTGGTTTTTAACACAAAGTGTTTACAGAGAGCCTTTAGCTGATTTGGAAAGTTTCCAGACTATAATGGAACTTAGTAAATAATCAACCAGTAAGAAAGTTGTGCTCTTGAAGTACATTTTTCACACCCAGAGCTCAAGTCATTTGCTGCTCATAGCCCAAGGCATGAGGTGACCGAAGCTGCTTGCTCAAACATGAAGAGTTCGGCTCAACAAACAAGTCTGAGAGCCTTTTACATTTCAGTCATATGTAATGAGTAAATCGCCGTCCCTCCTGCCTGTGGTTAAATGACTGTCATCCTAACATGCATTTCCATCTCTGTATTCCTACAGGCGACTGAAAGGTAGCTGTGGTCATAATGGGCACGGAAAGGGACGAGCAGATCGTCATTGATACCTACAACACTACAATCCATACACTGGGCATGCAAAATGAGGACAAGCAGCTGCGCTTTATGCAGAAGGATGGAAGGTTCCTGGTGGTTTTCCAGAAGGCCCCCGGACACTGGAGCCCGTTCCTGGTGGACATCTTCACCACTCTTGTGGAGATCCGCTGGAGGGTGATGTTCCTCGTCTTTTCCCTCTCTTACATTCTCTCTTGGATGTTTTTCGGTCTCTGCTATTGGCTCATAGCGTATGTACACGGGGACACTGACGATGTAGATAGCGCACCCTGCGTGGAGAACGTGCGTGGCTTCACTGCGGCCTTTCTGTTCTCAATGGAGACCCAGGCGACTATTGGCTATGGCTTCAGGGGCATGACCGAGAACTGTATCGTGGCAATAATTGTGGTGACAGTTCAAGATGTATTTAGCTGCCTCATTGACACCATCGTCATCGGTATTGTTATTGCCAAAATGGCTTCAGCTCGTAAGAGAGCTCAGACGGTTGGTTTCAGTAGCTGTGCAGTGGTCAACCTACGAGACGGGGTTCTGTGTCTGTCGTGGCGAGTTGGGGACTTCAGGGGTAATCACATCTTGGAGGGTGTTGCCAGAGCCATGGTAGTCCGCCATGTGAAACAGCCAGCTGGGACTGTTGTGATGTCATATGAGGAACTGCACATCCAGAATCGAGACATTGTCCTCGCCACACCGACCACCATCATCCATAAACTGGAGCCTGGCAGTCCTCTCTACAGCCTGGGCCCTGACAACCTGCTGGGGGGCGACTTTGAACTGGTGGTGTCTTTCACCTACACTGGTGACTCGACGGGTATGCTCCACCAGACACGAACCTCCTACACACCAGCAGACATCCGCTGGGGACAGCGCTTCCAGGACATGTTGAAACTGGGCAAGAGGCACTACAAGGTGGATTACGCTTTGTTCAATGTGACCACCTGGGTGCCTGTGCCACTGCTCAGTGCAGAGGAGTTTGACAGGAGGGAACGTCCGACAGAGGGGGGTGAGACCAGTGGTCCTCTCATTGCATCAACCATGAGCAACGGACATGCTTGCAATGTGAATCCTGACATCATTGAAGAGGTGATGCAGCAGACCTGTTTGTAAAGTGGGCATGTGATGGACAATGTGATAAGATGTGCTCTTGTAAATATATTTATGTGTAACTTTAGTGTTTACAGCCTGTTTTTTATGTGTTAGATGAATTTTATTTCTATTTCTGTAACCACTTATCCTGTTGGGGGTCGTGGGGGGGCTGGAGCCTATCCCAGGTGACACTAGGCGAGAGGCAGGGTACGCCCTGGACAGGTCACCAGACTATCACAGGTCTGACACATAGAGACAGACAACCATTCACACTCACATTCACACCTTTGGGCAAGTTAGAGTCACAAGTTAACCTGCATGTCTTTGGACTGTGGGAGGAAGCCGGAGTACCCCAAGAAAACCCACACTGACACAGGGAGAACATGCAAACTCCGCACAGAATAGCTCCCCCATCCCAGGTTCGAGCCAGGGCCCCTCTTGCTGTGTGGCGACAATGCTAACCACTACACCACCTTGCCGTTGTGTAAGATGAATAAAATCCATAAATGTAAGTCAAACAAAAGCTGTTTTTGTAAAACTCTAAAACGTGTTTGCTGTTATAATCATACTTTTAAGTATTTTATTATTTGTATTTTGCTGGACAGAAAAAAACAAGATGTAATTTGTAAAAAAAGTCCTTCAAATCTTGTACTCTTACACTCGAAATACTTAAAATATATTAGTTAATATGTCATTTTATTCTCAAATAAGACCACTTTTGTATCCCCATGTACAACAATTACCCTATAGCCCACAGTCTTTGGCTTTATGCAAGTGAATCCCATCACAGCAATATGCTCACTGTGAACTACCCTATTATATTTGTGTTCCCTGGACTGCAGGGTTGGAGGGTACACAAAGGAGAGTACTTTATTTTTAGGTTGTTGTTGTTGGTATCGGTGAGAGGGGGGTTCTCTCATTTCTTCTCTACTATTATGTACTGTATCATACTCTGCTGTAATGGTCGTTTAGTGTTTTGTGCACCAGTAAGTTGCTTGTAAAGTTGATCTTAGAAATGTCCTCACTCCACTGCTCTTATATTTATCGCTCTTGAAAAAGGCTCAGTCTTGTTGTCATCTAAAGGACATCGTACGTTACTTTGTCCACTTTACTTTGTGTTTCAGTTGGCTGTTTACTCAGTCAGTAAGGGGTCGCTTTGACTGACAGAAACCACCCAGCATGCACTCCCGAATTCACAGGCTTACACTCCCGATATATCCTGATTGGCCACCTCAAATCGATGATGTGGGAAAATGTCAGAGCTCATCAATGCAGGGTGGTAAAGGTGCCATATAGCCTACGACATTCAGAGTCTGGGCTGGAATCGTCTTAGGCTAACACTGCTCACAGTGCTAACAACGGCAACAGTGCTGACAGAGCTAACAGTGTTAACATGGAGCAGAAGGTGGGTGTTATGCTTTCGCAACAACACCGTCCTGCCACCATTGGTCAGAATGGCATTATTATCCTTAACTGCCATATGAGCGCAGTGCAGAGCAATGGCGATTAGCTGGCCAGTAGGATATACACTCAGGGAGTCACAGGAGCTCACAAGCACGTGTGGCTGGCCTGGCTACCTCAACAAAGAGCAGAGAAGCTCTGATAACAGCAAACACAGCGGGAGTGTGACTTCATTCTCTGCTCAGGACGCCATTACTTGACCACATCTTTACATAGCAAATAGCTGCTGCTATATTAATGTTCAAAATCTAACACATTGAACCTTTGAGGTCAGAGCAATACTGAGGCTACTAAATGCCTAAAATGTGATAATACCAGTTTGTAAATATTGTGTTTTTGTATTTTTCAATAACAAATTATTTTAATTAAATACATTTTCTAATACCAGTATTTTGTATTTATTAAAAAAAATATATATTAGAGCTGTTTTCAATAAATAATTAGCTTTTTAATGAGATAAACTGTATGATGGAACAGTAAATTAAATGAAATTATGTAAATTATTAATTTTTCTTGGTGATTTTTGTTTGCAGTGTCTAACATTTCAAAAGGGATTTTTTTTCTTGTTTTTGGTATGTCTTAATGTATGTCCTCCTGAGACCCTGTGTCCTTATATAAGGACATCACATTTTGGGTTTACTTGACCTTATACTTCATTCTACTTAACTTAGACCCGTTGTCCTCGTCCATGGACACTTTTTTGTCCCATCTAGTGGCCCTGGCAGAGCGCAAAGAAGACAATCAAACTTGACTATGTAGACAAAGTAAAAGTTGTGACAAGGTTTCGATTCGTGAAGGATAATTTGCACAATACACTAATCCATGTAAAAACAAGATGGCAGCCATCTCTGCCAAGTCAGTCTGCAGCTGATCCCGACACAAAAGTGAACAAGGTCCAAAACCTGATCACATTTTATGGTGAAAACTTTTTCATTTATGATTAATAATGTTTGTAGTTTGATACGGCAACAAATTTGACCAATTTTATTGTAGTTTGATACGGCAACAAATTTGACCAATTTTAGCAACAGTAACAAGATAAGACACTGTTAACTAAGAAGTACTCGTTTGAGGACATTGGGACTTAATTATCATAGACAATGTTTAGGTTTTTTTTTTTTACTTATTGCGTCCTATTGATCCCAAATAGTGAGGAGAAATAAAAAATGCAAACAAAAGTTCTGGTCTCAGGAGGATATAATGTAGCCTGCCTACATGACTGCTTGTTAGACTGCGTCAAGTCCCAGAAAGACTAGCTGACATCAGTGTGCTCGCTGGTGGGGGATCCTAATTAACTAAAACCAGAAAAAAATTATTTGGATACATTTGGTGAGCAAGTATCTGTAATATCAAGATGACTGTGCATCTCGTGTGATAACACTAATCACACAATGTTATGGCAGCACTTGGGTGAGTTGATCCAGTTTGCAGCTCCACACTGCCACCTTGTGTTCACTGAGTGCACTCAATATCACTCCAGCAGTGATTCTCATTTAGGAAAGTCACAGATTTCACAATAAAAGTACTCCTCACCACAAACTATATTTGATTGTTAAACAGAAAAGGACAAACATTGTCTCGTGACGTTTAAACTCCAATTGTGGTTGACATGTTTGACCAGTTTCACAAGTGCAGTTTTGCAGCAACTCTGCAGATGCTTTGCGCTCAAACTGACGCTTTTCTCCATGTTTTCAGCGTCTCTGTGAGAAATAACAAGGTTTGACACCCCTTGTCATCCACTCACTCACTCACAGACAATGTGAGGGTCTGAGCCCTCCATGCGGGCTCAGACCCTCAAACAGGCGCTGCTGCTTCCCATTGGCCACCGCTGCCAACAGGGGCGGGGAGGAGCACACGTGTTTTTAAAGTCTGTCTTTGCAACGACAAACATCATCTTCAGTATTGCTGGGGAGGGTTATGGCAGAATTTGCAGCGCCAGACGGGAAGCTAAGTGAGCATAATAAAAGAGCAGCGAGAAGAAAAGGGACGCAGGGTGCATATGGGACTTATTACAACAAGGAAACGGCAGATTTGCGCCGCGAGGACCAACAGGTAGGTGTGATAAGATTTATCTGTACTGACGAGAGAGATGTGGAGTTGGAAATATAGCTTACTCTACCATAACTGCTAGTGTCAACGCAAAATGCTTAAACTGATGTCCTTTTAATTAATTTCAATTCAGGAAAAGTATTATTATTATTAGCCTAATTATTAATATTATTATTATTATTATTATTAGACGCTTCTTCTTGTGCCATTTGAGATTTAGCTATTGCCCCCATCCTTATTTAATTTATTTGAATTTATAATACTATACTTGCCCCTTCAGTAAAAATGATAAATATGACTTTAAAACAAATATGTCAAATGTCTGCAAAACTATATATAGGCTTCTATTATATACGTGTTGCAGAGGCTTAGATGCTATATGCTGACTGATTGGCCATAGTTATTGATTGGTGTAATAAAAAATAGAGCAGCTTTATGTAACTAGTTTCCATCTGCCTCAGCTGTTGGCTCTAATTGAGAACACATGCAAAACAAACAATCACAGGTTGTGCAGCCTGTGGAAGCCTCGGTCTGTCACCACGTACCAACCTGCAGTAATAAGTGATGTGATATATAGTGAGCGGATAAAAGCCCAGTGACAAAGAGCACAGTTGCAGCCGAGGGGAGGAGAGAGTGACCTTAGTGTGTATTAATGATCAATGTCAGCGCATTAACACCACAGAAGTTAGAGGTTTGACTCACACTGGGGGTCAGCGGTGTTAAAAATGTATGTGCTGGTTGGTGACTGCAGGGTGCTTTAGAGAAAAGTGTCACACAAATGCTCACTTTTTGTTGGATAGTTTGATCCTTACTTCTCTGTAAAGGTGCATTTGATGCTTTTGTGCAGTCTCACTAGATACTACATATTATACTTGTAAGATTCCCTTCTCTCTAAGAAAATGTAAGTAATTTGTGAATAAAAGAAGCAATTATGAAATGAATACAGTTTCCAGTACAATATAATATCGCTGTAATACATCATGTATATTTAGTTGGCATCATCTGAGCTGTGAATGAATGGAGCCTCCATATTCCCAATAGTGTGCCAGATCGGTTGCTATTTGTAGTCGACCAAGCAGTGACATCATTAGTTGAGAAAAACAAATATGATGCATGGGGATTTAGTACCACGTCCTTCACGTCTTATCCCACATGACTTCTCATGACTTTAACATGCACACAAGTAGACAGTGGGTTAAAAAAAAAATGACCAAAGTCAACAAAAAGTTTCCTTTTTGACGTCTGTGCTGTGATTTTAAAACAAAATCAAAGCTTTATTTCAGAACATTTACTGAAAAAGTCCATGAGGGTTTTATGGATCTTCTCACTATGACACAATCGTGACCCTCAGATGAGACAGTTGCAAAAGTGGAGGTGGGGAGTTGTTTTGGCACTAGCAGAGCATGTCTGGCTGACCATGGCCTTTCGTAGCCTGTGGTGTTGCATTTTAATGGACCTCTCAGGCCACACACGCCGAGTCAATAGCTTTTCTAATTTAGCTGTCCTTGCTGCTCCGTTGCATATGATGCAAGGTTACTGTTGCTTTCAGAGAAAGAGACCCGTCCTCTCTGAAATGCTGTTAGGTTAATTAAATCTTGTTCCATGATGTAGTGATGCAAACTGTGATTGTGTATTAGTTTTGGCTACATGTGCTACTGAAGCTGTGTTCTTGATAACTGAGATTAAACAGCATTAAATGTAATAATTAATTACTGAACATGCTGTAAGTTTTTTCACGCATGCATCACATTATAATTGCGTGCATTGCTTTCTCACTTACATGTGCAGATTTGTGCAGAGTTTAAAGAAGCATCTGCACAGAGCTGCTACTTTGATCCAGTGGCTAGCTGGATTAACATGGACTTGATCTGTAATTTGACTCAACTCCCCATGGACTGACCTGCCTAATTAATACTTACATTAAGCAGGGTAAACATCCTTTCCCACTTTGTCAGCTATCTAAGTGCTTGAATCATATTTTTAATCTACTACTGATAATACACAATGCATTCCATGTGCTTTCTTACTGCACCGCACACACTGTATGGACATTTTCTGTGTATGCAAGAATAGCTCAGCTCACTTTGAGTGTACACTGCATTATTTAGACAACAGGTAACCACACACCCACATACAGTGATCTTTGCTCTGCCTCCTGTCAATTACTTTAAAACTGTTTCTCTCTCTCTCTGTAATTTCCACAGCCCACTTCACTGATGAGGTCCAAAGCAGCCGTCGGATAGGAGTGACCTGCCCTCACGAAAGGTGCACAGCACGCCTGCAGAAGCACAGGCCCGCTCTCCCCTGTTCCCTGCAGGATCTGGTCCTGTTCTCCACGATTTCCGCTTGAGTTTGTCCCCAGGATAATTCAAAACTGTTTCTCCTACGCTTCTACCAAAAACTTAGACTGTTTTCCAAAGCAGAATCGGCCCAGCCCTCCCAGGCGGAAGCGATGGGGAGTGTGCGAAGCCACCGTTACAGCATTGTGTCCTCCGAGGAAGATGGCATGAAGCTGGCTGCTATTGCCGTCCCGAATGGCTACGGAAATGGCAATGTCAACAAGGTGCACACAGAGCACCAACATCAGAGCCGCTTTGTCAGGAAGGATGGCCACTGCAATGTGCAGTTTATCAATATGAGTGAGAAGGGCCAGCGGTACCTGGCAGATATCTTCACCACCTGCGTGGACATCCGCTGGCGCTGGATGCTGCTCATATTCTGCCTTTCTTTCCTGCTGTCATGGTTGTTTTTTGGCTTTGTGTTCTGGGTAGTGGCACTCTCTTACGGGGACTTAGAGAATGAGACTCAGATGTGTGTCTCCAATGTGGACAGCTTCACCGCTGCTTTCTTGTTTTCAGTGGAGACACAAACCACTATTGGCTATGGTTATCGCTATGTGACAGAGGAGTGCCCTGTCGCTGTCTTCATGGTCGTCTTCCAAAGCATTGTGGGCTGCATAATTGATGCTTTCATCATCGGTGCTGTCATGGCCAAGATGGCCAAGCCCAAAAAGAGGAATGAGACCCTAGTGTTCAGCCATTATGCCACAGTGGCCATGAGGGACGGTAAACTTTGTCTGATGTGGCGCGTGGGAAACCTGAGGAAGAGTCACCTGGTGGAGGCCCACGTCAGGGCCCAGCTACTCAAGTCCCGCACCACCGCAGAGGGAGAGTTCATCCCCCTGGATCAGGTAGACATTGATGTAGGCTTTGACAGTGGCATCGACAGAATCTTCCTGGTGTCTCCAATCACCATTGTGCACGAGATTGATGAGGACAGCCCGTTCTATGAGATGAGCAAACAGGATTTGGAGACATCAGAGTTTGAGATCGTTGTGATTCTGGAGGGCATGGTGGAAGCTACAGCCATGACAACTCAGTGTCGGAGCTCCTATGTGGCCAGCGAGATCCTCTGGGGCTACCGCTTCGAGCCGGTGCTCTTTGAAGAAAAGAACTACTACAAAGTGGACTACTCTCGCTTTGACAACACCTACGAGGTGCCCAGCACACCCCACTGTAGTGCCAGGGAACTAGCAGAGAAAAAATCCGACGCCTCCAGCTCGAGGAACTCCTTTTGCTACGAGAACGAGGTGGCACTCGAAAAAGTCGAGATGGAGGAGGAGTTCGACGAGGAGGAAAACAGGGAGATAAGGGGTGCTGAGGTCTGTGCACTCGAGGACACAAACACAGACATGGTGTCAGACTCTGAATGCAATCTGGACTCTTTGCCTTTAGAATCAAGGCCTTTGACAGCAGAATCAGAAATATGACTGCAGGGGTGAAGAAGGGTACCACAGTGATCAAACTAGCTTGAATTTGGTCCCGATTGCTGTTGTTTATTATGCATGACAGTTTGTAAAAGACTGTGATTAGAGTATGAAGTTCTCTATGCAGAAGCTCACGCACAAGACACCATGGGAATCCAGACATGTTATACTGTTTTTGGTGAAAGTGGTGATAAATGAACTGGTTGCATAGAGCCTGAGGGACAAAATGGGCTAGACGCCTTCACTTCTACTTAGTGCAGTCTTCCCTCCTTAATATATTTCAGCAGAATAGCCAATTGGGTTCAGAGAAATTGCTATGTTTACAAGAGAAATACAGTTTCTAATTAATTTATGTGCAGTTTGCACATTTTGCATTGAGCATCCTGGTAATAATAGGTCTTATTTTGAGGCCTAATTGCACATAAGATGGTGACTGGCTTAAATAATTAAATATAGATTCAAAAAAAAGATTTGAACCTGAAACTTTGAGATTTGCCAACCAAAATTTGAATATATTTTTACTAATTATAAGGTCAAGAATCTTGTTTTAAAGGCTCCTAAAAAACAGGCTATTGTTTGTTAATGAGCTGGTCTCTTAGCAAAGTATATTTACAGCCCTGTTCGGCGTGGTGGTCTTGGTGTTGTTCTCATGGCGTGACGCAGGAAAGAGATGTCTCGCACAGATTACGAGCACAAGTACACTACGCTCCTCAACCCATTATCTCGTCGAAGTATAGCATCTTTTGCAACGTGTGCCTTTACAAAAGTCTCAGTACTGGTGGAGGCACTCTGAGCACACACTGCAATAGATGTCACAGGAAGAAGAAGCACTAAGAGGTGATTTACTGTGCAGTATACTGACACTCCTTGCGGGTTTTCATGTTCTGATGTGCAATACAGTCAGTGGTGGAGCGTGACAGGTACCCTGAGCCGAGGTTACGAATGTTGATGATAAGTGCTGCTAAGTTACATATTGTACGTTTAGAGGGAAATCTAGAAGCCAAAATGTATTATTTGTCTTTTAAAGTATCCATTTTGAAGATGCAGTCTATAATGTTATTTCTAGATGTAGACGAGCATGATCCTGTCAGTGTGTTTTCCAAAGCTTTAGTGCACTTTCTTTTCCTCACCAGAGAATTTACCCCCCCAGAACAGTAGTAACTGTTTAATAACCCAAAGCCAAATGTGTACATATATATAGGAGACAACAACCGTAACTCATCTGTTAGTTGATGTTGATTTAAAACCCTAACTGTTCCTCATCTAACAGTGACTGCTGGCTGTTGAAACACTGAATTAGTTGATTTTGACTTTAGTCTGCTTTATATTAACATCAGTGTTCTTGGTGCTGCAGACGTGCAGAATTTGGACACATGTTACCACTGCGGGTGAAGTTTGTTGTTTCTAAATGGACCCATGCTTTCTAAAGATCAAGTCCGCTGATTAATAATACAGTCACAATGTAGCACACTTGACTTCAGTCTTACACAAGATTGAGCTTTAATGTTTTTGAGCAGTTATTGTGACACATTCTTGCTTGGATCAGTGGAGGCCAGAACACTGTACTGCTTCTCTGGTAAGGAAATCATTAAGGGTCCAGTGTGTATGATTTAGGGGCATCTAATGGTAGAAATGGTGCATAATATTCATAGTTATGTTCTCATTAGTATGCAACAATCTAAAAATAAGAATAGTGATTTGTTACATCAGAACGAGCCGTTTATATCAACATACAGAGCGGGCCCTCTTCCACAGAGTTTGCCATGTTGTTTCTACTTGAGCCCAGACTGGACAAATCAAACACTAGCTCTAGAAAGGACCATTCGCATTTTTGTGTCCACCACCGAGAAGTTTCAGTTGTGCAAACTAACTGCCAGATGCCACGTAATCCTACACACCAGACCTTTAAATGAAACCATTTTATCTGTTCTCACATTGAAAATTCTCCTGTCTTAGGTCTTTATTTTTCTACCAGGGTCCTCCCACCTTCCTGCACAAACCAGAGACTGTACAGATTTTTTTTATCTTTTGTAAATTATAATGCAAGTACTGTATATTGATATGGCAGTTGTTAAAAAAAAGTTTATGTCCTTTTCCAATAAAAAAGTAAAATAAAAATCATTGAAGTTGATGCATTGATTGTAAACGACGCTTCAGTCTCAGCAGATACTGTGTGACCTTTTAACTTAGCAACAGTTATCAGCCAGCCTTCTGCATGAACTAAGCACCGCATCTGCATCCATCTACTGTGCAAGAATTTTCCAAGGATTTGCATTTTGACCCAAAATGTGTGACATCTGGAGGCCCGCTCGACTGTTTTAGCTGTGCTCCTCTAATTTGGAGCTGCGGCCCAAATTCCAGGCTGCTAGCTGTCAGAGCTCACACCATCATTTACTATAATTCACCAAACTGACTCACTCCAGCTCTGCGAAAGCCCATAGAGACCCCATGCTATATCAGTCGGCTCCGCTGGAAGTCATTTTCAGTGACAGCAATGGAAAGAACGCCTCATTCGCTTCTCCCAATCTCTTTTAGTAAACTGTGGAAAATCAGTGTATTCTGCACTCCGGAGAGTCTTGAGGAATGGTGTTAATGTGTAGAATTAGCAGGACTGTAGAATTAACATTTCTAAAAGCCAAAAAAAAGTACAAAAGTAAACATCATCCTGTCCTTATCAGCTGTTTATCGATCCGAATTTGCCCACTTTTTAAGAGATTTTGTGATTTGTCTACAAACCCACATGCACACACACAGATTACATAACAACAGGATGCAGCCAGCATTGTGTGATCCCCCCTCCAGCTCCTCTAATCCAGCATAAATATGCACAAAACACCGTTAAGCAATGGATGAGATCGATATGGTTGTATCAGAGGTGAATGTGGGTTTGCAGTATGACACGTCTGTCAGCAAATTTTAGTTAGTTTCCATCCAGAGCTGCATTCTGCCAGCATGAGACGTAGTCGCGGGACCTATTGATCAGACACGTCCGCAGGGAGGCAGTGAGCCGATTTGATTTGGTTCTACATAGGAAGTGGACGCTGCCTCGGGACTTTTTCCACATTAGCCAATGAAACTGCCACAAAGCTCCGGCTTAGGAGTGAAAATGGGGACTGTCCCTTTTTTGGTTTGAACAAGACATTTTAATTAATTCTCATCAAGTCAGTCTGACATCGCCTGAATTGTAAAAGCCGATGACTTTTTTTTTTTTTTTTGGCAGTGAGGTTTGTCACAAGAAAGAAATCCAATATTTTAGTTCCAGCTTCTTTTCTAAATAATCCTCTGGATTTCGGCAACGTCACACTGAACCTCTGTGATGACGTGTGACTGACCGTGATGTTGGCTGCTCAGTTCATACTGGGCACACTGTTTGAAAGAAATTGACAGCCAGCACTGGCCAGAGAGTTCCTGTCGATGATGCTGATGACGTCTCTCTGGCGATTTCCCCTGAACCGGCTTATTAACAACAGGCTGATCAGCTTGACCTTCACATTAGATGGGGGAATATAAACATAAACAATATGTCAGGAGGGCAAAAAAAGTCACGATTTTGTTTTGCGCTAAATAAACTCACAGTTTCAATATTTTGGACATAAAAACACACATACACAAGCAGATATATTCCTTCCTCTAGACCTTGACATGAACTGATAAAACATAAAGATATGACCAGTTGAAATGTAGCATATGTCCTTTTGTTACCTCTTGTATAAGCTCAGAATCACCCCTGGTTTATCTCAGTGTCGGTCACGTAGAGACAGTTTATACACATAATTTTAGAGAGTGTTAAAATCACAGGCATATTTATCGCTCAGGAGGAAGTGTATGTAGTCTGGACAAAGTCTTTCCTGAACATATTTAGAGAAGATATATCAGAAAAATGATCTGACTTTAATCTTATGTGGGGCACATCCAGCCTGCAACATTATAAATAGCTGTAACTGTATGTGCTTGGCCTAAATTCACGTCTTGTGTGTGCCACTGAGGTCAGAAAACCATATGTGTCACATAAAAGAGTGTAATATCTGTGTCTGTGGAGGTTCTCTGTCACATTGGTAATGAATATTGAGGAGAAGTAAGTCAGAGGCAGCTGGACTGCAAAGAGGTAATCAAACCTCAGTACATGACTGAACTGAAGCTCGAGCAGGTTCATCCCATCAGCACAGACTTTGTTTCCAGCCCTCTGACAGATGTGACGTCTCTTTTACACTCAGCCTCTCCAGTTTTTGTTACTTCCGAGAAAGCGGCGTGATAATCTTGACGGGAAAGGAAAGCTGTGGTAGCTGTGACGTTCACAAATTGTAACCATTCAGTCAAAATGACTTATTGCCTCAACAAGTCTGGAAGTGGGACAGAACCTGTGGACAGCAGGCTTTTCTCAGAGGATGGAAACCAATGCAAGTCTGAGGGATGTGCCTGACCTTGGTTATGACAAGCATATAACTCTTGCAATATGTTCTTTTCATGGCGAGGTCGTAATTAACGGCCTGCTGAAGCCTGCGATCTGATATATCAGGTCACTTTGACTGGGAATGACACTGATATAACTTTTTATGCAGTTTTATAAAACGGATCGTTCCGGTCTTTGATCGGCTGAACCAAGTTTGCAGCCAGTGCAAAATACTCTATAAACATACAGCTTCGGCCACAATACATTTTCAGCATTACTGCCCCAATTAGTCGTTCCTAGTCATTTACCATCCGCCAGGTCATAAACAATCAGAAAAACAAAACACTGTCCTTAAGTGAATGCCAAAAAACCCCCACAAAGATGCCACAAAACAAACAAAAGAGAGCCCACAGGGATTTAAGTTTGAGCAGTCAGGGAACCAAGTGCGTCCTGTCATATAGTTGGAGAAATAACATCAGGCCCACCGGTTGTTGCTGCAGCCAATAGAGGTAAATAAAAGTAATGGACGTAGTTACAGTGATGTCACCCTTTGGTTTGTGGACTACCATTTTGAAGCCTCAAGTTCGGCATTTCAGCTGTTGCCATCTTGGTTTTTTGGAGCCAGAAGTGACCACATTTGGATGAGAGGCTGGAGCTGTGGAGGACAGACAGCCTGTCACTGAAAGCCTTTAACTATGCCGCCTTTAAGAAGCAACTTTAAGCTTTAATAAAATGTTAGTGAGTGAGTTATATAAACATTTATCAAGTTAGCAGTTGTCACAGAGGGGTAAAGTAGCTCGAGAGACCAAAACCTTTTTTGTACCAGGATGTAAACATGTTTATTTCTGCTATAAAGTCGGCCATTTTAACATGGGTGTCTATGGGGGTTAACTGCGTTCCAGAGCCAGCCTCAAGTGGCCAATATAAGGAACTGCAGTTCCGCATTTTTCAGCCCTGGAGATTGCCACTTGCTGCCACCCAATGCTTCAGCCTTTTATCTTCATCCAAAGCAGAAAACCTACATGAACACCAACCATCTATGGTAGGTTAACGATGTAATGTTAGCTAGCCTGCATGTTTTTATGTGTAGCCTATTATGCTCACTTTTTCTGGTTATGTTGTCAATAGCTAGATATCATTTTTGTTACAGTGTAGCTTAGTTACTGAACAAGTAAACGGGCTCCGCAGTTACAACATCCAGAGAAAAGTGAGCATAATAGTTGCTGATAGTAAATACATGTGTGGTTACGTGATTTTAGAACAGCTAGGAGGGTTTTAAGCACTCCACTTCAGTCGCAGCAGAAAAATCAACCGCCAAACATTTTAGTGGTCATGTTATGATTGAGAGGGATTACATACTTCTGTATGAGTCTATACATCGTCTTTTAGGAAAATCCTGCATAGTATATTTTTAATGAGTTATCATTATTGGTTTTCAGCCTTGTCATCTGAAGCTTTGCGCCTCAGTTGGCCTTACATGACAGAAAATAAAAACATAACACCATAACATCCTGGAGTGCAAAGGGATTAAATTAGGTAATTATATAATTCTGATGACATGGCAATTGCGTAAAGGCTCTGGTGGGTGTGACGGTGCAGCAGAGACCTGCTGTCTCATGCAGCCAGCCAGTCAGTCAATGATGGCAGATGAGGACTCGTGGAGCAAAACGCTCACATTCACCTGCCGTTTTTAAACTGCACCGTCGAGGGTGATCACGTTGCAATCCTTCCTATGTGACACGCCCGCTAGAGAAATCCAATTCAGCATCTGTGCGTCAGCCAACATGCTCCAAGCACACAAAGGTGAAGTATACGTACATGTGGTCAGGCTGTTTTCAAATACCTTATATGCTTACAAAACTGTCCTTTGTTGTAAACCTACATATATCTGTGCAATGAAATGCAGCATATAAAATGTAAGTGATTTTTTTGGAAGCATTTAGTTTTACAGTACGACTTTAACCAGCGCTGGAGTATCAGATCACAGATTCGCCAAACAGCCAGCAGCTGACACACTTGCCTGAACCTTCTGTGTGTTTGAGTGAGTGAAGGGGATTCCTGGCTAGTGACAGTGAAACCCCTACAGTGATCATTGTGACAGGGTATTCCAACTCTTTTTAGTGTCATGTGGGGTTTCCTACCATCTCTCTCTATCTCTATTTTGCTTGCTTGTGTTCCCATGTTTACATTTAGTCGTCTAATTTCACATTTTTGAACTTTAATAACCTTACACATGCAAACAAACACACACACTCTCTGACACACACACCTGCTGACACTCATTTTGGCTCCATCTTCGACAGCTGAGTGTCTCATGACCCTCGGGGGAGGAATAGGAGAATCCAGCAGGTACAATATGTTGGACAAGATTCAGGCTTTTTCCATTCCCCTTGCCTGCTGAAAGACAATATGTATATTCATTCACAGTGGGTGTGTCTGGACACACAAGCAGCAACAAAAAGGCATCAGGCGTGTAGCAGCTTACATGCAACTGTGTGTGTTCGTCCATGTGTGAACTGTTAGTTTATTGCTTCACTGTTCATGCTTTGTGCAAACATATTTACATTTCTGTCTGAGATTATGTTTCCTGCACATTGTCATTGTCAACACATTTGCAGTTTTGCAATCATGTCGCTGTATTTCCGTCAGTGACCACTTGTCTATTCATGTTGCTGACCTTTATATTTCTGGCTTGGGCTCCTCTGACCTTGACAAATACATCCACAGCCAGGAAACAAAAGCGATACCTACTTTATGCTCATTGTTGGCTCTTGACCAGCGGCGCCTTGTACTGACAGAACTTGGCTCAGTGTGGTGTTACACTTTGTTACCTATAATGGAGGCGCATCAGAGTGTGAGCCACAACAGTTAACACAAAGCCTTCCTGACTTCCATTTATGATGCCTGCCTCCATCATAACAAGGCCCTGCTGGCAATGAGGATCCACCTGCAGGAAACAGCTCAAACTCAGCAGTGACACAGTCCAACTGGGTGCCTTTGTCTGTCTCTATCTTCTTAAAGTCCCCCTCCGAACACATTTAAAAGTATACGTACTGTGTAGTAACACTAATATTTTGTTTACATGTTTTTTCTTCATAATTTACAGTAGGCTATAAAAGGTATAAAGTATAAAAAGGGGCAGGAAGCAGATCTAGTCTTTGTCCGTCACTGAGAAATTCTCAATCTGGCTTCCACCACTACTGCTTGCAGGATTGTTGGCGCTAGGTTTACCCATGGATGTGTAAAGAGAAATGGATACAGCGTTGGAGGTGGGGCCTTGTTCATTTCCATGATAGCTGCTCAGTGGTGCATGAAGCCAAAAGCGTTCAGCTGGTGCATATAAAATTACCTGGATGATTGGCACTGCTTCAACACTGTGTGGCTTTTCTACACCAGCAGACCGCATTTGTCTGTACCCATCATTCAAAAGGGAAACTGGAAGACCATCTTGATGCTAGTTAGCCAGTTAGCAAAATAGAATACAATCCAATGTTGTAAGTTTACTGTACGCCAGTGAACAGTAACATAAACCATCACCAAATGTTTCTTCTAAAGAACTCCATGGCTAAAGAAAAATAATCTTGCCTCATGTAACAAGTTTGTTTTGGTCTCATTCCCTCTTGACTTTTGCTCCTTGTTTACTTTCCTCAATTCCATTTCTCTTCTTGTGAGCTGAGCTGACCTGCCAATCAGAGTGATTTCTTTCACCAATGGGCTTTACTGTCGCTGATGCCTATTCAACATGCTCAACTGGCCAAAAAAAAGAAAGATGGGGGATGAGTCAGGGTATCGATGTGGGCCACACTGGGGCGACCAGGGAGACAGACGTTCACTTGTGGCCGGTCGTCGGCTTGGTGTGTCAGGGCCTTTACTGTTAAGAGGAAACATAGAGATTCAGCCTCACTTAGACCCTGACTCATATGAGAAGTCTGTTGAGCACCATAATCGGAGACCAGCTGTATCAGTATGGTAGGTGTAGTTAGCATCTTTTATTTGTTCATGTTGTTTGTTAGCTTGTAGGCTAACTGGCAGTGGCTGACACATGATGGGGTTTTTAGAAAGTGGAAGGAAACTTCAGGGTCGGGTTACATCCAAAAACTGCTCATTCTACCTGTTTGCTGCCAAAACTTTCATAATGCAAATGCAAACTCTTGCTCTCTGTACTGATAAGTCCGCTATGCGCTGGGGGTTTCAGGTTTCGTTGCCACTGTGTGTCGACCTCTGATTACCCGACGACATGTGTTTCCCAATTAGACAGCAACTGCCTTTTTGTATGTGGTGCAAGGATGACGTTTTTAAAGTTCATGATACTTAACAGTTTTGTTCAGCAATCTTCACAAACTTTTATGTTTTTTCAAGGGGAAAGTAATCGTCAGAGGAAAAAAGCTAACGGTTAGACAAATGGACTTCATTGTTACAACCAGACCGGGGTTGTAAAGTGTTTGACCTGATGTCGCTTTGTAGTCAACTTCTTTTAAGACATGTAAAAGCTTCAGAATTCACAAATGGGGTATTTATTGACATATTTTATGTTGTTGAACAAAGCTTTTTATTATTTTTTATTATTTATTTCAGGCATCTAACTAGAAACCCATTCAGAAAACCCACTGATTCTGAGACGAGGGAACCGAGGTGGTAATTTGCTAACTTATTAGTTAGCACTCTATTAGTAACATACCTTATCTAGCTTGCCTAGGGTATGTTTGAATCTCAGATTTTATGAATTTGCACAGAAATTGCCCCCTTAAGTAGAGAAATTTAATAAAAAATAAGTCTCTAGTGACAAAATGTGCACAGATACAGTCAATATGGTCAAGCTCAGATATTTTAGGAAACATAAACATTAGAAAAACACATTTATGAGTGGTGGGGGACTTTTTTGTTATTTTGTTCTTGTTCCGTATGTGGTCCTGCCAGCGTCCCTGCCAAGACTCCCCTCACAATACCAAAATTCAGTGAGTAAAGCCTGGACAGTAACATGACATAAATAAGAGCACTGAAAGGTCTTTCCAGGGTGATTTTAAGGATGTAGAATTTAAAGGACAGGAGATACTTGAGAAGGCTTGTTTATGACAACAGCTGAGGAGAGATACCTCTGAACTGTATCCAGCCCTTCAATGATAAAGGTTACCGCCAAACTGGTCTTGCCTGCCAGCTACTATGTTAATACACAGAGGACCACCAGTGCATTGCTGATGATTGCAATATAGTCCTATACTGGCAGTAACATGATCAAAGAATATTTTATTTAAGTTTGAAATCTTTAAAACTTTATAGGTCAACTCGATGAATACCATGCTTCACATTCATACAGTTACACACATTCACACCTGGGAGTTTGGCCGCTGATGTGATAATTTCCTACCCACATACTCCCATAATTCCCCTGAGGATTCATTTTGGCCACAGGCATGTTTCTATACCTGCTCTCCTGCTGGCTCTTTGATCACAGAACCAAACTGCTTTTGCTGTTTGTGAATGGAGCTGACATCTTTCCACTAAATATGGTGCACGTCAGCCCCCTCAGGACGAAGCAGCTTCCACACCTAAAAGAGCCAAGAAAGGCCCACAGCCAGGGGTTACTATAACAATATCTGGGCAACCGGCGACGTCATCTCCTGTGTGGATCCCTCTGGAGGAGAGACAGAGAGAAACTTGGAATCAAATTCTTGTTTGTTCAGTGTCCAAAGATAGATGGGGATGGGGATGATGATAGTATGACATGTTTGATTATTTTTAGGGCTCATATTGGCAAGCAAGTGGGAAATGCACAGCCTTCATGTGCCAATGTGCCATAATATATGTCTGTTGCTCCCTATGGCTGTAACTGTGACTGCTTTGTTCAATTTACTTGTAAGGAATTGTGCATAATGTGGGACATATATTTGATGTATGATGTCAGATATGTGGGTACTTATCAGACGCAGAGCATCAAATCAAAAATGCCACTTAGCTCTGCTATGGTGCGCTCTTCAAAAAGGTTCTTACTGAAGGGCTGAGGTTTTACCAAGACCAAGTACCCGGTACTTGGTGTTTTGTATTCGGTTCTAATTTTGAGTTTTGGCTCCCAACCCCGCTGCACCACTAAAATAGTAAAGGCTGTAGTAGTTATTTCATGAAATCGCCACCCCTTAAAAACATGATAGCAAACCATGATTGTTGTAGGTTGCGATGGACCACCCTTATCTTTTACTTTATCATTACATTTCCTGATAAAGGTTTAACATGCAGTGTATTGTCACCACAGAGAGCATGTTACTTTGAGCACCTGGTTTGTTTGCTGTATTAGCATTTAAGATCACCTGTTAACGTCAGGTAGAAATTGTGTCAAAGATATGAATCTCTGTCCAAGGCCAGGTCAGCTGTCTCATACTGTAACTGTTAATCATGGGAAGTGGAAGTAGGAGTTACAGCAACACACACACACAGCACTTTTTCATACACAAACAGACACACACACACACACCCAGAATCAGGACACAAGGCAAAGTGAATGTGATCATCCTCCTCCCCACTTTAGCTTTAATTCACACAGAACAAGATTAGAGGATCCAATCAGTGGTGACATTGAGCCGGGCACCCGGAGGAATGGGACACCAGGGAGGCCTAATCATCCCTACTGCTCTGCTCTGCTGCTGCAAGCCAATCAAATCCCCACCAGACGAAGCAGATGGTCGATATCATCTTCTCCCTTTTCTACGTGAGATTATCTCCTCTGCCTCAGCCCTCACGAGTGGATGTTTACAGCGACGGTGGCCTTTCTGCCATCCGTCTGCGGGATGCTGATGCAGACTTTCCTATGGCGTTGAGCTACCTGGGTTTACAATGTACCAGTAGGGCCGGGTCTGTGGTGTTCCCATTGTGGTGCAGTGAACATCACATCCTGTGCTGCGTACATGGCCTTCGAAATCCCATAAACGGGAAGCTGACGAGCACAGGGAGTTTTCATTTCAAAATGAAACAAAAGCAACTTTTTCTTGTGTTAAGGAAAACACCAAAATGTGGACACTTGACTGCATTTTTCTATTGAATGACATTTTGACTGTTAATAAGCAAACAGATTCTCCATTCTAAAAATAACGAGCGATTTCTTCAGTCTGCTCAGAATGCAATTTCTCCCAACAAGAAGATTATTCCTTACGTCACAACACAATTTTCTCTCCTGTCCCGCCTGTCCCAAGATTACAGAGGTGGCTTATGTTTGGTTTAAGCAGGTCTGTCATAAGGAAAACAATACAGCAGAAGCTCTGCAGGAGATGACACGTGACTTCCGATTAGAAACTCCTTAGAGGAAGGAGAGAGAGGGCGAAGGTTAACATAATGGGCAATTTTCCTGAATGGGCAGTGATTAAAATGAAACAGTATTATTATCAGCCTTATCAGCTTTAAGGGAATCTGAAGGCTCTGCTGTATATATATCTAAATCAGTGCCTAATACAGCAACTGTTGTAAAACAAGTGTAATTTACAACACTGACACATGTTTGTGCACTTCTGGAACAGCAAGCACAAATACTCTCCTGGCACGATGCCAAAGAAAGGACCGGGTCTCCATTGCGGTCTAATTAATGCGGTGTACAAGAACCACAAGTGTAATGGAAGCCATCTCTACTCTAGTAGAGCACTGAAAACAGGGCAAGTTTTCCATGTACACCGAGAGGAGCAGGTAACAGGAGAAGCGCGGCACGCCACTGTAGGACGTCCTCGCACCAGAGAGAGGGCTCAGCGTTACACCTGTGCGCTCAGGTAATCAACAATGTTTTCTGATCTCTTGACTTTCCTTCATCACTTACAACAGCAGACGAGCACCTGCCGATTAAAAGTCAAGCTGCCTATATCAAGACGAGATGAATTACCCAAGTGTCAGGCCTGAATTTTAGTTTAAATCATGCTCTCGTCATGCTGTGGCTCTGCGTGCATGTGACGCTCTGCACTGTTTTGCCAACTTGAAAGATTGAAAGACACAGCATATGACATCATCTCTTTCCCAGAAGCCAGGATTATTTGTGTCATTTAGATATTGGCAGACTTGGAAATAATCCGTACAAAAGTCAAACGCTTTGCCAAGTCTATTTCAGGAACAATATATCATCCCATTCATGAGGGACGATTGCTTTCTATCACTGATAGAAAAAAGTGAATGGGGCATGTTGGGGGTTATGGACACTAATCACTCCCCAGTTGATCTTGCAGGACCTCAGGAGCAAGACCGGCTGGTTGGCTTTGCTCCTGCAAGTGAATCATATGATTGGAAAGAAAGACCTTCCACTTTCCTAGTGTGGAACTTAATCCCCATCATACTGTACACCTGCAACTGTCACTACAACACACTATAGTCTTCCTTAGACACACTTAGACATCCTTGTAAGTTTCTTGTGGTTCCTCTCCTTCGTCCTGGCATCTGTATTTTACCTGGTCAGTTTCCAAAAGCTTTAAAAAAGACACTTTAGTAGTTGACCATCTGACCTGACTGCACTTTTTCAGCATCTCTTGCTACAGTATGATACAATGGTATTGTAAGGGTGGCTGAGTAAAAATGAACAACCCTCAGAGGAACAACGTGACGGCTTCATGATTGGATCAGGCTTCATCACATCCATAAGACTGAAAGAGGGTTATATATAAAACGAAGCCCCAGTGGTCTGAAGCTTTTTTAGTCCTGGTTGTTTTGCATTAACAGGCACAGACTTGCAGCGAGGCAGCCTTGATGAGAAGCATCTCTCTACACTCACTCTCACTGGGGACGAGCAAGTTTCCACTGGACCAGCTGGGCTCTCCTTCAGGAAAACAGCCCGGCTTAGGGGGGCACTGCTTCTCCTGTCCTCTGCTGCCAGCTTCACTCGCCACCATGAGAAACCAGGAGCAATGTGATGGCAACAAAGAAAAACACTCATATAATGACTTCATTCTTGTGTCAACAGTAACCGGTGTGCAGAGGCTGAAGAAATACTGTTTACACTTAATGTAATCTTTCCTGGAAATGGATCCTGTCAATTGAATATGAAGTTAGCCAAGTGCAGGCAATAAGAGCAGATTCATTACAGTAGGCTAAAAACCATTTCCAGAAATATAAGCACCTGCATGTTTTGGCCTCTGTAGAATTGGTTTGATCCCTACATGTTTGTTTTTTATGTTTTTGTAGAACTTAAGAAACTCATCTTGAGGTTCAAAGTGTCTTGACACAGAGAAATACGGAACAGGTCAGCAAGAGTCTCTGTAACTTGAATGCAAAGACAGAGTCACACATACTCCTTGTCACAAAAGATGACTTGTCACAATTCTAATATGCCTTTGTTTATGTTTCAGGTATGTTTGTTGAGGTCACCATCTTAGTTTTAGCCTAAACAAAAAGTAGGCCTACAGCTGAGAGAGCTGATAACACTAGCATGTTGACTTTTAGCAGGTATATTGCTTAATGCAGTGGTCCCCAACTGGTTGGTCGCGGCCCAAAAGTAGGTCGCGGGTCCATTCTGAATGGACCGCAAGTGACTAGCGAATTTGTGTAGTGAATTTCTGGCACAGAGCTTTTATTTTGAAGTGCTGTTTCCTGCTGTAGAGTGAGTGACTAAGGTTCAGCTACTTGACAGAGACAGAAAATTAGCTTGACGACATGGCCAAACGCAAGTATGACGCTGAATGTATCAAACTGTGTGGATCTTGAAGAGATGACTGAGGAGAAATCTGGACCCCGTGGCTGGACCAGTTGGTAACCACTGGTTTAATGTAGACTAATGGTGTTCTGTACACTAGCGATGGTCCGTACAGGTGACCGTTTTTTGCCGATAGCTGAATATATACTTCCAGGCCATGAATGAAATGTATATGTGTTTCATGTTCAGTTCCCCCTCTTTCAATCCTGACTAAGCAAGAGACCTCCATGGCACCTTTTCATTCCAGTGGAGTTGCTAGCCTAGCTTCTGGGCTTACTTCTGCAGTATGTGGACCAATGAATATGTGCAATGTGTGTAATGTGTCTTCCATTGGCCCCACCCCTAAGTTCCCATAGACTTACCATTGTGATGATGTCACAGATTTTTACATTTCTTTTCTCACCTTAAGGGAAGTTTTACAAACGTACAAACCACCCTGGCTCAAAAATTCAGAACAGAAAGATTCCTGAGGTGTCCTGTCAACAGTTTTACAGATGTTTCTTTCATAATAGTGGTCTACGGGGAAAATGATTTTTGGGCTGCAGGAGATATTTTGCTGTAATACCACAAGTGGCCACTGGGAAAAACAATTGCTGCAAGGCTGAGCAGCTTTCCTTTGGGCCTGCGTTTAGCACATGGACTGTAAAAATAAAAGATATATAAACAACAATACACACTAATTAGCATTAACATTTTTTTGGAGCACTGGTGTCTTGGACAGTCAGTTGGTCGAATTATCTGCACAGCAAGCCTTATTATTTGTCCGACATTTGTACAAATAAAATCTCGGAAAGGCTCTGGCCAGCCGGCTCCAGCACCTCAAAACGCGGCAAGGAGGTCAAGCCCTCAATTATGCAAAACTTTAAGCCTTAATAACATTTAAACAGGATAAAGAAAAAATCACCCCCATACAGTTGTAAATTATGAAATAAGCTATAGAGACCAAAACTGTTTTTTGCACCAGGCTGTAAACGTGTTTATTTTAGCTGTAAAGTTATCACTGGGATTCTATTTTAACATGTGAGTCTATGGGGATTTGCTCTGTTTTGCAACCAGCCCCAAGTGGCCAGTGGATGAACTGCAATTTTTGGCACTTTGGCATTGGCTTCACTCATCAGCCCTGGAGGTTGCACAACATTGTTTACCATGGTCAGCATCTTAGTTTAGCATGTTTGTCACAATGCAAAGTATTTGGGCTAAAACAAAAAGTTTGGACAAATTGAAAATTTTAGCCTGAGATGACAGAACGTAGTCAGGGGAACACAAAGTCATTGAATTTAATCATGACATGTCTGTGCCACATTTCATGAATGAACCCATCTAATAGTTATTGAGAAATGTCAGTCTAAGTTAAAGTGGTGGGCTGACTGATGGACTGACATTCCCAAGAGCCCCACCCAGCAGGGTTCAAAAGCAAAGGCCATAGTGTTGCCACAGGCTCCAAAAACTCTTGCGTATTAACTCATGTTTTGTTGTAGTCTGAGTGGTGTGAGCAGCCTCTCTGCACATTTGCCTGCTGCCAACCACAACAAAACTGGTAGATCAATAGATGCTTGTCAGTAATGCTGGAGGTCATCAATGGAAACACTGAAGCACATTTATGTAATCAGGCAAATGGGAGATGTGAGGTCAAAAAAAATCCTTATCTCCTTCTTTAGTTTTGGCTGAAAACTAAGCCATGAGGCATAAAATGGGTGTGAATTAGATTCCAGTGAGAACAAACTAGGTAACAGAGCTGTCCTGAGTAAAAACGCTATTTGACCTCAATGGATGTTGAGGGCTGTGCCTGTGTGACAGGAGAGGGTGCCTTGCAGCTGTTCGACTTGTTGACATCGGCCCACTGCACTTCTTCTCTGGCAATGATATTACATTTCACCTTCTTTGGCTTTCCAGGGTTTTAAAATAGTCCAACTTTTCCAAATCATGCAGTCAACAACATATCCTCCTTGTTCAGCCTACAGTATCATCCGGATGATGAAACTGTAAACCTTCATGGCAGCAACCTATTACTGATTTATGGTCACTATTAATGTTTTGTACTGTATGTGGTGACTTAAGTGTGTTTATTTCCCATGAGGAGTCATCGCTTCATTGCTTGACTAAACATAACTGAAGTCAAGAGGGTTTTAAATGCTAAGCAGTGCAGACTGCTGCCACACACACACACACACACACACACCTGTTTTGAATTTTAGTAGTAATTTACTGACACAGTAAAAAGAGGCTGAAAACATGCCCATTCAACAGAGTTGCATCTGTAACAGGAAAGAGCACACACAACATCTCTTGTATTTGCCAGTTTGATTAAATATGCTGTCATCTGCTTTTTATGAAGCGCTGATCACAAATATTTGCTTTAATATGGTGATGTCTGCTTCCTCGCACACACGCGCGTCATAAGTCTGCACATAGGAAACAGCAGACAGATCCCCTGTCAGGCTTTGTGATTTGTGACGGATGCTTTGCCACCAGGGGTTTAATTACGGCATGGTTTTAATCCAGGCTCAACTATCAAATCTGTTCAGGTATCACCTTCATCACAAGGGGGAGAAACTACCCTCTACAGAGGGATTGTTCCAGCACAAACCAGTTAGGTTAAGCGGCTATATTGGATTGTAAAGGTGAAATACTAGAGTGCTGTATTTCCAGTGAGTTCAGACTACTTTGAACTCTGTTTACAGAGGGCATTTAGAGTTTGGGGATATCAGTTTGTAGTGCATTGTCCTCTCAAGCTACCAAGGTTAAGAAATTTCTCTCAAGCAGGTGCGACTCATGATCCAAGATGCCCTTACTGCTTCCATTCAATGCTTAATCCAGCCTTACATTTGAGACGCTGCACTGTGACCTTGTATCTGATGCAATCTGAGAGCTGTATCATAATGGTAATCCTCACTGCTAACTAGGTTAAGAAGTCTGAGAGGTTTGAAAAAAGAAAAAAAAATACAGCAGTAGACATTCCCGAGACACTTTTTATTCCCAAAGATGTCACCACAATGTAATTATGTAATTGCCTCATCCTGAACAAGTCCCTTTGAGACATTTTCTTTTCTGCAACAGATTTATTCATGGCCTAGCGTCTGCTTTGTCACCCAATCCTTTGAATCCAGAGAGCACAGCACTGCCCTGAAGGCTTTTCATAGAGGGAGGGAAGTTTACATCCAGCATTGCAGAAACACACTTACAGTTACACTAGCATTAGCATTACAGCACTAGCATTGTATCAAAACATGCTTATATTCAAACCCTGTTAATTATATTAACCAGTTGCAGCATTTAACCTTCAACTAATCACCTAATTTACTGCAGGGACTGTCCCTCTTTATCTTCTTCCCCTCATTTCATTTCATATCAATGTCAGCCAAATGTTCCACATCACCCAGTCTGGGAATCTTCTTCACTATTGCAGTAAACAAATTACCAAATAGTGACATGCTGGTGCTCAGATCTATTCTGATAATGAGCGATACATCAATGTGTAAGCATGTTGCAGCTGGTAAAGGTGGGAATCAGTTTTATAAATATTTTCAATATGCTGCTGAGTATCATAACCCATACTAATACATCGTAATCTATTAGCTTATTAATATTTTTTATTAATAATATGAATCTGCAAAATAATTGCCCGATGCAGACTGGCCAATCGTGACGTAGCATCAGGCCGGCTCAGACCAGGGTCCGACAACAACACAGCTGTGCTCCATTGACTCTAATGCAGTCATTCCAGATTTCCTTTATTTTCAGGCTGGTTTTGTGGATTTGGAGCTAAATGTTGTGCCTGGGGCACGTCGTGTATTAATGATACTCGTTACCTGGAGAGGTCGGAAAAAGATAAACATTTCTTCCCTGTTCCAAAACCAAAATCAAACCCTGAAAAGTGTAGGGTTAGCTAGCTAGCTACTGAAGATACAGCCTACTGAATGTATACACATGCTGCTTTTGCTTTTTTAATGATTATAACAGTGAAACCAGTGAAGGGAATCAGGGGAACTTTGCTGATTTTCAACCAGCTGTGTGTCATCGCAATGAGTGCAGATGAACGTTCATCAAAGCCAAACACCGTTCATCTGCACACACTGTGATGACACACAGCTGGTTCAATATAGGCAAAGTTTCCCTTTATATTCATTGTCTTGTGTGGCGATCAGCAGTGATGTGGTGGTTCACTTTTACACTGTGATCTGTAGCCTATAGTTCGGCTTTAGCTTCTAACTATCTTTGTCTTTTTAACCTGTTGTTGCTGCTGAGTCAGTTTGACATCCTGGATATATCCTTCAAACACAGACTATAGACCCCTCTGTCTGCTTCTCTCTGAATCACTGTTTACTTTTTCCAAAAATATGATAATATTTCTTCAGGACGTGCAGTTAGTTACAAAAAAAATAAATAAATAAAATAAAATCAAAACCTTTGATGATCATTGTCGAGCTGGGTTAGGCAAGCTAATTTTGGGGTGCACAAAATAAGCCAAATCTTATAGCATTAAACATTTAACCATTTTCCCATTTGCAGAAATGACAGGATGGCTGCTAAAGGACAGCATGCTCTGAAAAGGACTCTGACATAACATTTCCTCTTGTGTAGGTTATACAATATGTGCATGTTTGCGTGTATGTGGAGAGATCACACACACTCTAATTTCGACTGTAATGAGACTCCTCAAGGCTTCCCAACCTGTCATGTCCGTCCAAGTCCATGTCAACACTCACTGCCCCTCCCTCTGCTCCTCTTAGACCCAGACTCACAGTGCAACAGGACCCCATCTATAGTAGAGCATATTGCATAAGGTTGTGCAGTGTCAGGCCAGGGCCTAAGAAGATCTGCTTCCATAAAGGCTTTTTTACCCTCCTCAGAAAAGGGACCCCGTCATAACTTTCCACCACAGGCCACCCTGTGTCATGCCTGCAGAAGAGAAACTTATAAAATGTCATCTGCTGCTCGTAGGTCTGCCATCTAAGGGCACGGTGAGGGCCATGTTTTCCTTGGCAACGAACAGAAAGACAGAGGGGCAGGGGGTACAGGGTTATGGAGGTTTTATGAGGGTGAAGTTCCCCCACAACTTGTCCATTGAGAAACCCCAATGCATTATTATTTTAATTGGCACATCGCAGTGGTATGATTGTATGGAACACTGTGTATGAGGTGCCGTGCAATGGGTTTCCATCTCCAGGACGTAAGCAGGTCAGGAGGTCGTGAGATCTGGCATAGGATTAAGGAAATAATTCCAAAATGGAGTGCACATACTTACCATGTCTTGTCTGGCACTCCTCTGTCCATCTGTAGATCCCTAGGGGCAACAGCAGAGTTCCCAAACTTCTCTGAGCAAAAAATAGGCACGAATTTAATCACTTGTACCCATTTGTTAGATCAGACCTACTTGAGAGAAAAAAAAATCCCAGTAAAGGCTGAGTAGAGAGGAGGAAACAGAGCCCTGGCTTGCGTCATTACATACTTAAATCATGGGAGCTGCGAAAAGTCAAAAGTGTGTGATAACTAGCCACAGTATCATCTCTCTGTATCTTATGCACCTGTTACAGGCAGAAACAGCTGTCCTGCTGGGAGTGCACTGCACTAGGATAAATGATTATCAGCTAGGATATCAGATGGAATACATAATTATAACATCAGTCACTAAAATCACACCTTCCCTCAAAAATCTGTCAGTGTAGAAAGTGTGTCATCTACCATAAAATCGTCTATTTCCGGGAATCAGGTCATGAAATAGGCTAGTTATTATTATTTTTTATCACACGTTCGGAAGCTACACGCATTTTATTACACTGGATTCAAACACAGATACAATGTTTAGATATTAGGCTGCAACTTTTTAACTATTTTAAAGATTTCTACAGAAATATTTTACTCGCTAAGCCAGATCAGAGTGATATTCCCTGGTTGTGACAGTAAGCACACTTATTAGCTGTTTATTTACTATAGCTTGAGTTTTATTAGGAAAAGATAGAGACTGATTTTTAAAGCTAAAATGCCAAGAATAATCCCAGCAAGCAATAGTCGTGATTTAAACGTACTGGCTATATTTAGCTCCGATTTAGTCTAGCTACATGTAACTCAAATCTAGCCGATTTAATTTTGAAATTGATTAAATGTAATTTTCGCCATTGCAGATGGCGTGCGGTATGATATTCAATCACGTATGTAGAGTCAACAGTAATAACACTTTGGCTATGGTTAGACGTCTACCAAATTTTCACTGACAGCCTAAATTCAGCCGTGATTTAGCCTAGACGTCAGGTCTTCATGTAGACGGCTATTAGACGTTTTTTAAACCAAAAAATGCTTGCTGGGATGCTTTTTATACGCAGTGATGGAGGATTTCTTCAGATTCTTTACTTGAACGGAGAGTTAACCATCAAATCAAACATATGTATTTTTCCTCTTACCAGTAATGCCATTTTTTTCAATCCAAATTGTTTTGGTGTGAGTTGGTGAGTGTTGGAGATATGGCCTTAGAGATGGCTGCCTTCTCTCCTATATAGTGGAACTACATGTCACCATATCACCGTGCAAAAGAAAGTATTCATCTACTCATGGACGACAGGCTGGTGCTCCTAACAGCGTGCGATGTTAACATTATTGGCATCTTCCTTGGCCGAGTTGTATGTTAGCTAGCTGAGTGGTGCTATGTGAGCTAGCAGTGGATGCACACTTCTTTCTGTGCAGTGATATGGTTGACTGGTGTAATCTGATATGTCTGTGGATCATCTTGAGTAACTGGGTCATGATTTCTGGAAAGAGACATTGCTGTTGAGGGTTTTTTTTGGCACTTTGAGCACCACAAGCCGAGTGCCATCTAGTTCCATTATATTTAAGTGAAGGTGGACACCTGTACGGCCGATATCTCCGACACCCAGCAACTCACATCAAAATAATCTCTTGATAAATAGCACTACAGGTAAAAAGAAACAAAATGAAACAGCAGACTTTGGGGTGAACTGTCCCTTTAAGTCTCATTATTTGAAGATTCATAGCACATAACTCATGAATCTTATTTCTGTGCATTGGTATCCAAAGAAATAGAAGTTGCCATCATACAGTATAATCCCATGCTTTGTCTATGTTGTCTGCCATCTAGTTCCATTACAGGCAAACATCCCCATGGCCAATACCCCCAACATCCCAGCCAACATTTGTATGTGGGGCCCTTGTGGGTAGTAAATGGGCTCAAAATGTGCCTTGGACTGTCCATGGGTTCCATATTTGCTACATTACATTTACCCCAGATAAGATGCCCATTTTGGACCCATACCCACTTTGTACCCAGGTAGCCTCAGCATGAACCATATGGGGCTCACTTGGGCAAACACACCCATGTGGGTAATTGGCATGGGGCAAATATGGACACACTTGGACGATCCAATATCGAGCCCATTTTTCAGCTTATTTACTACCCACATTGCCCCACATACAAATGTTGGCTGGGGTTCTGCAGCTCACAACAAAACAACCTCGATCGATAAACAGCACAACAAGCAAGAAGGAAAAGATGTATCTTCTACTTTGGGGGGATTGTCCCTTAAATTAAAGGGTCTCAATACATCCTCCATTACTATTTAAAAATGCAACATTCAGGGCAGTATAGCTAAACTAAGTCTATCTTTTTCTATGATAAAACTCAGGCTACAGTAAATAAATGGCTAAAAAGCGTGCAGCCTTGGTGTGCATGGTATTTTTCCTCATTTCAGGATTCATTTCACTCTTGTAGCTGGTATGCAGAGTTAGTTTAACTATTCTCTATGGGTAGTTAAATCATATTTTGTAAGCTTATCATATGATTTGTACGTAAAATCTTAATGTGTACAGTAAGCTGCGTGCAGATAAAATAGAATATTCAATTCTGAATTGTGTGGAGTTAAAGTATAAAGTAGCAGAAGCACCTTAAGTTTAAGTACCCCTAATTTCTACTTTAGTTCACTTAGTAAATGTGCTTAGTTACATTCCACAACTTTTCTAATGTCTTGCATTCATGGCATTCATTTGTTTTTATGTACAAAACCAGCCACAATTACCCAACCATTCACTTTCACTGCTGCCCTGCTGAGTTCCTAAAATGCCCATTGCAGTTCAGAGAGGTTGTGATTCACTTCTGCATCACAGTCCACTTTGAATCGAGCCGGGACAGTAATTCAACTCGATGTTGCCTGTTTTTCCACTCGCATGCCGATCTTTTGAGCGGCATTATGCAAGTCCTCATCAAAGGCCTTCTTTCCTAAAAAGAGTGTCTTTAGTTTGGCTGGCACACCACTCTTCTGCACAACACTGGACTCAGCGCCTGCAGTCCACATGGCATTGAGTTTTCTCGTTCTGGCATGAAGTCATCAGTCTTTGACAGACACACTCGGGGCAGAGTAGTCTGCTCAAAGTGAGCTTTTGTCAACCCCTGTTGTTAACGTTCACAGCAAAAAAGCACTCAGAAAGAGCCATCAAAATGAGATTCTTCTTTCTATTCATCACACATCCTGAAGTATCACGACTTGCCAAGAAGTGTGTTCACTTCTGTGGTCTTACATAAGCATATTTACACAAATACAAACTGTAATTCTCCTGACAACAAGCACAGTGTGCTATAAAAGGTTAATTATAATTAGATTTGAAAACTGAGTTCAGGCTTATAACCTGCAGAGGGTAAAGGTTATATATCCACCCAGTAAGAGGAGTTAAGTTACTGCGCTCCTGCTGAGGCCAGGTGTACCATTTCCATCTCACTTGCTCCAATCACATTTTCATTACACGATACCTTCTTTACAGTATCACATGTGAGAGGATGAAAAACATGGTCTCGCTGACAGGTGTGTGAGGAGAAAAGTGAGAGAGTTGGAGGCCGCCGCACGGAGAAACCCAAAGACTTGGCTTCCCTTTATCACCTGGATCAGTCAGCTCCAGTATCTCTCGATTAAAGTGAGCGGTTGCAGGAATGAGAGTCTTAAGTGGAACTGTTAGCGACATGGAAGTAGAAACTAAGTGGGTCGACTATATACAGCGAGGCACAAAGGAGACTTCTTAACGAGAACACTTCACCCACAAAATTACCGTTTGTAAATCAATTAGTCATGGCATAGTATTCCCTCGAATTCATGAAGAAAATTTTGTTTTTCTCACACACTTCCACAGAAAATTACAAACTCTCACACAACTCATGCAGAATAAACGAAGTCTATTTCATCCAGTCGTATGCTCAGTGCTTCACAGACAGACATTTTTGCTTGACTTATGACTTATTGATTTACAAATGGTTAGTGGGAGCATGTTGTTACGAGTACCAGTTAGATGACGAAATACAATCCACGACGCCCAGTTTAAAGATACAGTTGGAAATATTTAGAGAAATAACTATGTGATATTTGCTTAAACTGTCACCATCCATATAGTAGTACATGAGACAGATAACGTGTGAAATAAAATAATGTTCCTTCTTCTCCTCTCCCTTATTAGTTATTGCCTTTTCTTGTATTTTCGTATTCTTTTTACATGCCTTAATCTGACTCTTTATCCCTGACTGCTGTAACACTGGAATTTCTCAATTGTGGGATCAATAAAGGTGTATCTTATCTTATCTTATCTTATCTTATCGGCAATTAATACTCTGCACGTAAACAACAACCAATCAGAGCCAAGGAGTCTCTAACGTAGCAGACAATCATGTCAATCACAAGGTAGGCAGCGCTGAATATGAATTAAGATTATGTTACTGTCCTGCATATTTTCCCCTCAAATGTTTTCAGAAACATAGTTTAGTGTACTGTTTGGCTGTGAAATGAGAACGTTTGCTCCAACCGGCGGGTGGTGCTTTGTTTTGGCACAACTGTTTTCAACATGGCCGCCGGGTCACAAACTCTCTCATTCTACAGCGAAACAGTACATTAAATTATGTTTCTGAAAACATTTAGGGGGAGAAATAGGCCATGCAGTAACAGAATCTTGATTCATACTTGATCAGCGCTGCCTTGTTTAACACCACAGCTCACAGGCAGTGATTGACACGATTGACAGCTGCGTTAAAAACTCACTGAGGCATGATGGATTTCTGCAAATGACATGAAGCCTGGTGTACACTGTGCGATTTTGTGCTGTCCCAGGCAAAATATGACCAGCATGAAAGAAAAGTGGTGATATCTTTAGTCGTGGCTCTAAAATGGTGGTCCTAAATGCAGCACGAAATGATGCACTGGCACTCAACCCAGACAAACAGACGGATAGCAGCTCGCCATGGAGGCAAAACGTGCTAAAAGAAATGTGTCGGATTCCAGCAAAGAGGAAAATCTTGTGGAGTTGTGGCGGACGCCTTGCCTGTATGATGTGTCCTCCAGCTCTTACCATGATCACGTAAAGAAGGATGAAGCATGGAAGGAAAAAGCTGCCAGGAGAGCGGCCTAGCAGCTAGCAAACACTCATGCAGACACATCGCAGTATATAGTGGCCACAACACTTTAGGTTATTTAACAATGTGACCCTCTATGTTGTGCTTCACAGTTGGAGAAGTAATAACCCGTGCAGCATCCTTGCATACTCAGTATGGGAAGCTATTGTCTACAAACATCAAACTTGATGTCGTACCCAAGTTTATTAGATCATGTCGCACAGTGTGGCTGCACTAAACCTATAAGATTGCTAAAATCTCTCTTGTGAACTGTAGAAATCGTTCATATATTTAATTCGTAGAGTTAGTTTTGGTCTTTTCATGGCAATAGGAAAAAAGTAGAATATTGCCAGCCTTATCCTTTGAACTCAGAGATTGTTGTAATCTCTGTATTACCCACATGAACAGGAACTAGGCAAGGCAAATTTATTTATATAGAACATTTCATACCCAAAAGCAGCCCAAAATGTATTACAGATGAGTCAAATCAAAGTTCACTGTAGCCCAATCACAAAGCATGCCTCAAAGGGCTGTACAAATATTAATTTTCAATTTCAATTAGATCTATAAAGTCCAATATTACAAATCACAATTAGCCATAGGGGGCTTTAAAGCATACAACATCCCTCTGTCCTTGGACCCTCAAAGCAGATAAGGAAAAACTCCTCCCAAAAACTACTCCTGTAATTGCCAGACCGGCATCAATCTCGAAAGGAAAGCTATAAACGGACATACTGAACAATAAAGCCTTTATTTTTTTGTCTTTCCATAGTTCAAGTTTGTCAGTCCCACCCCATAAAAAGGTGGCAAATAGAGTGAAGGAGTAAGAGGTAGAGCAAGTGTTCCATTCTCATTGTGATCAGCGTAAAAACTCACTTTTACACACCAAGGGAATGGCCATCCAAAGAAGGCCGACTAAAAATAAAAAATAAAAAGGGAAAAAAACAATAGCAGCTTCTTTGTGGTGTTGCTAGCTTTCCCTTATTATTCACAATCATAAATACTCCTAACTCACTGACTTTTTGATAAAGGTCGCACTACAGTGTAAACCAGAGAGGCGATGAGTGCTAACCATGAACAGAGGCGTGGCAGTCATCATCACTATCATCATCACCATCACCATCATCACAGTCTCTGAACACTTGGGAGGGGGGGAACTGCCATATGGCAAGGGCCTCTTGCTGTGTGTCCAGGGCGAAGGGGCTCTGCATAGTATGGTCAGAGAGAAGAGATAATGGCTGCCCACCGTGGACTGAAAAGAGGTTCTCGGTCCGGCACTCGAGGAGAGCACGACCTAGGGGGGGAAATAAAACGGGGCCGTCTCCACGTGAAGGAGAGCACAGAAACCTGAGCGGTGGAGCCTGACAGCACATCAGTCCAAAATAGGTGTATGATAATCAGCTGGCCCTGTGAGTACAAGTGTTTGTGTATGCGTGTCACACTGCATTAAAACTAACTACTACCAACCACTCTACCACTCATCTGCACTGCCAGGTCAGGACAGTGCCATGTTACATTAAAAAGGAGATAGTATTTACATCTTCAACACATAAATTATTTCCCTAACATACTGTCTGTGTAATGCATGATACGATCTCTGGGGAAAAAAAAAACAAAAACACAAGTGCCTCATATGAAAAGACTATGCCGAGTCCAGAATTGAGAACGGTAGGCAAAAGGGATAAATGCGGCTGAAATAAAATCAAAACGCAGGCCAGAACAAGTCCAAAAAAAGAGGGAAAAAAAACAACACAATTAATGCAGTAATTCATGAGAACGATTTGCAAAATGGCACACAGAAAGAGATAAAGCTGTGAGCTTGATTCGGCAACCCCTGAATACTTCCAGGTAGCGACGATGGCAGCACTGAAGCCGAACCGTTAATATCCGAGAAAGAAGACAACGAGTACGGAGGGGTCGCTGCATGAAGGATCACTACGGGATCAGATGATACAGGATGCTATACATTCCTGCCTCACGCTGCCAAGAGATCTGGAAATTACTTACAACTCCTGCCGTCCAGAATGTGACCTTTGACATTTCTTAAATGTTTTGCCTCAGCTCTGGAGCCTCCTGCAGCCCCTGCACTGACCAGTCACTTCAGCACAGAACCAGGTGGAACTGCTCACCTGACGCGATCTGACAAATAAGGCCCTAGTCCGGTAAAATTCACACTTGTCGATGATATACAGTATCAAAACTCTGTATAATGAGAAAACATACAAACGCATATGCAAATATAGCTTTCAATACACAACAACATACACATTTAACTGTTGGTTTTGCAGATGAAACTCAAAGTACAATATGTGTCACAAAGAAATGATGGCTGGCTCTGTCCATTCTGATGAGAGAGAGATAAAAAGGGGCAGTGGGGCAAAAACAAAAGAAGACGACAAAAAAATAATAATAATCTGGTTCAGTTCATATTTGTCATGTTGAATAATTGCACACACAGGAAGCTTGGAGGAGCGAATTAAACCTCTCCAGTTGGTTTTTGACCGTACAAGTTCATACTACCACCACTCTCCCACTCCAGTGCTGCTGGGCTGCTGTCAGTCTTTGGGACACCCCCCATTGTGTGTGGGTGCATAAGAGTCTGTCATTCCAGTGAGTTTAAAAAAAAAAAAAAAAAAGAAAAAGAAAAAGGTAGACCATTGGTTTGTTTGCTGAGGTCCCGCCTACCCTGATGGGCCGGGGGCCCAGAGGGAGCCCATCAGTCATCCAGGATGACCTTGACAAAACTGGCCACGTCTGTGTCTTTGGGGTCGTGCTCGTGCTCGGTGAAAAACGGATGTTGCTGCGTCAAAGGGGGAAAAAACAACAACTCAGAAATGTGTTCTTGAATCTAATGATGTTGTTATTTACTTGTGAAATACACACATCATGGGTTAATAGGGAAAGCCTGGCCTCTTGTGGACAAAAGCAAGAACCAGAGCACACTGATCATTACAGCAGCATTGCTGATAATGGCAGAGTGGACAGTGTAGCATAAATCATAATAATATTTGTATGTGTTGTTTTTTTTTTAGGTGTAAGAGAAAAAAAAAATCTTAACTACTTACCATTAATTCTGTGTAAGCTGGTCTCTCATTTGGCTTCTTTCTTAAGCTGTAAAAAAAAAAAAAGACACACGCAGAAGTGAGAAAAGAATAAAATAAAAAATATAAAAGTATTATAACTTCATATAGAACCACATCTAAAAGTAGTCCAGTGACATACACAACAGCTCCACACACTACCTCTTTTCAGTAAACACAGAGCAAACACTGACCCCTGCTGGGCCTCAACAGTGCCACTTTTTCTTTTACAGCAAGGCGAACAAGTGAGTAAATTTGTCATTGTGTGCTCACCACTGGGAGATGAAGTCTACAAACTCTGGGGAGAAACGGTCGGCGGGCAACTGTGGAGACGGCTCATCCACCACCTGTTTGAGCTGCTGGAACGGGGTGCCCCATGAGTCGTAGGGGAATTTCAAAATGGCCAGCTCAATCTAGGACACAAAAAACATAGCAGTCACACACATCAAAAAAAAAAGTTTGAGGCAGGTGCTGGACAGAAAGACAGCAATAGACAACATGAAAATAGGTCTGCACACTGTAGCTCCCGTAAGTGCAATTTATTAGCACATCCACAAGTGACGTTTCGCGCTAAGTCCGACTTCTTCAAAGCTTGAAATGTCACTTTTGGATGTGCTAATAAACTGCAGGTAAATCTAGGAGACAGAGATGGGCTGGTTTAACAAAGACTAAACATGCTTGAATTAAATTATATGACTGCAGTGCAACGTTTTCAGACACTAGGTGAGTAGCACTATCAGCTGCAATTCAAATATTAACTTTCTGTAAAGGTTTTAAAATGTTTGAATTTTGTTCTATACTTGTATGTAAATTCTATGAATCTGTACGGCATTTATGTGATAACTGAGGACAGCATGGACCATTACTGATGTGGAATCAACATGACACAGGTATCACAACTATCAAAGGTCACTATGACTCAGCATTAGTGCTGTTTGGAAATATGAGTTACCTGTAAAGAGATCTCTTTTGACATAGTTTAGTCATTGTGGTAATTATTACAATGACGATATATACTTTTGTTGAAATTTGCAGACCAACTTGAGGGCGTATATTACAAGGGAACATTATGACTGTCAAAAAAACAAACCAAAACAAGGCGCTCATCACAGCCTGAACTGAGAGTGTGTAAAACGGAAAGCAGCTCAACTTTCACTGCTGGGATATACTTTTATGATTTCATTCCTTGTGATGCACTTTGACACATATCACATCACATTCCACATGTAAATGAAGGAGTCGTCTCTAACCCAGCTGTCAACCATGTCAATCACTGCTTGTGAACTGTGGTCAAACTGTCGAACTAGGCACTGCCTGTTTCTCACCTCAAATGTTTTCAGGAACATATTTTAGGTACTATTTGGCTGTAAATTGAGAAAGTTTGTGACCTGCCCACCAGCCGGAGCAAACTTTCTCATGTCACAGCTAAACAGTACACTAAAATATCTCTCTAAAAACATCTGAGGTAAGAGACAGGCAATGCAGTAACAGAATCTTGATTCATATTTGATCAGCGCTGCCTAATTTGACAGTTTGACCTTAGTTCACGAGCAGTGACTGACATGATCGACAGCAGTATTAGAGACTCCTCTGCTCTGATTGGTTGCCCTAAACCCAGTAGTAGTGCTAGTGGGTTTAGGGCAGGCAAAAAAATGTTGTTTTGTTTTACAGATTATCCGTCTCATTTGGTGCTGTGTAAACATAGGAACATTTGCAAATATTACAAAACGTTATTTTCATAAAAGTTACCATCTGACGCTTTAAGAGCCACATTTCGATATCCAACCGTACTCACCATTGTGATACCAAGACTCCATATGTCTGACTTGACACTGTAGCCTTTCTGGTTGAGGTCAGGGTTGATCCGCTCAGGCTGAAATGGAAATTATTAGCAACAGATTAAGAACCACCACTATGTGAAAATAATTTAAATAATAATTATACTGTGCCTTTTGGAAACAAGGTTTGCTGAACATTTTAAACATGTATTTTCTAGATATTAATTAAAAAAAGAAGGAATTGAAATGACACAAACTGATGAAAGCCATCTCAATAATCAGACATCATTTAGAGAGAAGAATCAAAGAATTAAAAAAGGCATGTAAAGATGTGAAAAGGTGTAATTAGATGAAAATCTGCCAGCTAAAATTGTGTTTTTTTTTTGACAAGATATAAACTAATGGACTAATTTTGTAAACCTATATTCCACACAAGATGTTTGAAAGCTGAGGACAGTAGAGGCCTGATTAGTATCGGTCTGCGGTTTAGATTTCAAAATGTTTCTGGAGCTGCAAAACCTCAGGCACAGGCAATCTCTCTGTAAATTTCAGGTGTTCTTCATTTCAGCTAGCCTGTACTGGAAGTCTCATCCCTGGTGCCCACTTACCGCCATGTAGGGCTTACAGCCTGCATCCATTGTTTTGGCCACAGAGTCCACCAGGTGGCCACTGATGCCAAAGTCGCACATTTTCACTTGGCCCTTAGTGTTGATCAGCACATTGGAGGGCTTCACATCTGCAGAGGGATGTTGTTGAGAAAATGATGAGAGAGAGCACAGCAAGCTAACAAAGTGGAAACTGAAAGCTGTGTACGCCGATGATGTGATTACCTCTGTGTATCACTGACAGGTTACGGTGCAGATGCTCTAATGCCTTGACAATCTGTGGAGTGAATGGAGCAAATTAAGGAAAAAGGCTGAATTCTCAAGAAGTATTCGAGAACTTTAGCTGTAGATGTATTTTTTCATGAACCGCAATAAAACAATATGTAGAAAATACCAACAAATTTTGTTAGTTGTTTTAAATTTGCTTTTTGTGTGGTCTGGTGATGTCATTTCTCTGGAGTCTCACATATTTTATGAAACAACACATATCTAAGTAAGAAGTGGATGCAGCCTCAACCCACAGAGCTATTTCCAAGTAGAAGGGAAAAAACACAAATGATTGGTGCTACAGAAATGTACAAATGGTAATTTGTGGTTTTAGGAGGAGTTGCGTGATGATGCAACTGTTCCTGAAGAGCAGTAGTCTATCCACCAATACATAGTCGTTTCATCTATATTGCTGGTTGCCTGACAACCTCACAAGTATGACAAGACTTCAGAGAGTCACTGCACCCAGCTATTGTTCATCAAGAAATAACTGCAGCATGTTTACTCTCCGTAAAACCACAAATAATGAGAAGGGTCTGGCTGCAGACCTCCAGGTTTAGGCCCACCTCCTTCGCTAGATTCTTTTCGGTCCCGACTTTGGAGAAGAAAGTCTGATATTGTGTACGCCCTTCAAAGACAATCACCAGGATATGATGGCATGCTTTTATTCGTTTGAATAAGCCACACACCTTCCACCAACAGTACGAAGGTAAACAATGCAACCTTATATTTCTATACAACTGTAACTTATGAAGGTAACATAATATAAAGCAGCCAATAACTTGTATTAACTTTATGAGTTTGCGAACATTAGCTAGCTATGCTAAAGTGGTTAACAGACTAACAGAAACATTAGCTGAAATGATGTTAGTTTGCTAACAAAATGAGCTTAGCTAGCTAACGTTAGCAAATGGTTTTGCGACCGTCAGTATTTCCGTATAGTATAAAGAGTACGCCCCTAGTGTTCAACACAAGGAAATGCATCTCTTTATAGATGGATAAAAATGCCATCACAGAAATGGCAAAAAAGTTTGTTTTGAGTGTTTTCCGACATCCAATCTTGTGGAATATGAGCACGGAGCAGTACAAAGACAAAAACAGGACTAATAATGCATGGTGTCAAATAAGTGAGGAGGCCGGCCTATCAGGTGTGTAGCCGGTTTTGTGAAAAATGTTGTTGAAAGAAGTACGGTCCACTATGCACGTGCTCTATGTCACATAGCTAGTATGCTACCAATGTTACAGATGTCACCGAAAAATGTATATATAGAGCTGGATTACATTCATCAATCTGTTAGCTAATTTGTCTTTATGCTAACTTCCTGTGGCACAGTGCATACGGTCTGTCCAAAATGTTCCGCAAAAGTTCCTATTTTCAACATAATCAAAGGATATTCTGGACCAAAAAAACACCACATGTGATCGGTCGGTTTATAATAGACCTACTTGTACAATGACATGGACGTTATACAATGCATTAAATATATAATCAGTAGGCGGCTTGATTTATTATTCATTAACGATAAGCATGATAAAACAATTTGCTCCGTAAACGTTATTTTTGATAAGGAAGTGTGATAAACGCGTGATTTTCCACCATGGGTCCTGACGTTGGAGATGAGTCCCAGCACAGGAGGTGGGCCCAAACCTTGGAGCTCAATAGCAGCAGTATTATCTTGCTCTTGGACACAAAGCAAAAACATGTGCTCTTCCAAAATGTGTGACTATTCCTTTAATGTACACTTGTAGTATAAAATATGGGACAGGACGTACTGCTACTGTGATCTTGCCCAAGATGTCCTCGGGGATTTCTCTGCCTTTCTCGATAACCTTCTTATAGAACTTATCCAGGGACGTGTCCATCAGCTCCATACAGATCCAGACATCCCCCTGGAAAAACAGAAAAACAGATGTGGCCCAAAATTAAGAAACAAGATGACCACACACTCAACATAATGTATGCAAGAGTTCATACCAGTCATCAATGTGACAGTTTATTCACCTCTCTGAAGAGGGCGCCATAGAAGGTCACAGTGTAGAAGCAGTCCACTGTCCTCATGGAAATGTCCAGATCCATCAGGAGCCTCTTCTGCTCCAGAGTGTTGACGGTGGCACGAATCCTCTGGGGACACAAACATCACAGATTTGGCTGCCAGTGTCATCAGCGGGCAGATGCAGCTAAAATCAAATGGTGTCTGCTGTCCTATACCACCCCTTGGAGTGACATGATGTAGTTCTAATAGATCTCATCTAAATGTTTACAAGTTGAGCTCATATGTTGAATACATCTATGAGTCATGGTACTATTTTAAAATGGCTCATTTACAGATCAAGTAACCTGAGAAGTAGCTTCCCAGCCCACCTTGACAGCCATGATAACACCACTGGGCACATGTTTCATCTTGTCCACCACTCCATACGCTCCCCGGCCCAGCTCTTCAATCTGCTCCAAGTCATCGGCCTTCACCACAAAGTTCTGGACACAGGAAGCAGGCGTCACATTAACGGGTGTTCAGCACAGCCAAAAATACAATGGCATGTTTCAGAGGAATACAACAGCTTACCTGATCTCCAATTGTGACGCAAGCTTTTGAGTCAAGGTCTCGAGGTGGCCTGCAGGGAGAGAGTGACCGTGTGTAGTCAGTTTTAATCACAATGTTCAGTGATGGCAAATTCAGATTCTAAGAGAAATTGTGCTTGTGTATTAGAGACATTTACAAGATTATTTTGAAACAAATATTTATTTAAGTCAGTGCTAAAAGTAATATTTTTTATCTTAAAATCCTCAAAAAACATCTGGCATTTTTGTACTGCATTTCTTTCTTATAGCCCCGGCCATTTTAGAGCTTTGGCTCTGAATTTGAGATCCTCTCAGGTTACATCTACACAAATATGTTTTCATTTTGAAGCATATAACTGTTGCTACATTCACGCCGAGGGTCCACACTACTGTTGTACTTTGAAATCCCTAATCGGAGAACTTTGACAATGCTCCTGACCCCGTTTTAGTTTGAAAATGGGATTGTGTTTCAGTGGACAGGCAGGAACGGAGACTTCTGAAGACACTGACGACAATCAGTACGTTTACATGCACAGCTTAATCGAGCTATGCTCAAAATTCGATTTTGGCGTCTAATCGGACTTCTGTCCTTGTCCCAGTTTACATGCAACTGAGAAAATCTAATTACTGACAGGAACGTGTCCTCCTCCTCAACACTAGGTGGCGATATGTGTCGTGTCCTCCTCCTCAACACTAGGTGGCGATATGTGTCGTTTCAGCGGGTTAATACGGCCCCCTTTCCAGTTGACCTACTACGTCACTTAATAATAAACAACTGGAGTCAGGCGGCAGACTGGCATTTTCGAACAACAGCAAGATGGATAATCGTACAGCTTTGTTCATCTCGTACGTAATGTACGCGTTACTGATTGTGCAGATAAGGTGCACGCTATCCCTCGTGGTCATGGTGATTTCGAGAGGCAGACAAAAACGCCGTATGCTGTTGGAGGGCTACAACAATAGCATGTCTTGTCTGTTCCGGGGTCATACGCCAGCGCGGGGGGTGTGGAGCATGCGCACATGCATTGTCTAGTTTAATTCTGATTAAGGCGTATACATGCCGGAGAAAATCGAATTCCAATCGCATTATCTGGGTGTCTTAATCGGAGTTGGAGAACTCTGATATTAGTCGGAGTAACGCGTTTATATGCACTTCAGTTGTCCAGTTATAGTGGGATTAAGGCAATAATTTGTTTTTTTTTCAAGTGTCATGTAAACGTACTGATTGACACTTGTGTTCCCTTCCCAATAATGTCTTATTAGTCATGACGTGTCAAGCCAAAACATCACATCTCTGTTTACATAACTTTTGTAATTTCAACCTTCTTGTGTGGGTACTCCTTTCCCATTGTCTCGGCTTTCACCAGCATTAGATATTGCTCCCGACAATGTTATCACTCTAGCATGTCACTATATTTGTTTCGCGACAACTCCCGATTTGTTTTTCGCCACCTTGACCACTTTATACTTATGTGATACTTTATGTAACATTTCTACCTCATTATCAGTCCAAGCAAAGAAACTGCTGGTCTTACTTTCCTCCATCTCAATAGTATTTTCTATAATGACGCAACCAACTGCAGAGTACAATCTGCTTTCTACTGTCCAGTGATAAACATTTATTTCTAAATCAGTGTTAAAACACTTGTGTTTACAGAGATTATTTTTGTTTTGAAATGAAAACGCATCAGTGTGGATGTGGCCTGAGGATGGTTTGGCTGCTCTCACTTCCACACTGTAAAAAGGAGCCTTACGCTGCTGCTGCTGGTTGGGGCTGCACAAACACTTCTTTGGCCAGCTTCAGCCCGGGGTTCTTCTTCTTCCCTTAGAGACAAGAAATTAGAAAACCATTACCATCTCATCTCCATCATAGACATGCAGTGATCAATAAAGCTGTATTTAGCAGCAACCACAAGCTGGTATGATTGGCAGTGTTTTGTAGAAGGACTGAGGCAAATGGACTTTCACATCTACAGACTGTTATGAACCCGCTGGCCACACTACTCTGAGTTTAGTGACAAGGTCTGCCACATGAGAGATCAGGAGTTCTAATTCAGGGCATTAAGTGCAAACTAAATGGACTTTGCTTGTTTTCATATATCCACATCAATCTATTGATAGGGAATTTTATTCTATTCTGGTAGTAAGGAGTTTTTTCAAGGTTGCAAACAATTTGCAGTTGCCTCTGACACAAACAGCAACAAATGATCTGTTATCTCTCTGGAGATTAGGTGTACTCGAAGCTGAGGCCCTGCAACAGGGAAAAGGAGGACTAAATGACTAATCGACATTGGTATGATGACTCAAATGGAAGGGAGGAGGGGTGCTAGGGAAGATTTTTTTACTATTACGATAACTGCTATCAACTCAACCATCAATGGGTTTTTCCGTTATGTCACTTTTTTCCCTAATCTCAAATTGAGTTTGCATTTTTTTAATATCTGGAGCATGGTGCTGTAAACCGTGCAGCTCTGGGACCTTTCTGTGTTAAATCAGTGACAGCAGTCCATTCATAAACACAGTTTACCAGCAGCCTCTGGGACTTCCCACAAGGGGCTGTGAGTCCCTGCCAGAATGACACAGCTACCAGGCCTACGAGCAGCAACACAGGAAAAACAACTCAACTCTTCTTGACACGGACACTCGTGTTCAGCCTGTTCGCTCTTGTTGCAAGGTCGACAGGAAAGACGGAGCACTTTTCTTGACCTCTGTTTGCGTTTGCTTGGTCACAATTTCACCCACTGGGATATGACGAGAAACAGTTTGGACCCGGCTGGTTATTTCCTGGTCTTGTACAGCTGCATGCAGGCCTGTGCAATTATTCTACCCCGGTTCAGCGAAACTGGTTTACTGCACAAGCACCTTCACTTTGGAAGAAATGCAACAGCTCTCATTATTACTGTGGGGTTGTGTGTTTGCCATTGAGTGAGTCACAATACTCTAGTGTGGAGGAAGTACGATTGGGTAAACCCCTCCTTGCTAGATTAAGCTGGAAGGGAAGTGAAGTTTTACAAAAGATTTTAGATTCTATGGCCTACCGCTGAAATGCCAGACAGGTCCATTTTGTGCTGCAGCCCTAAAATAGGCCTACAGTGTCTGGACAGACTACAGTAGTCTCATGTGGTAGGGAGAGATTGAAGTGTGATTTACTCACACATGCTCAGTCAAAAATAGATTTTGCGTTTCCTCTGCGTGGGATAAAGTACAAGCACTCGAAGCCTTCTGACGACCTGACACATAAGACAGCCTTTTGTTCATGGACCAAAATTAGTGTGACACGCAAACAAAACTTCTGGCATGCATAACCTCTTTTTAAGAGATACCTAGAAAACTACTAAATTAAGACAAAATATGTGCTTCTTTCGTTTCAATTCAGTCTACGTTACTGCTGGACATATTTACTGTAAAATAATAGTGGATTTCTCAGGTAGCAGTGTGCGGTGTGTGCAGTGACAGTGTAGCCAGGAGTGTTGAGTGGGATATGACTCACAGCCAGTCAGACTGGACACATCCGCTTAAAACACAACAACTGTCAGGACCCTTTGGGAAATATGATGTCACTTCACTTGGCCTGCTTGTTGCTTGCTGTCCCCTTTAGGGCCAGCTGAGGCTAGCTTCACAACAGCTTTCTGCTGCAAGACCTGCATGGTCCTTGAACTGAGCCCGATAGGACACAATAGTGCCATGACATCAGCCTCGGCTGCAGTCAAAGTATATGGAGGCTGCACAGGTGAAACACATGTACACAGAAACCATTTTGGCAGCAAGTGTTTCAAGGGAGTGGGTGATGCACAGTAGCAATCCCAGCACTTATAATTCATGCTATTTATATCAATGGGTGCACTGAAACCTTGCTTTGTATCCAAATATGGTGCAAGTTGCATAATGCATTTTATATATTAAAAAAAATCTCTGCACTCACATGGGAAGAGATTTATCACACTAAAGATATTTTTATTGTAAGTATCAATCATAGTATCCTGATTAAATCAGTATTTTTGCTGCTGCTGCTGCTTCTGTGTTAGTTATAAGTATCAGCTACTAAAGACAGTGGCAGTGAATTGGTGAGCTTTTACAGGAAATGCAGTAATTCCTAGGAAGTCAAAAAAGATGTTTAGTGGAAACCACCCAGAGTGCAGTAATTCATACGTAATGTGAACAAGAATTTCTGGATTGTGCATGGGATCAAAGTGTCAATAGCTGTGTGGCGAGTCACCATCAGGAAGCTCCAACCCTCAGAGTGGGTCCATATACAGAAAAGGATGACTCATGCACATATAATCTTCCACACCACCCTATCAGTGCTGTTAGGGAGAACCCAATCTCTAAACATGCCTCAGCAATACCATCAACAGCGGCACTGCAATGCACTTAGAGCCCACTCCTCCCTTTTGACCAGCTGGGCACAACTCCTTGTAGTGGCCAGAAAATGGGAATAACTTTTACAAAGACACCTCTGGCCTGCTTTGGTGCACACAACAATTACAGCACAGAACCTGTGTAGCAGCTATAGAGTATCTGCTTGCAGCCAGTGAACTGTCAACAAAAGAGAGGCTGCACTAGGTATTGGTGCTGCAAGTCAAAACATGCCATGGTAGGCCAAAGGCTGTGATTGCCTGAGCAGCACCCAGCCAATCTACACAGCCCTCTCAAAACAGTGTGTACTCCCGACCATGGTAACGCTAGTATGATTGTGTAACAGCACAAGCGGTGAACTTGAAATGTAAATTGACATCATCATCATGCTGTGTGTGTGTGTGTGTGTGTGTGTGTGCCCGTGTGACGCAGAGGAGGGACCTTGATTTTTCCAAGGTGTGTATTTTATTCAACAGTGCACAGTGATTACACAGCACAGACTCGCTGACTGGCGGAAGCCAAGTGTGTGATAGCGCCATGGTTCCTTGGCATCGCCGCCTGCTTTTAAAAAATAAAGGGATTTTCATTACCAGGGGGGAAACATGCATTAAAGCATTTACATGGACGCTACGCTATAAATATGTTTGCGCTAACACAGTGGCCAAACCAAAAGGACTCAACACAATCGATCAGTCATGAGTCAGAAGGCCGAAAAACACAAACACCTGTGGTCCCAATGTGCTTCACTTCACCCAAAGACACAAACTAACCCCAGCGCGGTATTTCCCAGCTGAGGGGCAAGTTGGTTCATAATTACAGCTTGGCAAAACTCCTTTATTGTCGAGAAAATGCTGGTAGCTAACAACAACACGGGAACGAAGACGCGAGTGTAGCATTTAGCTAACATGTTAATAATAAAAACTACGCTTTCGCGCACTATCATTGAGTCTTTAATGAATATCTTCAGACACCAGTCTGTCTAGAGACTTCGCATAATGATAGAAAGCAAGACATGCTCGCTAGCTTCTTTTTCCTCCTCTCATACATGCAGCTTTCCACCTGGCAAGGTTACATTTCTCAAACATAGCTAGCTAAATTACTTCCACGCAAACTGCAGCTCGATGTTTGACACATATGCACGGTTGTTTACACAAAAAAAACAGTGGAAAAAACCCACTTACCTCCTTTAGACAGAGACATTTCCCCTTTGCTTTGATGAGGGGGAAGGGAAGCACAAAGACTTTTGCCTTCTTTTACTCCCTCCCTCCCTGCATCTAGCCTTACACCCGCTCAGGATCGCTGGCTTGTGCAAAAACTAGCAGCGATTAAATCAAACGGTTCGTCCTCGTGCAATGTTAGCGCTTCGATCGGCGGCTCGCGCGCTCAAAGATCGATTAATAGATGAATGCACAACTTTGAATAAAGTCAGCGCGGGTTGTACAGTCCGAGTTAGTTTGCTAACAAAACCTGCACTTTTAGGGTGGCCAAAGTCTGACAGCTGAAGGTTCCAACGACGTAATGGCGTATTTCCTGCCTTGCGCCGAGCATCATGGGATATGTAGTTTTCTACCGCGTGGGCACAAAGCGAAAGTCTTTTCAGGAGTGTCCAAACTTTTTTTAAACGGGGGCCATATTAGATAATGTGAAAATACCTGAGGACCATCTGCTTCCTGCATCATATGGGTTCTTAAAAAACAACAAAATAATTACATCCAATGAGACAAACGCATCTTTCCCTGCAAAAGTATTCAACATTTCACTGCTCCTGCACAAGCTGCACAAGTGGTCTGGTTATCAAATGTTATCAGCTTATATTACGGCAGGCATTTAGACCCCTTCCAACACAGGGTAGGTGCAGAGTTTGCATGTTCTCCCCATGTCAGCGTGGGTTTTCTCCAGGTACTCCAACTTCCTCCCACAATCCAAAGACATGCAGGTTAGCTTAATTGGTGAATCTAAATTGCCTGTAGGTGTGAATGGTTGTCTGTCTCCATATCTTGGCCCTGCGATAGTCTGACGACCTGTCCAGGGTGTACCCCGCCTTTTGCCCAGTGTCAGCTGGCGAGGTTCTGGATTGCTTCTAATCTCTCGGAGATGTTTGAATAGCGTTCCTTGCTCGTCTTCCACACTTAAATGATTTTCCTAAGACTGACTTGACATTGCTCAAAAAAATTAGCACTGTTAGCTGGGCTTACAGCTGCAAAGAAACTGGTCACTACCCATCGGAAGCCTCCTCACGCCCTGTCTCCCTGTGTGTGGCTTTTGACATACTTAGATATTGTGTATCTGGAGATATCAACGGCCTGAGTGCACGGGGCTAATGAAGAGATGGTAGAGATGTGGCATTTACGTTTTTGCTGTGGCCATGTCCACTATTTAGCAGGAAATGTTTGCTGTTAGGTGACCGTTCTTTTCTTGTTTACCGCCTCCTACTAGGTGCATGGTTACAGAGTGCATGATAGTCGTACCATCGTGGGGTGCACAGAAAAAACGCAAAGTGATCCTGCTTGTATAAACAAGTCGACCACATATACTATATTTTAAAAGACAAACTGGGGATATTTTCATTCATTCCACGGGCCACGACTGGCCCCCAGGCCCCGACTTTGGACATGTCTGCTGTAACTCATCAAAATCATCAAACTACAGTGAGATCATACATTATTGTTGCTTCAATAAAGTTTATTTCTGCAAATTCAATACAGGCAAACACAGACTTTTTTTTTGTTTTATTGTCTTTTATTAATATTTTTTGTTTCAGGATGAAAATCACATATTGGTTTAGATAAAATGCACGTGGAACAATAAATAAATTTAAAAAAAATACCAAAGGACTCACTGTCTTGCAAGCAGTGTTGGGGTTTAGTGAACTACATGTAGTTCAATTACTGGTTTATCTAGGCTGATGGGTGGCAGTTTAATTACACTGAAATCTCAGTAGCTTTTTTGGTAATGAACTACTTTGGGTCATGAAGTTTATGTAGTTAATTACAAGCTACATATTTTAAGCACTGTCATGACGTATTTTTGCCATACAAAATGGCACAATGCTACAGCTAATTGGCCGCAGTTGTCATTTAATGACAGTTGTCTGCAATCAAAGACTATGAATTTCCCTATAAGTTTAGCATTTTCTTGATTCCACCCGCACAACTGCTTTCTATCCTTTTCCTAATACTCATCCTCAGGCTGCCTCAATGAGGATTTGCCTGCCCCCGTCCCTAAATCTAACACACCTACACTTTAAGCAGTGTGAGTTCAGTTGTACCTCCGTGTAACAATATGAGATTTTAGACTCAGATTGTGACCATTTCCTGTGCTGTTGTTTGGGTGTAGTTGAACTACTTTTTGGAAACAGTTTCACTTTAACAAGCAAGTTATTTTAATGTAGTTAAGATTTAATTTAGCTACTTTTAATTGTGAAGTAGCTAAACTACAGTTTAAATGTAGTTTCCCCACCACTGCTTGCAAGTCAACTACAGTTGCCTATTCAAAGGAACGCTGATAATGGGATTGCACTTTAATTTACACATTTTGGTATGTAAACAACAAACAAGTATATAAGAGTATGTCACAGGATATAAGTGAAATGAACTGAAAGCTATATTTGACTGCTGAATGGTGAAATGCATAAAAATTAACAGCAATAACATTTTATTTTAAAGCAAAACTTCTAAAGCACCTATGCAAACAACATTAACCATCACATAGATTTAATAAATTCAAGGAACAAACCGCTGGACTAAAGAATACCTGAACAAATACAGTACAGTGAAGTTTTTTTTGTATGCATGAAATATTGTAAAACCCACCATCATTACTGTGATAATTACTGCTGAGCCGTTATATTGTGAGTCCTTTACTGTATCAAACACCTCCTTGTTGAATAGCTGGAAGACAACAAAATGCACAAACTAATCAACAATGGAAATGTCACAGACCTGAAGCATGAAGACGGGCTGGGATATGAGTTTACTTTGGAGCATGTGCATGTGACTGTGAGAGTGGAGTGTGGATGACCAATGGTAAGGCCACACCAAATTCCTGTCGCTACTTCTTGGCAACAAGGAGGGTATGGTAGAGAGGTTTTATTACAATGTGCAGATAGAGGGAGCTGTCAATCAGGTACTCTGATGCACGGCGCTGCAGGTCGGCATCCACCAGGAAATCCCCGGCCTCCTCTGTGCTTTGGTGGAAGTTGTAGACGTGGCGGACCACTATTTTTCCTTGCTGTCTTGCCATCACAATCACAGTCTTCTGGAAACTCACACCGGCAAAGTCTGGACTGGAAGTGGCTGGTGTTACAATGATGCGAGGTCGACCTCCGTCTGTGCGCGTAGGCTGCATGGCACCCAGCTCAGTATAGGATGACCTGGCACTGAGTGGGAGCCAGCGAGGGGAGAATAGGGCGTTCCAAGTAACTCTCTTACTGGAGTCATGGCCACTGGGCCCGAGCTGGGTCTGGAAGCTGAAACTGCGGTCATCACGGGTGGGGTTGTTGATGACCCAAGGGGAACCCCAGGAGGTAGACAGGTAGTTACGGGGAGTGAAAATGCTGCAGTTGACATCAAAGTACTTGGCCAGTTGGATAGGTGAGGCGGAGTGAAATTGGAAAGCAAGGTAGAGCAGATCACGGATTGACTCATAATGCTTCTTCATGAGGGCAGACTGCTTCTGAAGACGGAAGAGGTGCTGAGGGGGGATCATGCCATATCGAACAGCCCTTAGGGCATTTTCAACTGTCGAACTGACAGGCTGGTTCTGGCTAATCCAGGCCTCCAGGGCCTCGTAGAGCTCCAGCTCACTCTGCAGAATGAGGTCAGAGCGCTGAAGCAAGGAGAGGAGCAGGTCCTCGCTGATAGAGCCCCATTCTCCGCTCTGCAGCACAGAAGACAGGTTCCAGGACAGGTACTGTAGGCAGCTGTCCCGCAGGACCATGTCCCCAATTTGTAATGCATAGTTGTACCAGCCAATCACATGGCCAGAGGGCGAATCACTACACAGATGCTGGGTCATATATTGGGTCAGACCCTGTTGCAAGGCCCACACGTGGTACTTGCTGGCCAACTTATGCAGAGAAATGGCCTGATCTAGCCGCACTGAGATGTCACCACAGTACAGATACCTGCAAGAGAAAAACAAAGCTGGAATAGTCATCTAAGACATGCTTAAAAATATATATATTTCAGGAAGGCATAATACTTGTTTTCTCTCCTCACATCTGAGTCACTGTATAAACCCACACTGTCCGATTTTCGACTATGAGCCTCAAGCAGCAGGTGTAATTTTAGAATATTTCACAAGATGGAGCATCTCACTTCTCCAAGGAGAGAGGCAAAATGGTGTGTGAAGATCTAAACTTTATACTTGTGGAAAATTCAGTGGCATCTACAAGTAGCTCCACTGTGTCTTAAATGCTTCCATCTCATTGAGCTTGATGAACTCTGAAGAAAAGATCACAACCGGAGTCATCCTCACCTGACAAACTTGTCAAAGACAGCTGCACAGTCGGGCGTCTCTCTCAAAACCACAGCGCTGTTGTTGCGACTGAGCAGCAGTTCCTCAAACACGTCACTCTGCAGCGTGAGAACCAGACTGTGGGCCTGGATCACCTTCACCTCGTCCGTGTTGATGGTCTGCACCCGCAGAGTGACATCACTGCCATTCCCCAGGGCCAGCAGGGTCTCCATACGCTGCACCAAACTCATGGAGTGATTCAGCACCGTGGCCCCATTGTCCACTGTTACCTCCTGCTTAAGGGCAGCTGTGGAAAAGAGAGGACAAGATGATGGACTAGCAGCACAGTTCTTCCTTCTTTTCTATTTTCATCACTGTAATTTGCAGCAGTCTGACTCTGCTTTCCAAGATCCCACAGCAGAATTCGTGTGCGTTTGTTCTACAACTTAAATCAGGTTTGACACAGCAAGAAGTGGAAAAGTGCTCCCTAACTCTTCGGCTAAACCACAACTGATAATATGTGTCAGGGGAAGAGCAGACTTGCACATTCTTCTGGTCTCAATTATTAGTGAACAAGCCAGGTGGCTGACTCAGAAAACCTCCGACACCAGGTGCCTCAGAAACAAATACTGAGTTCGCAGCGCTATGCAGACGGCTGCTTCTGTGGGCCCAAACACAAGTGGCACATACTGGAGAATCACACATGAAAGACTCAGCATGACACGCTGCTGTTTCCATTCTGCCACAGCCATCAGCAGCCTTGTTGGCCTATTACTGGGGGTTTAATGAGACACAGGGGGAGCACATTGGCTCCCTGGAACGCCTCACAGTCTTCATATCTCCACCACAATCAAGCACCCCCACTTCAAAGTAACCTTTTTCCAATTAGCCAGCGAGCACCCTGAGCCAGCTGAGGATGGTGTGGGGGTGTGTTTTGACAAATGATTCTGGCACACTGAGACCAATTGAAAAAGAAATCACCAAATTCATCACAACTGGGAAAGCAGGATTTTTTTCCTGATTCTGAAAGAAAAAAAAACATGAGAGGTTCAATTCAAAGTAAAAAGTTATGAATAAAAAATGTTTCAGAGTCTCTTCCACTCAAGCTGAGAAGAGCTGAAAACACTGAATAAAACATTTTATACACAGTCCCTAAATATAGGATTAGATGAGCCTTGGCTCGCGGGTAAATTTTTAAATGAAATCTAATCTGTCAGCGAAGGAATGTGGCCTTCAATGGCTTTGGTCAAAATCAGTCAAAGTCAGATCTTCATTAAAGAGTAAGAAAAGCTTTCCCTCAGCGCTTGTACTGTACTGTATCACTGAGCCGGCACAAAGCCAGGCAGCAAATGGACTTGCCTGTCTCTCCCTGCACCCAGCAGACAGATAGATGAGGATAGGATGAGTAGAATAGATAAATAACCATCCCCTGCCCTGAGGCTGAGCACGAGCCACACATTCATGCTGTGCCCTACTACCCACTGACAGTATGGGGGAAGCTGGACTGAAATAGAACAATACAGCTTCTCTTACAATGTAGGATATTAAAGAAAGAGTGATAGACTCTCTAAAATCAAACAATTCAAACTACTGATGGCATTTGATGTCTTACCTCCTCTAACTGTGACAGAGCAGATTAAGAGGAGCAGGGTGCCCACACAGACCCAGGCAGGGATCCCTTGTTCACATGAGCGTATCATATCTTCTCAGTTATTCCCTGCCTCTCTTCCTTTGTCCTTTCCCCCTCTCTTCCTTACTCTGTGCCACTCTTCTCCTGACTCTTCCTCCTGCTGCTGTGCCTTTTTGTCGTGTGCGTGCAGAAAGGTGTGTTGCCCCGTGTGTGCCGCCCGGCTCCCTGTCCCGCACTCTTTATGTAGGACGCTGGCCTTTCCCTGGCGCATCTCGCAACCCCACGGACTCCATTGATTGGTGGAATCTGGCAGGGGCGTTGCTATAGCGACAGCTTTGATTTTGAATTTCTCCATCCATTCCTTTTGGATGTTACATGGCATTGATCAGCGGCACTGGGCCAGCCAAGGACTCAGCTTAATGGTTTTTGTTTTTCTGTTTTTTTTAGTTTAAAAGTCAGGGAGGTTAGGCACTATTAACAATCAATATTAACACAGTTTCATGTTTTAATGGCACCCAGAATGCAGCGAATCTCCTGCACTGCAAAATGTTGTTTATGATACCTAAGTTAAATACATTCAGCATCATATAATTAGTCAGTTAATCACAGTAGGTTGCCACTGAGACTATCTGCCAAAAGTAATTGAGGTTTAATATGTGTGACAAACTGCAGTCAGTCAAAATTCACAATCCATTTTGTAGGACAGTTTCTCAGCTGAGATCAATTATTCCTCTGATGGCATGTTAATCTCACTAATGGGAGGATGATTTCATTGGTGCGGGGTCCGCTCATTAATTTAAGGTGAGCTCTGTTTATCAAATCCAACTGCCAGTCAGGATTTTATGGAGTCACGTTACCGATCCAGAGCATGTTTCAGGTGCAGCCGTTGCATCACAAACCTCACAGAGGTCAGAGGGTTTAATGAATGTGTGGGATATGAATTCCAGCTGGATATGGAGCTAATGGTCTGCAGCTTGCAGGGAACATACTAACCTTCAAGCTATGATAATCAATATGAAATGCTACAACAGCTCAAAGGGAGCCACATGACATGGAATAGTCACACATCCTCGAATAAAATATGGCATCTGGGATACTAGAAGAGTATGTTTTAATGTGAAATGGCAGCGATGACAACAATAGATAACGCCTCTGGTCATGGCTCAAAGAGATGTTTACAGTGCCATTTATGTATCCCTCAGTTAGCATTGATCTGTCAGTCAGAGATGGGTCAGTCAATACTGAGACCCCAGTTAAAATATTCTCCAAAAAGTAAGTATGGATCTGATTTTTTTATATTCATTGCATCTCACTAGGCTGTTAGTCCAATCAGAATATTTACACTAACATGCTGCAATGTGACAAATGTGTTTAAAATAGCTCCAAAACTAGACAGACAAGGAGAGGCATCATCTCACAGTGAACTGGGTTGTGGTGATGCCCCGAGGGCTGCCAGGCTGCAGTAAAAATGCAAGAGAAGAAACATCCTGCGGGACCCCAACCTGAGCCTGCACTGCTATGAATAACCTGACAGGTTCTCGGAGGAGAGCGGTGCTGCCGGGGAGCCCTAATGAAGCCTGCTGCAACAAACTGGACCAGACAACATAGACAAGGCATGGGATTATAATGTATGATGGCATCTTCTATTTGTTTGGATACCAATGCACAGAAATAAGATTCATGAGTTTTTTGCTATGAGTCTTTAAATAATGAGACTTGTGTTAAAGGGACAGTTCACCCCAAAATTGTAGAATACATATTGCGCCTCTTACCTGTAGAGCTATTTATTAACCTAGATTATTTTGGTGTAAATTGCTGAGTGTCGCAGATATCGGCCGTACAGATGTCTGCCTTCTCTTGAATATAATGGAACTAGATGGCACTCAGCTTGTGGTGCTCAAAGTGCCAAAAAATACATTTGAAAAATTCAACAGCAATGTCTCTTTCTAGAAATCATGACTGTTACTCAGGGTAATCCACAGACCTTGTTGTGAGCAGTGTCATGTGGGAACTATTTTCTTTCTACTGAACTACACCTGCAAACCGAATCACCACATAGAAGGAAATGTGCATCCACCAGCTCACCTAGCACCACTGAGCTAGCTAACATTATAGCTTAGTTGAGAAGGATGCCCTAAATGTTAACATCTCACACTATAGCGAGCATGAACCTATCGTCCATGAGCAGATGCACACATCCTTCTTTGCTTCCTTGCTTCCTTGCTTCCTTGCTTCCTTCCCTCTGTAGGTAGACAGACTACATGAAACTGCTCACAACAAGGTCTGTGGATTATCTTAAATAACCAGGTCATGATTCCTGGAAAGAGACATTGCTGTTGAGATTCTCAAATGTATTTTTTTGGCACTTTGAGCACCACAAGCTGAGTTCGATCTAGTTCCATTATAGTCGAGAGAAGGCAGACATCTCTATGGCTGATATCTCCAGCACTCAGCACCTCACACCAAAACAATCTTGATAAATAGCACTATAGGTAAGAGGAAAAACATGTATTTTTTATTTTGGGGTGACCTTTAATGCATTGGACTATCTGGTGATCTATTTAAACACTGGGTATACGTAAAAGCAACTCAGGCAACTGTTGTTGAGCCACATGATGAAAACAGAATGAACCCAAAGCCCTCTGTATGTGTGCATCTATAAAAGGCCATGCCCTTCATTAAGGTCACATTGCTTTCTCCTTTGAGATCAGCTCCTATTAAGAATCTAAAAGGACCACAATGCAAAGGGACAGATTGACGAGCTGCTGGGTTTGTGAGAGCACCCCTCAGGACGGGATCCATTGAGGGATCGATGCACCACAGGGGGCTCCATCACGCAGTATAAACAGTTCGTTTAGGACAGGGGGAACGCCACAGTGAGCTTCAGCAAGGTGTCCTGGATGACCTTACTCTTGTGCTGAAGCCAGAGGGGATGCACTAGATAACCACAACTCCCAAACATGACACAAATGGCTTTGGATATAAACACACATTTACATATTGAATGCACTGAGAGTACAATGAATAAAAAGAGGTACAAATGAATAAAACTGCAGTCTGTTGTTGGGTCATATTTCCAGGCACGTCAACATGCCTGCCAAACTGCACTAGGCAGCATATTTAATGTTGCAATGGTATTATTTGGCCTATTTCTTTGTGACACTGTCTTTTTCCTAACTGTAAGTTTCACAACTAAATGAGGAAGGGAGATGATGAGAGAAGTTTTGTGACTTTAAAGGGACAGTTCACCCCAGAATCAAAACTACATATTTTTCCTCTTACCCGTAGTGCTATTTATCAGTCTAGATTGTTTTGGTGTGAGTTGTCTAGTAATGGAGATATTGGCTGTAGAGATGTCTGCCTCCTCTCAGATATAATGGAACTAGATGGCACTTGGCTTGTGGTGCTAAAAAAAAAAAAGCATTTGAAAACTAGCACAACTGAGTTAGCTAACGTTACAGCTCAGCCTTCTGCACAGTCATGTGGTTTTCAGGTGCAGTTTGTCCGAAAGAAAAAATAGTTCATACATGAAACTGCTCACAACAACGTCTGTGGATTATCTTGCGTAAGTGGGTCATGATTTTTGGAAATAGACATTGTTGCTGGGTTTTTCCATATATATTTCTTTATTTTTTGGGTGGTGGGGTTGCTTTGACAACACACTCTCACTCCAGCTTCTCCACGTATTGACGTTTGGTCATATGACGTCAACAGTACCCTGGGTGCGTTGGTTGTTTTGACATTCTGGGACACCGTGTCAAGTTCTGCCTGTTACATGCACTGTCTTCTTTCAAAATACACTTGGGTTTTCACAGGAAATTTCCAGTTTACACACAGTTTCTTTCAAAACAAAAGCGTGTGGTTAGGTTTAGGAAAAAATGAACAGGGTTTGGCTTTATAATGTTATGGAACACAAACGCCACTTTCCTGGGTGAAAGTTGGTGTCTGTTGGACCCATCCACTGCCCACCTGCCCACCCTCATCAGACTTTCCTGCTTAAACTTTCCTTCGCATCCCGCCGCGTTAAACTATAGCCCTTTTTATTGAGGAACTGTGCAAATTTGTAGGAAAGCCCAATCAGTCTTCTTTCAGCATTCGGGGAGTGCAGCAAAATGCCGGCTTCCTACTTTTGTTTATACAGAAAGCGCCTTTTTCGGGGCAATGGGCGGCGTGAGCAAGTAACAAAACGCGTAGCTCAGCGTGTGAACAGTGACGTGGGAGGGAAGCCGCGGCTGGTCAGTCCTTCGGCGATTCTCTCATAAGTCGGCCCGTTCTTCACTGTCCCCGTCATCTGACGGTTAATTGCCTCTTCGTTGGCGAGGGCAAGGAGGGTGCACAATTCCTTGTCTCCCCAGCTGCTCATCTTTACAGTGTCTGTCAGGTTTGTGTTTCCCTCTTGCTACTAGCTGCTCGCTAATTCCTGCTATCAACTGTTTCCTGTTTATCCACCACCAGTGGGTCGCACGTGCGGCGTCATCAACAGCTCCTCCCACAAGTCATCAACAGCCCCTCCCGTTGCGGAAGGCCGCCTCGGTCTGTTTAAACTAAAAGTGTTCTGCCAATATAACTACCCTAAGAGGCAGAAAATTGGGCACCTCGGATCAACTCACAATCCGGCTCTGTGTGTCTAAACGCTTGCAGCTTGCCGGCAAAACGGCCCAACATTCGCCGAAAATCTGGCAGTGTAAAAGGGGCTTATGACAGCGAGCAGCCGCGTAGCACACCAATGTTACAGGACGGCTTTTTTCGTCAGTGTCTGCTGCCGCAAGTCACTGCCCAAGCGCCGGATTTTGACAACTTTGGCGAGAAACCCGGTTGACTTTGAGCGCTACAAGTCGAGTGCCATCTAGTTTCAAACCCTGTTCAGGAGAAGGCAGACATCTCTAGAGCTGATATGTCCAACACTCAGCAACTCATACCAAATCAAGCAAGACTGATAAACAGCTCTATACAGGTAAGAAATAAAATATGTATTTTTAATTTGGTGAACTGTCCCTTTAAATATTCACACAGTCTGGGCAAACAAGCAGAGGTAAATAAAAATGTGTAATAAAATATACAAAAAAAATGCCTTGTCACACTAAAATACAACATTAAAATATACAAAGAGCAACCTATGATATTGAGTATTTTTTAACACAATAATAAAGATTGTAATTTCCTATTTAACAAAGTATTCCAGCAACTTTTTGATGTGTTATTCCAAAAACAAAAATGTTCAGGAATATTTTCCAATTTTATCCAGTAGGGAGAATTTAAAAGCTTTAAATCAATGTCATCGCTCGATGTTCCTATTTATCAAATGACTGTTAAGTGGTTTGGCGCACAACAGATCAATAACAAGATCTGTTTTGTGTTGTTGTGTAATCTGATTTGATTATGTAACACAAGAGTCCATCTCTCTGGTAACAATATTTTCCACCAGGTGGCTCTGCAAACTGGAGGCACAGTCTTCCCTTTGATGATGACTGCACTTTAGTACCTATCCTTAAAAAGAGTATGGTGGACTCCAGTTTTATTAGATTTCTCCAGATGCATGTTATTTATGTTTAAAGTGGCTATTAATGGAGGTAAACAGCATAAATGAGCATCCAATCATTCTTAAATTAAACAACTGTATGTGGGCCTTTCCCCTTAATAAAACTAAAAGGTAAAGGGTTATGTATCATTTGCATCCTAGAAGTGTGTACATGTCCAACAGGTCACAGTCCAGACCACGTTGCACAGCCTGTGTGCAAGTGGAAATGTCTCACTTGAGAGGTGAGTGGCCCCTTTGTTTGGATCTAAGCTGCCTGATACAAATAAGTAGGCCGGAAGCTAATCTCACAGAATATGCAAAGCTGCAAACACCACAGGCTGGATGAGGAGACACAGCGGGTTGAGCTGACACAAGTACAGTCCCAGAGTTATTATAACGTAACGGGGAAACTACTTTGACGCGGCTGTCGGTGAGTTCATTATAACATGGTTCAATAACAATTAAGAAGGAGTGGGCAGATGGAGGGCTGTCCGGGAAAACACCCGTGGATCCAGTGAGTGCACATCTGAAATTGGACGACAGGTCTGTGAGGAGCCTGATAACACCTGGGAAATTAATATTTCGGCCGAGGTTGTGTTATTCTTACCGGAGTGAATCTACCTGAGTCACCTGTTGGAGCGGAACTGCTGTCTGTCATCAGTCCTGGTAAGAAGTGACGGGAAGTCACCGTGGACTTATATCACTGTGTTACTGTATGTGGAAATGATTTTTATCCTGGGACCTTTTAATTTACCAGCTATAAATGTCATAAACCAAATGTCAACTTTTATAACCTCATTAAAAAAAGCCTGTTTTTAGTTTTATGACAGATAATCCACTTGACTGTTTTTTAATCTTAAAGGGTATGTTCTCAACTGATACACTTAAAGGGGCACTACACCCATTTTCAAAATCCATATGTTATTCTAGTTGTCTGAAACAGTCCTCTCTCCAAAATCCAAAAACTAGAGTGCTGAAACTCAACTTTGTGATGTCATAGGGTATACAGTCTGGAGCTGCTCCACAGACAATAAATTGTAAAAGATGTTATAGTATATGGGTACATTTTTAGTGTCGGAGCTGAGATTACTACAGTAGCATAAAGCTCATTTGGATATAAAAAAAAAAAAACATTCTGTGTGTCCACGAAATCTCCTCTTGTTTGTGGAGGAGCTCCAAATTTTATACCCTGTGACAGTGGTTTTCAAACACCAAAGGGCAAGCCAAAATCTCAAGGCACACCTGTATTTATATCTGCGCACAATAGCGTCTATAACATGTGTCACTTTTATCATGACTTAAGAATATAAAAGAAAAATGAGATGGTGGTAGGTCGTCTTCTCTGGTGCTTTGTTGCTCGATATAATAAAGCGATCCATTGTCCCACTCACGGCTTTCTTCTTTTAAATGTTGTCATCCCTCACACTGGCTGCCAATCACAGCTTTTGATGTGTCACACATTTATAATTCGCATTAGATTAAATTACATGTTTTAACCTGGAGTTTACCTCTTTGTTAGGAAATGGGTGCACACAACATGCTCAGTCAGTTAAAAATTCATTCATAACTTTTTGCATAGGCCCAGTTGAACAATGCAATGATAATGTGCACCATTTGAGAACCATTTCCCTATGACATCACAAATTTAAAATGTACATCTGTGGTTTCTGGCTTTGGAACAGAGTAGCTCAAATACTGACTGAACTTTCCTCAGTCATGGAAATAGCATTGTCATACTTAATTTAGGTTGCGTTCCCCTTTACAAGTCATCAGATTTGGAGATGCGTGGCTGTTACTTGACATTGACAACCTTCGATCATTTTTAGATTGCACTGATAACTGTACATTTTTGTATGTCAGGAGCAAAATATCACCAAATTGACAGTGGAATAATTAGGCTATTGGACTTACAGTTGAATACAAAATAAATGTACCTTTATCTAAGATTTTAGGTGGGTAATGCTGATTATGTCTCCTGTTGAAATGTTAAAGTGAAGACTGTGCAAATTAGACAGTTTGCTGTAATTCTTTAAAGCATCAGATGAATTCATATATTTTAGTATAACACAGTAGGACTCCACACAGCTGGCTCAGTACAGTGTGTAGGTCGTACTGTGCTGGGGCACAGCAATAATCTACAGAAACATGGTTTGTTTTCAGGTGCATGCAAGTCAATCAATAACTTTATTGGTCCCCAGTGGGGGGGGGTGGATGTGCAGCAGTGGGATGCATACATTCAGCATGCAGGAAAACATAATTATTTTATATTTTTATATTTTAATCGCAGCACTTTTTAAAAGTCTTCACTGAAGCCATGGAACCGCCCAGTGCTCCGAGGGGATGTGGTTCCAGTATCAGCTCCATGTACTACAACCTGTGTGACCTGACCACAGCGTGGGGAGTCGTGGTGGAGGCTTTTGCTGCTACTGGTGTGGTGACTTCCTTTATTCTGTTGGTCGTCCTCATGGCCAGCTTACCGTTTGTGACACACAAGAAGAGAAAAGGCATGGTGGCCCTGCAGGCCGGCATTCTGGTCTTCACTCTGGGACTCTTTGGACTCACCTTTGCCTTCATCGTGGGTCGGTACTCCACCAGCTGCGCTGCACGGAGGTTCCTCTTTGGGGTACTGTTCTCAGGCTGTCTGGCCTGCCTGGCCATGCACGGGCTGTGGCTCGCCCTGCTGGAGCGGAGAGGCCGGGGGCCCAGGAGCTGGATGTTATGCCTGGGAGCCCTGGGTCTATGGATGGTCGAGGTAATCATCAACACTGAGTGGCTCATCATCACTGTGGTCAGAAGCCCACCTGGAAGTATCATCGTCTCTGACCTGTCCTGCGGCGTTGCCAGCCAGGACTTTGTGATGGCTCTGATCTACGTGATGGTTCTGCTGCTAGCCGTGGTGCTGATGGCTCTGCCCTCACTGACACACAAGCACAAGCAGTGGCGCCGTGATGGAGCCTTCATCCTGGCCACCGGGCTCTTCACCTTGGTGATCTGGGTAGCTTGGATCGTCATGTACCTCCACGGGAACAGAGTGGCCGGGAATCCCAGCTGGGATGATCCTACTCTGGCTATAGCCCTGGTGTCGAATGCCTGGGTGTTCCTCTTCTCCTACACCATCCCAGAAATCTGCTTACTGACCCAGGCAGACCCAGACCAGGAGCAGCCGCTCGATGGAGAGGATGTTTATCCTGCCATGAGCCTGGTGTACGACAACGCCCATAAGGAGCCAGAGCACGTCTACATGGAGAATAAAGCCTTCTCTATGGACGAGCCACCAGCAGGTACAGCATGACACATTATGGCTTGACATGAATCTCACTGTGCTCAACTACAATCAGAATCAAAAATCAAAATGAATCTGCAGGACAGTATTAAGATTAAATCAGTGGATCTCAAACTTCCGTCAGTAACTCCATTTTAGTTGAACTGGATTAAATGATTTATTCATGCTTTCTGTGGTGCGCAAACTGGCAACACACCACGCACAGGTGAGCTGTATGACATAATGAAGTGCAACAGCGTAGCTAATAGGATGTACCATTAATCTCCTGTTCATTCAAGAGCCAAAGGAAACGATTGTGAAATAACTGGCAGATCACAACTTCTGTAGTGTACTGTGGCTCTGCATGTTGCAATGTGTTGAAATGTGTGCAAAAAACACATGATGCCTATTACTGTATGTAAGCAGACACGTTCTCTTTCACAGTTAGGCCTACTAACAGTGAATTGCTTTTTGTCCACATGTATTAGTGTCTGTGTTGAAGGGAATCTGCCTACAGGATAAATATTAAAGTGTGCCATTCAGGAACCATGTTCCCCTTTTTTTAGGACAAAAGTCTGATCTACTTACTAAAGGTTATGTCCTTGGCCAATATTGTGAGGCAGTTATATCAGTCACATTATAGTTACAAAGTCATTATGTGAGGTAATTTATTAATCTGTACCTGGTACATAGTGATCATGAGCTAACTCTGGCACACCTACATTGAAGTGGAAGCTAACATGTTCATTAATGTGAATAAAAAAACTACATAAATAAAAAAAACTGAAGTGAGTATCAGTGGTTTGCAGCCCATGAAGCTGATGACGAACAGAAACTAAGCAGGAAGAGGAAAAAAGTAAGAGCAAACTTTTTGGTGTTGGGGTGGATAACCAGAAAGAAACTGTCACTGTGGTATATTTAAATATCCAAAGCAGGTTGCTTCTAAAGTTTAACAATATCCAACTTGTTCTTCTGATTTATCCTGACACATGCAGCAAATATTGATTCACCTAACCAGCCAGTTTGAGTGAACGTGTGTTGCATGTGACTTTAAAGTGCTGTTGTCTAACAACCATCACACCAAATTTATTTTCTTTTCTTTCCCAGTACCCACAAAGCCAGTGTCTCCATATGCCGCTTATAACGGTCAGCTACGGAGTTGTGTGTACCAGCCCACTGAAATAGCCCTGATTGCAAAGGGTCTGACAAAGGTGAGCGAGTACACAATGTTTTACACCACCGAACATCTCCTCTTCTGTTGCCACTGCTGAAATAATCACATCTCTGTGTGTTTCTACAGATGGACCAGGACTTGATGATACCTCGAGCCAGAGCCCCGTCTCTGGTTCCAGGAAGTGGCGGCTCTCTGCCTCGTTCAGTTGAGACCTCGCCGTCTTAAGGTCTGTCACACACACACGGGCGGTGTGAGTCGAGAGCGGATTGCGCTGTCACCTACACACTCGGTTGTTACAGCGGTGAAATCTCCACCAGGGAGTTTCATCTTCCCTCAGAGTTCCTTGCATCAAATGTAATGAGCCATCTTTTGTCTGTCTTGGCATGAAGCTTTGCATAATAACACACTGTGGTGGCTCTCAAGCAACGTGCGTCACATTTCTACATGTTGTCCTGTACTTTATTTTGTCAGATGTTTGTGCATTGTTTGTTTGTTCTATAGAACAAGGACTGAAAAGATGAAGATTAAAAAGGCTACCACTGTCGGAGATGGGCAGTTTATAGAGCCTACTGTATACTTAGCCAAATGATTTCAGCATGGAGAGGTTGTGCCTCAGCTCTTGTATTTCATTTTTAATTCATAAAAACAATTTCCCTAAATCTTCCCTCTTCTAACTCAAATCCATTTCTATCTTGTTTCACTCAAAAACACAATCAAGAAAATTTTTACGTGCAGCAATGTGCAACGTTTTCAGGTGACAGCTGACCTACATTCAGCTTATTGGTAAGGAAACAGTAGACAAGTATTAAGTGACAACTGTTTAAAGCAAAGGAAAGGTCTATAATTTAACTGTTTGGTTAGTTTTTATTCACAAACATAGAGTCTCACTAATGTTTTTCATGTCATAAATCTACTGAATGTAATTAATATGTTGTAAACATGCTTTTTCACATGTGAAATCATGTTGTGATTCAGACTTCCTCTTAAAGCCATATGATTTTGTAGTGCCTTGGATTTATGAAAATTTTATGTAAAGGTGTAAATTCTAACTTATTAAAACTGTAAACGGATACTTAAATACTGTGTGGCTGTTGGATCTGTTGGACTGTAACAGGTGTCAACTCACGAGGAGGCAGATATGGGTTAGTGCAAGAGGAAGTGTCACGAGGATTATACTGCTCAGAGCAGTTATTTACATGTTGGTTTGATAAGCTTTAACTGCATTTCCTGGGGCCCCTGCAGGCATTGGCTATCATACTGTACTGTTATGTGTGTGTGTACATGGCATAAACCATTTTAGTGTGACACTGTGGGAATGATGCAGTACCTAAACAGTAAAAATTTGATAATAAATCCATGTGGCGCCCTTTTTGAGATTGAATTTAGGACTGTAATATGCCTTGTTTACACTGCATGGTACAGCACAGCTTCAATCAATTCGACTTCCTTTTCTTTTGGTTTTCCATGAGCAAAACTTGTGGGTAAGTACTGTACCTGGAATTTTTTGGATCTAGGATCCAAGCGAGCTGAGCTGATACTAAAATGAGGAGTTAAAACACTCAAGACCACTCATTGGTCAGAGAATCGTCACTAAAATTCTCACAAGCGCAACATGAGAAACCCAGCACAAACCTGATTTTTTAAACAGCTAAGCTACCGTCGATAACGACCTCAAATTTATTCATTTCACCCACGTTTTTAAATTTGGCAGCCTGCAAACCAAGTTGTATACTATGCCGCACAACTGACAAAGTGCAGATGTTTCTCTGAATTCAGCTAGTGTAGCATTAAAGTTTTTTGTGGCGTCACTATGGCGGTCAGCTGAGAATCTGGCCTACACTGAGGGGGCACTATCTGCAGTTGAAAACAAAATAAAGAAAAGGACCTGGTATCAAAAGTGAGTTGAGTCTACAGCCGAAACATATGGTGGAAATAAGGCATTAGAGCCACTGAGAGATGCACTTCCATTTTGAGTTTGGGGCATTATGATGCTATTAGGAGCATCTGATAAAAACTACATTGTCCAACAGAAGAACTAGTGAAAGGAGCCTTCTCTGTGTGCATGTTAGTTACATAGGAAACTGAGTGGCCTGCAAATAAACGCACCACATCATCACATTATTGGTAAGAGACAAATAAACACGAAACAACTGCTCTGACTTACGAGTTCTTCCTTTTCTCCAAAGGAGAGAAACAATTAATCACATACAATTTGTCACACACACGCTCAAACATGTACACACTTTCAGAGCTTCAGAGTGAGCTGTGGCTGCCTAGCAGCAGGCTGAGTAGGCTCTCTCCCAATTACTCCCACCATCCTGTGCTGTCAGCAGCCAGGAGTGCTTGCTCAGAGAGGAAATTGCTCACAAACTGGAAATCGGACTGATCAGAGATGAACAACAGAACGCTAGATTTTACTCTGCGATGCCTTGGGCCTCCACCTGCGTGGATAGAAAAACAAATGCAAAAAGCTACAAATACAGATGCAGAGAGGCAGCACAGTCTCGGAAAAGCAGGAAAATAGTATCCAAATGTAAACAAAACAGCATTCAAACATCTAATACAGTGTTTTTTTAGCATGTCCATGAACAGCTTTGGTCACTGTCTAACACCACTGACACAGCTGCAACGATTAATCGATTAGTTGTCAACTATTAATCGGCTTGAGTTATTTAAAAAATATATTAAAAATTCTCTGATTCCGTCTTCTTATATGTCAATATTTTGTAGTTTCTTTTTTCCTCTATGACAGTAAACTCATCATCTTTAGGCTGTGGACAAAACAAGACATTTAAGGACATCATCTTGGGCTTTGGGGGACAATTAAAATAATTCTTAGTTGTAGCCCCGTGGTAAGCACCATAGATAAACCCTGAGGAGCCTAGCTGGATTTTACCCATCTATCTCATAAAGAAATACTGGCAAGGTGTCACTGAGCAGAGGAGGGTAAATAAACACATATCGTGATCGTTGACTTGAGCTGAAATCAAAAACAGCATCTTTCTCTGACAGGCAGCAACTGTAAATCCCTAGATAATACCAACAGCTGTCTTGTGCACATGGACACAAGAGGTGGATGACCAATGGTTGTTGAGCTCAGCTCAAGGGAGACTGCACTACCAATCAGAAGCAGCTGTCCCCACTTAATGCATTTCCTTGTCACTGTGACAACCCTCAGTGGACAAACACAGAGCAAACAAAAAAAGCTGATCAAACAGAAACGACTGTGAAACCACAGAACAGAGATCCAGTATCAATAGGTAAAACCATCTGGTGATATTATTCAGTGGATATTCTGCTAAATAATGAAATAAACAAAATCAGCAAAATGTTTGCATTTGTATCGTGGATGATTTGACAGATGAAAGTGTTAAACAAACTGAATCTGCACAGTTTGTCCCAGAGTCCACTGTTTCAACAAAGACCTTGTTCATGAGCGTAAATCTTTACCGGATTACAAATGTAAATAGCTGTGCCAGGCTCTAATAAATGCAGAGTGATTTATTTATCCCAGGATTCAGGCTCTCGGGGAGGTACAAAGGGAAACAAGGCACGAAAATATTCCACAATATTTTGAATACTTAATTTACAAATCTAATAAAGCATCAAAAATACATATTTACTTTTAAAAATACCAGAAACGATCAGTCTGCATGTTGTGTCAGCTCTTCACATGGACAATATGGAAACAGCTTTCTACAGGAGGACTGCCATCTAGTGGGACCACAGCAAACAATTACAGGTTTGTCTTTGCCTTCACATGGCCTCAGTGATTTTATTGTCCATCATTTCACAAATGATGTGCTAGTGATAACCTAAAGATGCAAATTCACCTGCCTGTGAACATCTGACAGTTACAAGGGTGAGAAATAAACAACAGTCGCCTGTCTCAATGTTCTTAGTTAGTTTGTCTCCATTATAAGATATTTAGACAGGCACTAACCACTTGTTTATTCTGTTCTCCTTTGAGCTGAACATGTGAAACTGAAAGCTGCAGGTGAATGTTGGTCACTATACTCACCTCACTCTGTGGGCAGCGGATGCAAATGTTCGCTCCTTTCCCTAACAGTTTGGTACATTGTAGTAAACATCCCCACTGACGCATCAGTTCCAGCGCACAGAACACAAACGGTGTGCTGATGGTTACTATCTCACGGTCCGTTTCAGTTTATCAGCGTCACTGCTGACTGAAGTCAGTGAATTATATACTTCGTTGACATGAAACATCACTTGAGGTTCTTGAGTTTTTCCAGATTGGCATGCCTGGCCTCGTGCTGCTGCTGTTTCTGTTTCTTAAGAAGGCGGTAGGCCTCCACTGCTCGCTCCCTCTCCTCCTCCATCATTCTCTGCCTGGCCATGGAGGGCTTGGCTGTGGAGACCGCCGTGTGGCCCAGGAGAGAGTTGAGGAGCAGATCCTTTGATGCCTTCTGAATGATGGAGGTAGAGGAGACAAGACACATTTAAAAAGAAACCAGTATTTTTCAACCGGGACACTATTGTCACATTTTTTGTGTCTAAGTAACTAATAGAGAAAACAGTTTTTGAAACTGGTTTAGTATTAAGAAAAACTGCTCCAGCTGCAGTGGCGAAACAGGCTGCGATATAACCCTGCAGGCAATTGTGCAATGTCAATTTACATACATTTAAATTGACGTTTTTGCCACTGATAGGCTCAAATTGTCATTATAAGTGGCTGGCAACATTACGGAAAAAATCCTACTGTGAATTTCAGCATTTTTCACTACTTTTTCCCTGTCTGTCTGTTCCTGTGGCCAAGACTTACTTAAGGAGAAGTCTTGTTCTAAAATCTTGTGAGAGCTGACTTGATGGAGGAAAAACAATGATGGAAGTGTTAAGGCTAGTTCACATTACACGACTTTCACCCGGCAAAATGCGTCGCAGAGACTATCGTAATCTTTTGAGGGTTCACACCTGGCGACGTGTGTTTCTGTGATCTTTACAACCTGTGTGCACACCACAAGATTTCTCCACCGAGCCCTCGCTGATAGAGCCCCAGATAATACGGTGACGTCACCAAACTTGGAGACGACACAACGTAAAGGCATGGATATTATTCCCAGTGTTGAATCAGATCTGCATCCAGGGCCTGGGTCCTAACACAACGCGCTCCCGTGATCCTGTGGACGCCGCCATTGTTTTTGTTGCTTGCTGGCTTGACTCAGTGTTGCCAGATCTTGGGAGAGAAACAAGCAACCAGGGCTATGGAAACAGGCCCAAAAGGAGCGACTATCATGCGTTTAAATAACTTATTAGACGGATATATATAGAGAAAGGCGATGTTTAGAGAGCAAGCCCAAATAAGAAACTCCACTTTAGAAACAAACCCAAAAAACAACAACCCGCAACTACCAACATTTGTAAGCGACTTTACAAAAAAACAAGCTCAAAGTCGCGCCTAATAAGTGGACCTGGCAACCCTGCGGCTTGTCGTCCTCACATTTCTTCCGTCCTCCTGCGTGCTGATGTGGGACGTACCCCGCTCTCATTGGCTGATGCTCTTTGTCAGTCGTGTCACACTTCTCCAGTTTTCTAGCATGCCAGATATCCAGTCCCAGTCACAGACGAGGGGGCGACTTGCTCGTAGGCTTGTTCACACATGAGGACTCCTCGTGGCAGACTATCTGCCGACTCACCTCCAACCCAAGGTGGCTCTCAAGATCCTCTTAACATCATGCCTGAATATTTAGCGGATTCTGACAATGTGGAATAGTCAGTGAAATTTCGAAACGAGACTTTTCCTTGAGCAAGACTTGGTTACGCACAATAACAGACAAAGTGGATCAGTGAAAATAAAGAAAAACATTTAGTTTCTCTGTGGGTCCTTTCCATAATGTTGTCATACACTTATAACAACAATCTGAGCCTGTCAGTGGCAAAAACAAACACTTCTGAGTGTGCACAATTGCCCATGAATGTTAACAAATACCGAAGTTTCCCTTTAACCTCTTACAAAACCATTAAGAGCAGGTTACCTGAGACTTGACCGGAGCTTTCTTGGGTTTGGCGCTCAAAGACGGCGGGGCCATTGAAACTTCACCAAAGGGAACATTATCTACAAAACAAAGGCCATCGTATCAGTAAACAAATAAGTTTAATATCTTATTCTGCTCTGACAATTACATCCACCTCTCATATATACATGCAAATTAATTTTAAAGTGATTAAAGCAGCATTGATGGATGTTGTGGCTAATCTGGATAAAAACTTTTCTGATAAATGTGAGGAATATACACCCAGTAGGTTCTTTTTAAGATGGAGCATGCCTCCTGATGAACTTATCTAAACAAATCTGGACAGTGCGTGCTTGTGATGAAGAACTGCCCCCTCACATCCTTACCTACGAACATCTCCTTTTCCATCTTGGTCTCTTGTCTGTCCAGCTTCTTCTGCTGTAGCCTCAGTAATCGGACTTTATCAGACCTGTAGCACAGACAGCAAAGATCAAATGAATCAGACAGATATCAGCCAGGAATTATAGTCACTTTTACATTTTTGTTTTACTGTGATCTACTTTCTACTGTCATTTAAAGGTCCAGTGTGAAGGATTTAGGGGGATATATTGGCAGAAATGGAAGATAATTTCATCAGCATTATTTTCTCAAGTGTATTATCACCTGAAAATAAAAACTGTTGTGTTTTGTTACCTTAGAATGAGCTATATCTACCTAGGACGTGGGTCCCTGTCCATGAAAATTGCCATGTTGCACTGCCATGTTTCTACAATAGTCCAGAATGGAAACTAAACACTGGCTGTAGATGGGGCCATTCACATTTTTGCATTGGCCACTGTAGTTGGCAGCCCATCCGTGACAAGCAGTGTCAAAAATACACAGATTTTTTTCAAGTAAAACTGCTTTATCCAGTGTTTTTACCGGTTTTAAGAACAGGTCTGCTTGTTTTGGAGAGGAAGAGACCTCTGCAGATAATTCAGCTCTGGCTAAAAACCTCCTGAACAATGAACACTGAAGGAATACTAACCAGGAGAAGTTTCAGCTGGATCTGCTATCCCCACTGCTAGATGCCACTAAATCCCCTTAAATCTTACACACTAGACATTTGACTTCAGCACTTTTCAAAGTTCTTTCTAACAAACTTTAGTATTGTTTTTGATTCACCTGCAAGTTCCCAAGAAACACAATGCAACATTTAATTGAATTTAAGTAAGCGAAAATAACAACAGATTTCATTTTTATGTTTTCATCGTCCCATGTGGGTATTTTTGTTGCACTTGTGTCAGACATGATATAAATTAGCCACAAACCAACAAAAAGAGACATTACATACCCATAAATGGTTAACACTTAGTACCCTAAATAGAGGATGGGGTTTGACTGGCTCAGGTGGCCCCAGCCTCCACTGACATCCCACATCAGCAGAAAGAAAATATCTGTTTTGCTGATTACAAGCCAAAGTGTACTCACTCCTTCTTCTTCTCAGACTTGCCCTTGTCTTCATCCCGCTCAGGGTTTCTGTCTAACTGGTTCTTGGTGAGGAAGAGGACGTGTTGTGTTTCATTTTCCATGCGGCGCAGGTATGCTTTCACACTCTCCTCCTTTCTCCTCTTGAAATGTGGCACAGGTATGTCTCCACCCTGGGAGTCCCCTGGTTTGCCTTTAGGGGAGATGGCTGAAAAGACAGAAACTAATTCAAACCCATGACTGCTTGAAGTGTGTTATACAGAAACATGATAAAAAAAAAAAAAGCTTTCCTACTCACCTTCTTTGAGCTTTTTGGCCTTCAAAGACCCCGTTTTCATTCTGTCTTTGCTCTTCATTATCTCTCGGAGTTTAAACGGGATGTGTTCAATGTGGTCTCTTTTGACTTTCTTGGGTTTACCATCTCGTTTGAGCTTCTTGTCACTGTTTTTGCAGAAGGAGACAGAGAGATAAATGTTATAAGGCAGGTTGGCGTCCTCAATTAGGTTAAACACAATGCTTAATTTGATTTTGCTAACTCCAAACTGACGTAAAATGCTAACAACAGCTAGCTGCTCTAGCTAGCTAACTAGCTAGCAGTTTTCTGTTGCACATTAGCTTCCGCACGTTACCTTGAATGTTGTCCGGCCTTGCCAGCTTGTTTTCCCGACTCGTTAGTTTTGTTCTTCTTATTCTTCCCCATGTTACTGCACTTTATTTTAATACATTACAAATTATAGTAACAAAACATAACACATGTGGAGCAGCGTGTTTAGCCTTTAACCTACGAACCTTCCCCTGAAGCGACAGAGAAACAGGAAGTAAAGAGCTCTCACTCTGTGTCTTTTTTCGGATACCGTAGAGGTTTCTTTGACATCAAAGAGGCATAGAGGAAAACGTTTAAAGAAAAAAAATGACCCTGTTTTTGTTGAGTAAAGGTAGGTCAAACAGTCTGTTGACGGCAACTTCTGTTTTTCCTTCACTAAATTGTGTATCAAATAAGGCAGAAATTTCGCCTGATTGATTAATATCACCCAGAATGATACACATACGATCTTTGCTGGGAAATAAACGCAGGTGCTTCCATCTGTCACCACTAGATGGCGGCGTTGTCTCAGTTTGTTCCCCTCACACATACTACAGAGCCCCAGAAGTTTTAACTCCAGTAATGATGTTGACAGATGCTGTTTATTTGACCATCCAGAAACTGTTTTTTTTTTTTACTATCTAAAGCAGTCATAACTTAAAATATGGCTGCAGGCAGCATGCACCACAAAAAACATCACTCCAGTAAACTACTATAAAGCCAGATGTGGACAAAGGGATTCACTAGGCTGCCTTTAAATCCCTTATGTTAACATTTATACTGTTTGCTGTTTATCTTATTCAGAGACAGTAGAAAGGAACAGGCCAATTCCAAATTAAAAGAAGTCAAACAAAGGTGATAGTTCAAGCTACTGTCATAATCTGATCAATGATTTGATTCTGGGTTTGAAAATAGGACTAATGAGAATAAAAATAGTGCAGTGAATCTTTTTTATTATCATTATTATTATTATTATTAAATGATAATAAGCTGTAGTTTTAAAATAGTTTTGATACTGAAACTGTCTCAGACAATGAAACTGATGAACAATCATTGTTACATCCGACAGCATTTCCTCCTCCGCTGTGAAAAGCTCTCCTCAGTCAGAGATTTTCATTTTGGAGAAATAACCAAGGAAATTGCAAACTTCCTGACGTTAACCGCGCAGCAGAAACTGGCAGTTCTCCTGGGTGAAGGCACACCACCTCCTTTGGCAGCTAAGTGTGTATCTGCCTAACAACTAATATGTATTAGAAAAGAAATAAAATAAAAGATAAAAAAAGAGCAGTGTACTACGTATATTATAATGTATAGTGATCAAAAATGGACTGCAGGGGTATAATATAGAGCCTGTTTGTGGCACCTGTGTATTGAATATGTATATATAATGTATTCACCGTATGTGACGTGTAAAATAGGATTACTTTTTATTTTCACTTGTATTTATTTATTTTATTTCATTTCTTATTTATTATTTTGTTTTTATTTATTATTCATTTTTTTTTTATTATTTATTATTATTTAACATATCTTTGTTCATGCCAATAAAGCTATTTGAATTGAAAATTGAATTGATTGGCAGACAATCTGCATCAACCACAGTGTAGCTGCTTAATATTCCCAAATATTATTTATAGTGCACATCAGCTGACACTTTGTAAACCTAAACCTGAAGAACTAAAACACAAAAAGGAGGGAAAAAAGAAAATAAAATTTTTTTTTGTGTGACTTTTGTGTATTTTTCTTTACATTAATGGTACAAGAACATTTTTAAACTTGCATCTCTATTTTTTCTTTTTTTTTAATTTACACATTTGGTATTAAAATATGGATGGCAGGAAAAAACAACTAATAAAAAGCCTCCATACATTTAAAAAATGTTCTCTTGTACCATAGCACATAGGGAGCAATGACTTTATAATGTATATTATATTCTCGACATATTGTTAATGGTACATTCATACATATGCAACATTATAATATCGTTTTCTGATGAATATAGGGGAGAGAAAAAGTTTAAAGTTGTATAAAATGGAAATGCTACAGTCAAGTATGAGAGCTCAAAATTGTACTTAGGTACAGTACTTGTACTTTTCAGACGTCACCTTCATGTTTCAGGAATTGTGACATTTTTATAATTTTTTACTATGATTCAGACATAAAATTATTTTACAATTATTAAAAAACTGAAATAAATAGATCACCGAGCAAGGCAATCATTACTCGCAGACCTACAATGAGTTGTGTGCTCCATATAGCTCATTCAGCATGTAAAATCAGACATGTGGCACAGTGTGACGTTCATAAACAAACAGCCTCATCAAAAACTCACCATTGCAAGTCAGGCATATTGGTATAAATTGCAGCCAGTGATGCTGAGAGAGGTTTCTGTGGGAGAGTGTTCGAGTCTGAGACAGAGACACTGAGAGTCAATAAACCCCAGGAAGTGAGAGCGTGTGTCCCATACACGTGTCTCGTGTGCATGTGTATCAATGGAATAGATTACAGAGAGAAGCACTGGCGAACCATCAGATGAATGGACCAGGTGTGTGTGTGTGTGTGTTTGTGTGTGTGAGAGAGATGTGGGGATTACCACTGAGACATAATGCAACTCAATCTGAGAGACTGCTGATGAAAGGAGAATGCTGCCCCTGTCCGTGCTCGTGTGTTCTCTGGGCTGCAGACGTTGCATAATATTGCAGGTGGTGGGGAGATACTGAGGACGTAATGTGAGGAAATCCCACAGGAAACACGCAGATGAGTCCTGATGGACGTCCCGGCACACATCTTCATTGTTATTCTAATAACACATCTGTATTTGTTTCCCAGTGTCATGTGTCTGCTCAGGTCCGTCTCAGCAGCAGGGACATCCCCCAAACTGCCTGTCAGCCAATCCCCTAATGCATGTGCTGCTCCATATTTACGTATGTACCTGTGTGTGTGTGTGTGTGTGTGTGTACAAGTGATGAAGGGCCTGCAGTTTATTGGTTAGGAGCCTCATAATCTTCTCAGAGTCAGAGGTGTATAAGAGGGATTCATTAAGCACAACTCTTCATGTAACAGCAGCCCGGACCACCATGACACTACCGACAGAGATAACACAGCAACACAAGAGGTGAGTATCAGCAATGACTCATTTAGATGGACATATTGTCCATTTATTACATGCAATATTCATATAAATAACAATTTCCTCGTGCTGTATTTTGCAATTTTTCTGCAATAACGTACAAAAAAGATTTTTTTATTTATTTCAAGTTAAGATATCAGTTTACAGGATTAAAAAATCACTCACAGGTTAAAATGTTGGAAAATGAAGTCCAAGAAGAGACATAGACTCAGTGGCCACTTTATTAGGTACACCTGTCCAGTCTAATGCAACTGTTATGCCATAAAATCTACTTTTATGATGCCTATAAGGTTTTTTTTTGACACTGTCATAGCTAGTGGTGGTGTTACTGGACTATATTGGGAGGCGGTCAGAATATTAGGAACGCCTCTCAGTGAAATGTAGTCCAATGCAACACCTCCTGTAATTATCCTTATAAGAGACATATCATTGGATCATGTCTCTGACAGTGTCAACCAAACTGAGCATTATCTTTTGTACTGAGTTGTGTGACATTGTCCAGGTGTACCTAACAAAATGGCCAATGATGCTGCAGTTTTGTGAACTCCTGTCACTGGCAGACAGTCCGATGAGTAATTAATAAGCTATTCTCAGGTTGGGACCACGGGAACATTCAGCATGTCCTCACAGTAATCTGATTATGACGGTGCTGCGTAGCTTAAAGGCATCATGGATGGTTTATTAGTAACGTGAGTGAGGGATTACAGGAGCTGTCTGTAATCAAATCTGCATTCCTTAAGTAATTAAGATGTATTTGAGGTGTTCTTGAGGGGTGTTTGTGTGTGTTTCTAATGCCAGTTTAGTCCTACATCCTAATGCACTTTTCCCCAATTTTATCATTAGACTTGTTTTTGCCACCATCATCACCACCGTCGTCGCTAAAGACGAGGCTTTTTTCTGAATCACTTGCACACAGCTTTGAATTTTTGAATTGTTTCGACTTTGGCTTTGGGACAAGAACGAAAGTCAAGGAGGCGAAAGTCCAAGTAGGGTTGGTTGGAGGGGTGGTGGATGGGTCCAACGAACACTGACTTTCACCCAAGACAGCAGTGTTCACGTCCTGTTAGATTCTAAAGCCAAACCCTGTTCTTTTTTCCTAAACCTAACCACGTGTGTTAGTTGTTGGAGGAAAAAAAAAATCCACTTTGCATTTTTGTACTGATGTAGTGGATTTATTCTGAAAGGGACTGTATGTAAACAGTAAATTTCCTGTGAAAACTGAAGTTTATTTTGAAAGAAGACAATGCATGTAACAGGCAGAACTTGACACAGCATCCCAGAACGTCAGCGAGTACCTTTCACATCGTATCTGGACATGGAAAGTCCACGACCAAACGTCCATATGTGATGAAATCAGAGTGAGAATGTGCTGTATATTCCATTCCTGCCAATATATCCCCCTAAATCCTACACACAAGACTTTTCAGATAGGAAGGCCTATAACATAGGATAGCCTACATATCCTTCTGCCTTTCCTCCAGTTGCCTCAGGTTTTCCTTGCTGCTCTTGTTTTCTGTTAAAACAGCTATTAAGAATGCTTTTTATGTGGCACCGGCGCCAGATTACTGCTATTTAATTGGCTGCTGTTTGTGCTTAATAGCAAGAACTTATTAGTTTGACTGTCTAGTTTGACTGTCTCTCTGAGAAACAAATGATAATGATATTCCACCTGTCACGTAATAGATAGGAGCCCAAAAAAGGTTGAGAACCACTGGTTTAGTGCGATAGCAAAATACCAGTGTTTGCCCTGAATGCTATGTATTTAAATGTGGCCACATGAAACTAAATTTCATAATATTTTTCATGCATTACATTACATATATTTAATGACAGTTTGACTGTCTCATTATAGTTCAAGCAACAAAAGCGTGAATTTGGATGTGGCCAAACCTGAAGCAAAGACTGGCAACAAAGCCCCCATCAGAGCCTCCGGCCCTGGAGCCAGCGCACCCAAGTTCAAACAGAGGAGCACCCGCCAGTTCAAGAGCAAGCCTCCCAAGAGGGGCGTCATCGGGTAGGCCTACATTTTCATGATCTAGAAAATTTGTATCTTAAACATTGCCCCACAATAAAACTTGTGATTATGATTTTTTTTTTATCTTCCTAAGCTTTGGAGAGGAGATCCCAGGAATGGAGGGGCTTGGCACTGGTAAGCCGGAGTGCCACAGTTAGGCTACTGCATTATGAAAAAGTACACACAAACAACACAACTTTTCCTTTTTCTTACTCACTGTTTTGTTCTTTCTTTTTCAGATATCACTGTAATCTGCCCATGGGAAGCATACAGCCATCTAGAGCTACATGAACTGGCTCAGTATGGTATAATCTGAGTCCCTTTGATGAGAAATTATATTTACACCTACCAAAGGGAACTGATGAGGCAGATTCAACAAGTGGAACTGCATCATCAATATTGGCTCTTCTACTGTATAATGGTAAACCACATACTAAGAACTAACATGTAAAAAATATGTCTGCATTTCTATTTTTTTCCTAAGTTGTTTTATATATCAAATGTATTTTCATAAGAATTTCAAGCTGTCATATTAATGTCCATCACCTGATGATGCTGAATGTGTCTGAGCTGTAGGTTAATATGAACGCGGTCACTGGCTTCAATTGTCAGCATCATGTTTAATTAAACTCAGAATAAAGCTTGTTTTTTTTTTTAACAACACTAGTTTTTCTTTCTTTTCCTCTCTGCCAAACTTAGCCGGTTATTAAACCATGCTTCTGTGTTAAAATCATTCCCATTATGATGTTTGTCCCTTAAAAAAAAAAAAAGTATGTTAAGTTAAAGCCACTCTTACCTTTCTTGCATTTCACACAGCACCCCTCCTCCTGCAACTCCATCTCCCTCCAAAGGCCTACTCCCCCCTCCTCCATTACGTCCTCATTACGTCTATGATAGACGTAGGCGTTGGCAAGGTAACATTAGACACACGGAAGAGGAGAGCGAGTGTAACGTTCACAACAAAGACACTCAAACGCAACCCCAGAGTTTTAAAACTCAACCGGAGTCAGTGATGACTGATGAGTTTTAGAATAAGGTTACAGTTAACGTTGGATAGTAGCGTTAACATTACTAGTAAGTGGAAACGCACAAGGAAGATAACGTTAATGTTTCAGAGGCTAAGCTACAGTAGGCTAACGTTAGCCATTAGCAACTGAATGCTGTGTTATATTAGAAGTAGTCTCTATATACAGACTCTACATTCAGTGAATGTAGAGTCTGTAGGCAAACCCCGGAGATCTTGCCTCCGGAAGAAGAGCGGAAGAGCCCTGGTTTCCGGTTGTAGGGTATTTGTAGTCCACGTGATATTGACCAACCACGTTTGAGCCGGCTGCAGTTGTTGCCAGGTTAAACGGTCCGTGCGGTGAACTAACGAGGCGGAACATAATTGGCATCACTGTAAACTCTGAATCCATCGCAATGGTTCAGCATATTTACTTATATATAAACAGAAGTCGGAAACGGAAATTCGCCTCCTCCGCCCAAATCAAACCGGAATGCCAAAAAATCGGGGGTCTGCCCCCAGAGGCTGTATCGCCGTCTGCCGGAAGTCAGACGCCGAATACAGCTGATGGGTTCCGAGAATGTATTAGAAGTAAACTTAACTTAACGTTACCTGTCCTGCACAGTCAAACGGGGGATGTTACGCAAGCGGTTACGTCAGTTGGAGGCCTCCACATGGGGAAGACAGACAGGACGCTCGACCGAATGCAGTGATTGGTCGAAGTTTTCTTAGAACCATATGAGAATGGTACAATTCTGAGTTGTTATCTCTGGTGGAATTCACTTACATTTTAGTGTGCCATCAGCTTATTAATAGCATTTTAACCTAAACAAAGGAAAGCATAAAAGCCCTGAAAAAAGTTGAGGCCAGCTCAACTTTTAGTTATAGTGCCTCACGCCTGTCCACAACATGAAATGTCAGGCATCAGTTTGTAGCTACGTGTCACCAACTTCCATTGAAAATGACTTGTGATATGTAAAATATAGATTTTTGCCAGCCAAATAATGCACTTCAGTCTGTCACCTTGGCGTTTTACGCTGAAATTTGCTTCATTAGAGTAAGTAGTTATTTTTTATTTACACTGGCAGGACAGACACAGTCATCTGAGTATTTTTGTTCTTATGGTCTCGGGGGTAGCATAGAAATAAAATGATGCATTTTATTTCTATGAGGGGGGTACAGTTTGTTTACTTCAAGTCACAAACAAGGTAGATATCCAACAGCAGTTAATACATTAAGTGTCAGCACACAATTCATCACCCCATGTTACATGTTAACTCTATGCCACTGGATGCTTTCTAATAGCCGTGTAGAGATAAACAGAGTCAGAATCTGGACCCCCAGTACAATGATTATAACTGTCCCGATCAGACCTTCGTGCTGCTCGACCCAGCGTGAGATTCCCCCCAGACAACCGCCCAGGAAGATCACACTTTGTGCGCTAAACTCATCCAGCTGCTGGGCTCCTACACCACACTGAGAGTTCCACACTGTGCCGTTCTCCAAAGGGTCCACACAGCATGTCGCAGGGACGCCACAGGCCAGAACTCCTGGAGCTGAGCAGTTGTAATATCTGCATAAAGGAGAAAAATATCTGATATTACCATTTCAAGGCATTCCTACGTCAAGTCGTGATGTGCTTCTTTAGTTAGTCACCCTCTACTCACATGTTGAGCTCCCAGTCGCGGTAGTTATCTGCCCCACAGCACTGCAGGTTTGACTGGATCTCATCCGTGATGAACCTCAGATCCAGATCATCCTGGTACCGCACCATGGCAGCTAACATCCCTGACCGCATGTAGTTTCCAATCTGATCTTGTAGACTGTAGGCCATAATAGCGGCCAGCACCTGGGCGGTGATGAGGACCAGCACAGCGGCAGAAAACAGCTTCAGTAAAGAGCAGTTCTCTCTTAAGGCGCCCACGCAGCCTGACAGGCAGAGCACAGTCAGCACAAAGCCTGAAGTCACAAGTATCAGCATTGGGTCAGTCCCGATATTGCCGATCTTCTCCTGAGCAAACGACTCTTTGCTGATGAGGCCCCACATCCCCACACCAAGAACCACCAGGCCCAGAACTGTGAACACCAGATTGCATAGGACCAGGAAGTATTTTAGGAAATAGTCCGTCCAAGAAGATCTGTAGTGGGGTGGAAAGCTGGTGAACACAGAGCTGTTGTCCAGTTCATTTTTTGGCCCTGCTTGTTGAAAATCAGCGGTGACATTGCCAAGCTCCTCAGCATCCTCTTTAGCAGAACTCGCCTTTGGACACACAGGAATGAAACAAAATACCAAAGGTTTTGAGGAGTAACACCACCTTAAACTTTTAACTAAACAGAGAGGTACTCAGTACTCAGAAAGGACCTAAAACAGAAGTTCAAAAGTGACCTCTTACCTTCGGTATGAGTGGACTGAACTCGTTCTGCGTGGTATCCCTCCTCGACCACGGCAGAGGAATCCTTTTTAGCATCAAATATCGCCTCATGTTGGAGACGTTTCTCTCTGTGCTTTTAGCTGGTCAGAAACACACAAGCTAAAGTGGGACATGGAGGGAGCATTCGCTACAGTACGAACAGAGGAGCATGTGAGCTGAAGTGGAGAAACCATGCAGTGTTTAGCCTCTGGCTGCTGCGAGCCGTGGGATTTCTTCATCATGTGAGAGTCACAGTGAGGGGATTAGACGGTTATCAAAGCATGTGTGAGAGTCTCACACACACACGAGTGGGACTCTGACTAACACAAGAGACTTTTGATTTTGGCTTACACATGTAAACCGCTAAGATGTCATGGTGTTATGTAATAATTTGATAATTATTATAAAATAAAGTGGATTGTTAAAGGAAAGTGGCAGGCTAAACTCAAAAACGTATACAGTGGCTGGGCTCCTACACCACACTGTTTTACCCTGCTGACTGTTACTTAAAGCAAGTAATGAAAAAAAATCTGTGCAGATCTGATTCTTCAAAAAACATCTTGTAGCCTAATGAAACTGAATTTTGTGACACAAAGTAATTTAAAGGAAAAGACATTTTCACATTAAAACGATGCTTTGTTCTTCATCTTCCCAGTGGCCAGATCTCCATGCGCATCTCCCATCTTGGATGACGCAGGCAGATTTTTGTTTGCTCTAGGTCTGTTGCTTGGACTACAGGTTGTAGCTCCTAAATTTTGTATGCCTGCTACCATAGACTAGAAGACTATATAAGCGGATCATGAGAGTCCCAAACAGTAAAACTTCAGAAAGATATTTTAGTGCACTGTTTGGCTGTAATACGAGAATTGGTGAATAGAAAGTGGACGCCATACTGTTTCCTGTATTATGTAAACAGAGGCTGAACTCAGATCAAACAGTAAAAATAAGCACTGCTGATAAAAATATAAATCAAGATTCAGTTACTGTGTTGCCTATTTCTTACATAAAATGTTTTCAGAAAAATATTTTAGCTTATTGTTTAACTGTAATTCAAGATTGTGTGTTACCGGCCGGTGGCCATATTGTTTCCTGTGTCAAAACTAGGCCACCAGGAAATGCACTGGGCTTTGAAGCCAATTTATTGTAGTGGCCAAACAGTGGAAATACAACTGCCGGGTTCATCACACAAGACTTTCCCATAGACTTAAGGCATTTGCACACTGAGTCTTTTTTTTTTTGTCTGAAATTGTCGCATGTCTAAAAATAAATACGACCTCACTGAGTCCAAAACTTTTGTCAATAATTAAAATTTTTGGAACAGGGTCAATATTCTGTGTTTTTTGCATCTGTCAGAAGCCTTTAGAGACATTTGACTAAGAATCAGTGAAGAAGATGTGGCAGCGGGACACAGCCGCGACAAGTCAGAGGAACGGGGCGCACAGAATCATTTCATAACTCAGATGGCTCATGTTCAACAGGTCAGAAAGTAATGTTCAGAGGGAGGACAGCTCCGACCCTTCATGCAACTTCAGTGAAGAGAGGCAAAGGAGGAAATGTGTCCTTACATTTTGTCACGTATTGCAAATTTTCACGATAAATGGAACAATTAAAGGCATCGGAGTGCAAGGCTTATGTGCGTAGCGATTTTTTTTGGATGATGGGTTGAAAAAAACGCATCCGAAAAAAAAGGACTCAGTGTGCAACGGTTTTCTTAACAGAACTCGATCCATTTGGTCTGATAACATTTAAGAAGTCTAGACTAGCCGTGCGATTAAATCATCTTATCCCCATTCAAGTTAGCGGATCAGTAAACTGGAAATCGCCAGCTCGGCCGGCGGAAGTCTTGTATGCTTGCTCTATAGGTTCAATGAGGCAGAGGCAGGGCTGCCCATGGACAGGGGCATCTAGCAGTTGGTGGTTCAATGCCTCTCTCAGGCAGCTACCAGTCTATGCTCCATATTTGGTCTGGACAGGGACTCAAGCAGGCAACCCAACCCAAGTCCCTATGGATAGAGCTACTGCTGCTCCAGGCAGTTGACCTTTTTTGGCTTCATGCATCACTGAGCAGCTTTCGTAGGAATAAACTGTGTCCTGTCCTCCAACACTATATCCAGTTCTCTTTGTACATCTATGGTCAAAACAGACAAGCTCTCATTACATCACCCACGAGCAGGAGCATTTATTAGTCCGGTGCTGCACAGTGCATTCTGATGGTTGTAGGTTTTCTACTTCTTAAGCAAAAACAAATGCCACAGTCCCTTTTTCTTTGTTTTCTCTGGTCATGTGGCACCAATGTCAAAAGTATTTCCACTTCATAGACAGCCCAGTTTTATGAAAAGACCATCGTTCCAGCAGTGAAATACTTCTCTCACAACACAGTGAGCAAATCTGCTCGGTCCATCCAACTCACAGCTGCAGCTCTATCATAAAGAGCACCTTTCTTTTATGGGAGTGAGAGAAGTCGATCCAGGCTTGTTAAAGTTGCATAGTAGGTGCTGGCTCCTGCTTGGCTATCACTGTGTTTCGGCAGAAACAAAAATTACTATGCAACACTCTCGCATATAGTGTTATTTTCCTACTATGTTGTGTTTCCATACTATAGTATGTAGTCATGTGGGGCCATTACACTCAACAAAATTATTCCTGTTAGCTCATTGTTGTATTTAGAAAGTATTCACCAGGAATGATCACGTTTGCTTTGAAGCTGGTATGAACAGCAGTTAGACTGGTCTCTGGCCTTATATAAACACTGACAGTCATGTGACAACCTCTGCATGTGACTCAGTATGAAACATGAGAATCCTCGTGGTGCACCTTCTGTTTGTCATCAGTCTTTGAGTATAAGAGCTGATGTATTTCACTTATACCGTCCTCTGATAAAGTCATTATGAAGCGATGTGCTGCTGTGTGTCAGTAAGAAGCAGCGTGTGAGCAACCAAGTGTGACAGTGAGTTAAAAAACAACGCAGGCAGAGGCCTGGTTATCTCACTCTCTGGCTCTGCAGGTCAGCTGCAGTCATTCTTTCCTCTGCCTGTGCTGGACTGAGCTGCACGGAGCTGGAAGGAAGTCGGTCCGCTGCTGCAGACAAAGCCTGAAGCTGACTAGTGGTGGACTCCAGATGGGGCTGTAAGGCTTATGAGGCTGGACATTAGTGCTGCTGTAAATGTGTTTCCATATTTATGGGTATTAACGGAAAAACAAACTGTGAGTTGTCACACTGAGCTTCCAGAGGACTTTATTTTTATAGTTGGTCATGGTTTTCACACAAGTAGCTTTCAAGAGAGTGTGTGGTGGAGTGCCTATAGGTGGATATATACACATGTATTCAGTGTTTTACAAAGACACACAGATGGAAATCAATATATGTAAATTTACTTGAGCCACTGGTACATTTGTATATGTCCATTTTATGCTGCTTTATCTTGTATTTCACTACATTTCATAGCAAATATTATACGCCACTACATTTATCTGGCAGCTGTAGTTTTACTATTTACTGTGGAGATTAAGGTTTTGTTTTTAAAACTATGATGCATTGTTCTAAACTACCCAACATATAAAACATTAAAACAATAAATAAAATTAAATACAAAAGAATAAAATAAAACAAAACAAAACAAAACAAAATAAAATAAAAATACAATAAGACAATGATGGAGTGGGGTCAGAGGAGAATAATGTGTTCTTTACTTTTGATTGTTTCGAATGCACAACTTGAACTTGTAGTGGAGTATTTGTACCTTCAGGTATCTCTCTCTACTGCTACTGCGCATTTCCACTAACGTAAAGGAAAATAATAAGCTTGGGGAGCAATGAATTATGATAATCAAAAGGTAAAATACATATCAGGGTGTCTGTAGGTCCTTGGAAGCATAAAAATGTCTTAAATTCAGTGTCAGAGGCATTGGGCCATGTTTTTTCAATGCAGCTTTTGTCATCTGATCACAAAAGTCATATTAAAAAGACAAATGTAACCCAACCTTAGACCTTAAACGTCATAAGGTAGTCCTAAATTTGAATTTTTGAGGTCTTAATTGCGACAAATATATTATCTAATTTCATTTATCCATCTTTTAATTTATTTCTGTCAAAAGGAGTCATGCTCTTCTGCATAAAAATTCTGAATCTTTAAACCTTCCAATGAACCTAATACTGTGTTCTTCCTAAATAAAACCTACCTCTGCAAGGGACTACATTTATACTACTTACCTATACTCACCTGCAATGCTTGAATAAAAAATAAATAAAAGTTTTGTCCAGAAATTATTGTTAAATGTGGTTAAAAATTATCTCAAAAAGGACTTTAAAAGCATTTAATTTAAGTGTCTGACACCTGCAGACACTCTGCATATATACATTTAGAAATAAAGTCAACATCTGGGTATGACTATTCCAGATTTATAAGCCAACCAATTTACTGTGACTGGTTACTGACAGAGTAGATTATCAACTGAGTGTCTGTCAAGATGGAATAGAAAGAGCACTTAGTTCCCACTCTCTGAATAGAATCCAACTGGTTCTGTAATATTGTCAGCACTGAAGATGTATGGTACATATGATATCCATCCTTCAGCACACAGTGCAGTGTGTTGTGTCTGTGGATGTAAAGTTGGTGCAGATGGCAGGGACCATCGCCAAGTCAGATTCCTTTCCAGCCGTGATGGGCTCGCCTCGTGCCATATATCAGTACTGTCTGCAGTCATCAGCACAGGATGCAGCAGCATTCACCGTCTTTCAAATGGAACAAGGAGCTCCTATCTGGAGTAGATCAGAGGTGGAATTTCTTGTGACAAAAGGTATTTCATTTCAGAGCTGTCAAGTAAAAGCATTCCTTTTGCTTGGTATTTAAAAAAAAGTAGGAAAATATGCTTTGGTGATGGACATTTTTCTGCTGCGTTTGGGTCCAGCTGCATTTGCCAGCCCAAAGTTGTCCAGATTACAGATCTGTCCTCCATTAGCAGTCAGATTATTTCCACATAAATGATCTCGACCCATCAGGGGTGGGTTAATGTCACACTGAGAGAACTGATGGAGTAAATCAGACAGCGGCTTATCTGAGTTGGGGAGTTTAGTGCTGAGGAAATCCCCCAGGGGCTGTATATTTTTCTCATTACTGTACAACAGCTGTTTATTATTCATTCATTTTTTTTATGCAAATGATTAAAACTAATCACTGTGTTTTCATCCTCTTACTTTCAGCTTCATCAAGTGCGTGTGTCTCCAGGTTTTGATCATCTCTGACAGCTAAAGGGACCATTGCCGGCTGCGTCTGACTGTCGTAGCCCAGATGTTGAGCAGATTTTATTACAGTAGGCGGTAAGAATGCTATGCCGGAGCCACGCTGCTACATCAAACACCTCCTCTGGATTAGGGCCCATAGGGAGCGCAGTTGCCCTACACCACTCACAGCAGCTAAAAGACATGTGGGGGGATAGATGGAGCAGAGACAGGGGATTATCAGGACCTCCCATTCAGGGTCTGTGGGATATTTATCACTGCAGCAGATCCACAGTCTGCAAGACACATCAGAGACCGTAGTGGAAAGCATGTGTTACGGGGAGCTTTGCCTTTATAGTGCCATGTTATGTGTGCAGCTTTGTGCACGTGCATGCTTAAGGAACAGAGTGTGTCTTCACTGCATCACTGAAGTGGGTGGGAGCAGGTGGGGGAATGGCTCCGGGAAATGAGGGAGGCTGTTATAAGAGAGTGCTGCCCAGGTCATGTTTCCTCAGTGTGTCACTGTTGAGGGATCGTACCACAGAGTGTGTTTGGCCGCTGTGACCTGGAAAGACTCCTGACACTACTTCACAGACAGGTAGAGTAAAACTCAAAGAGCAATAAATCTAAGTGACAGTAGAATAAAGTGCAGTGCTCAGGATCTACATGCAAAACCTTTGTTTCCTATTTCTTTAAATTAAAAATGTAGATTAATAACTTGCAGATTCAGTTGAATTTATTGTAAGTAAAATTCTAACTTTGTTATCAAGCGTAAGAGGTTTTCTTTAAGTGAAAATGTTTTAAACAAGTTTTCCTGGCATCACTTACCTACTTACGTATCTTCCCCTTTCCATATTCAGATGCTTTAATTAGCTAAAAGTAGAAATACCACTGTCGAAAAATACTCCATTACAAGTTAAAGTCTTGAATTAAAACATCAGTTAAGTAAAAGTATCAAAAGTAAAATTACTTATTGTGCTGAATGGTTACTTTCACAGTGTAATAGTGTTATAGATTATTCTAACAAGGGCATGTAGGAGCATTTTCATGTTAAAGTTTGTCAATGTGCAGCAAATTTTATTATTGAGTAGTGGAATACTACTGTATCATATCATATAAGCCTATCATGGGTTTGTTGTATGTAAAAAATATCTAATTATATCTAATTATTACATTACTGCTTCCCTGTACACTTGTTTCTCAGCAGTGGTGCCCCTAGAAATTTTTCACAGGGGTGGCCAGATGGGGCCGCTGAAAATCTTGGGGTGGCACATTAAAACCAAAAGCCATTGTGCTGTTGAATATAGGCTAGTTCGAAATTATGGCAGTTTGAGAGTTGAGAAATTGCTTGCAAATACACTTGGATTCCTTATGTCAAAGTTAAAATGACTAATTATCTGAGAAACACAAACATGCAGCTTTAATTTGAAGGAGTATGTCGATTGTAAGGAGCAAAACATTTACTGGGAATAACTCTTCCCAAGTTTAGGGGAGACTTGCGTGTACCCATAGAGCCCATTTTCATTCAGATGTCTTGAGATGAGAGTTAAAGGGACCCCTTTGAAAATGGTCATGCCAGTTGCTCCCTTGCCAAATTTTTGCCTAAATTTGGAGCATTATTTAGCCGCCTTCTCAACAAGATAGGGTGATGCGTTTGCCTCCAACTGATGCCTTAGGTTGTCTAGTTTCCAGAGACACCACTACCTTTGTGCTAGCTGAAAAAATAAGTGCCTAACAGCCTCTTAAAGACAGTAATGTCTGTCTCCGATTATTTTCACCGAGTTAGGGAAGCAATTGTGTCACTGGGGCCACGGCCACCTTCTCCCTCCCCTTAGGAGTGCCACTGTTTCTCAGCAGCACCCACATCTATAATTTCTGTTTTTCTCAGGTGAGGAAGATGATGATGAAGGGGATTCTGGTCCTTTTCTGCATGATTTTAACATGCAGAGCTCAGAAGTGGAAAGAGGAAACCTCACGTTGGGTCCCTAAAGGTCAGGGACGCTGCGTCGCCACTCTCAATTTTCCACAATCTGTAAATGATTAGAAAAAGGTTTCATTTTTTAAAGCACTTGAATCCAGTTCTCGTTTCTACAGTTCAGGGTAAATACTTGGCTTTACTTCTACTATAAATGTCTGTCCTCTGCAGAACACAGCAATGGCAAGACTTGTTCCAATCTGACGCAGGTGCTGGACAACTGGAAATTTGCTATTCTAACTCAAGTGAAAGACCTGCTGATCAATGACCACGCCTCTGTCCTGCCTGAATACAACAGGTGGGTCACAGTAGCTTCTGACTGTAAGTTGCAGTCATGTTAAATGCAAAGGCAGGAACAAGAAGAGAAAACAGTCCAAATGTTGGGAAAGAGCGAGAATAACAACACTCAGTTACGTCAGTGAGCATTTTATTGTTCCTCGCAGTGGTACGAAATTAGGAATTATGTAACTTGCTTTGCTCTGCACATGACCACTGACCTGTCAGAGCCAGTAATTCGATCCACAATTGCGCTGGTCCACACAAGGCCGACTCTACTTTGTAAATGACCTCACTGTGGGGACTGTGCCAACAAAAGACGGGAAATGTTTCAGCCTCATGTTCTGATGAATTGAGTGTATGTGGCAGATGTTACTTCAAGTCAGTGACCCTTTGCTTTAGAGATCAGGTTGTGGATCATACCAACACCCAGTTTAATGTGAACATTCCTGACTAACTGTTTCAGGTGCACTGCAGGCTCGCTGCAGGTGTCCTTTCTCAAAGTTGTGCCAAGAATATTTAAACTTTCATCTTCTTTTTTTTTAAGCGACTTCCGCTCTTTTTGTCTGTTACCCTGATGTTTCCTGCAGATGATGGGGCTGTTCCTGCTTAACAGCATGTCGTGACTTTCATGTTCATGTTGCCAATTTGACTGAGGTCTCGTCTTGGTTATGTTTTGCCAGTAAACATTGTTCCCATTTCATGTGAGCTTATGGAACATTTCAGAGCCAAAGCTCTTTGACTGGTCATTGGAATACTGAAATAATTTTCTCATTTGTTCTTTCCCAAATGTCTCTGCATGTGTCAAGGATCCAACCTCTGTCAGATGCCCTGGGTGACCTCTACAGGGAGTTTAACATGCTGAAGGATGAGCTGGGGAAGCTCACCTCAAAGTTTGACGGTTTGGAGGGTTTTGTGGACGACCTCAAGGACGGCAGATTCGCTCTGCCTCAGCGGCCCGTACAGAGGGTTCCCCCCAGCGTTGGTCTGAGGTCTCCACTGCGAGCACAGATGAGGGCTCATGATAGGGGGATTATCAAGGGGCCAACACTGCTCAGAGCGAGGAGGAGAGGGCCACAGAGACCTTAGACCTGTCAACGCTGATGTATCAAAAAAGAGTTAATATGTATATATATTTTTAAGGAGAAGATGATTAGTTTATATGAATTTATTGATGAGTGTGACATGAGAATAAGTCACGTGACTAAGAATAAATATATAAAGAGCGATGCATGGTGTAGAAAAGATGTTTTTTTTAATCTCTAAATAAAGTATTTATCTTTGCCTTTCTGTACAAAGTCACTTTTAACCACAAGGTGGCAGCATTTATCAAATTATCTCAGTTGCATCCTGCTGCTCTGTGTATCAATAGCTGGACATAATGACTGAAAAGGTAGCCTAAGTGTAATATAACACTGTTTAAAGATGCTTTTTCACATTAATTAACATTGTAAGATTATTGTATTTGTGATTATTAAAATCAGATTAATTTGACTCATACAAAAGTATTCCATCTCAGTTATAATATATATCCCACTGGAAGTGTGTGGCGGTGTATTTTTCTCCTCCTTATTTTCTGTGTGTGGGACATTTATGTGCATGTATCCTAACAGTGCCCAGGTTAGGTTGGGGGTTAATTTAAAGGCAGTGCCCAAACGTTAGACATAGACTGTATATTAAGATGGACAATGCATCTTGAAGCCCAGTTGCTGCCATCTTGGGCTGGTGATGTCATTTGGAGCTAGACTCTGTGCAATAGTAATCCCGTTGGTATCAAGTTCCGGCCCATACACCCGTCTGAGCAATCACGAGCAGCGACACTGATAGCGAGCATACTGATTGGCACACACAGCTGTCAATCGTGACTTCAGTCTCCCCCCACCCCCTTTTTTTTTAACATCAAATTACTGGTTATAACCAAACTTCTCAGAAAAATGAGAACTTGAACTAAACCAATGTGATAACAGCTACCTATGATGGCAGAAAGACAGCTCCGGCGGCGACCAAGATGTTTCGGCTTCACATTTGGAAAGCTGTAATGTCGTCCATCTTTATTATACAGTCAGTAGAGTGCTCCAGGATGAGGAAGTCAAAAAGCCAGTGTGATTTTTCCATTTCATTTCAGATTACTGCAGAAAATAAGCTCTGTGGCGAGCAAATATAACACCCCTACTGCAAAACTTGCAGTGGGTCTGCAGATTTGACAGCTAGTAATGTAAAGGCAAAAGACAACACAATGCTTAAAAGGGTTAAAACACAATTTTATTATTTACACATATGTTAAAATCAGAGTTAAACTAATGCTAGAGAGGGGGAATGGTCAGTTCTTTGGTCCCAAAGAGGCTGAAGAATGTCAGTTTTGTCAGTTAGTTGCTTCTGTAGTTGTCCTTCGTTGTCACACGTGACCGTTACTTGATGGCTGACTTCGGCCTTTCTGGAGGTGCGACTCTGCCTTAAGGCTGCGGCATGTCGGGGAGACCTTGGTCTGCAGATTAGAAGCACACAGAGAATGAGAGAGACAGACTGACATGTGGACAGGAAGCTGGGGAACAAACCAGCCTGTGACTGACAAAAGTTTTTAAACACATTTTTATATTTATTTTGACATATGCCTATTATTTTTTCCTGTCTCTAATATCCCAATCATCCTACCTTTTATAGTAGAATTTCAAAATGAACTACAGCATAAGAGAGATTGAAAGAGGGCAAAAAGAAACTCATCTGTTAATCATGTCCTCCTGAACTACTTTTTCGGAGGGGATTCACATTACAATATATCTAAAAACACTCATTTGTATAGGAAGAAACTAACCATCAGTTAACACCTCTCTTCCTTCCCAGGATGCACCTGCAGGCCTCCTCTCCTTATTTATAGCTCCATGTAAATGAAGAGGTCAAGTGTCAGCTCTCTGTAAAATCAGAGGGAACCGTCTCTGACTGCAAACACACTGATAGTTTAGTTTTCAAAATGTTTTATATCAAAGAAAGTTTGCTTCTAATGTGCATAAATTGCAATGATGAACATTTGTGCAGAGCCAAAGCTTTTATCGTGCAGTAGATGTCTGTCGTTGACTTATGGAAAAATGTAGCCAAAATTATTCCTTTATGCTTGGGAACCAAAGTAGTAAGAAGTGCATATAAAAGGCAGGATGTCTTGATGTCAGAACATTATTGTATTTTGTGAATCAGCATTTTCATCTACGCTGACTATGATGAATAAATTAAAGACATTTCCCTCCACAGAAGATCAGAGTAAGAAATGTGAGAAAGCATGCAGAGTGAAGCAAAGCTCCTCCTCCTGTCAGTCACTCTCAGTTTCAGTGTGGTATTAAATTGCTCCTCCAGCACCTCCTCTCCTCATCCTCCAAAGCCTCTGATCTGTCAGCAGTAAGCTGACTTTCCAAGTTACAAGGCCATTCTCAGCACACACTGACAACATGCTGGGGACCCTCTGCACTCTCATCACTGCTCTAACATGTAAGGAGGCTGACTTACTGCAGCTTTGACCTCATGTTGGATTCATCAGTCTGTGTGTTTCTCTTGACTCCATGTCATCTTGTTGTTTCCAGGTGTGAGTGGTGTGACGGTGGTGACACAGAAGCCTCCTGTTGTGACGCTGAGGAAAGGAGAGACAGCCACCATGGACTGTAACTCTGCTATAGATGGACCTCGCTGGTATAAACAGATTCCAGGAGGAGTTCCGCAGTTTGTACTGAATTATTATCACAGCTTTAGCGCTCCTCAATATGGCTCTGGTTTCTCCTCTCCAAAGTTCACATGTACTCATCAGTCAACAACAGATTATCGTTTGATCATCAACAATGTGGAGGAGGGAGACTCAGCAGTCTATTACTGTGCTACATGGGATGATTCTGCTAAAGAGCATGTATCACAGTGATTTACACTGTGACAAAAACCTCCTCACTAAACACTTCTGCTTTTTGAGTCTCTGACACATCTGATCATAGAGCCATCAAACAACACTTTGTGTAGCAACACACTATACATTTTTTTCTCCAACATTTAAATGATAACATTGGACTAATTCCCACATAAATTAATGACAAAATATATTTGTGAAAAAATGACAAAATTAATAAATAAGCAGTGCACCAGTAAATGCACACCACCCTCATCCATAATATCTGACATCTTGATATATTGCTAATCCAGGCTTTAAATGTGACAGTATATTCCCATATATAATCTTTAAGTTATAGAAAGATGCAGACACTGNCACCCTCATCCATAATATCTGACATCTTGATATATTGCTAATCCAGGCTTTAAATGTGACTATATATTGCCATATATAATCTTTAAGTCATAGGAAGGTGCAGACACTGGTTAGAATACACAAAATGAAGTAAATATTTTTAGATCAATCCTCTGGTAACCAGGTAGTGATGATTGTTACACTTCAAACTGCAGCAATTGTCAATCCTGTTTCATGAGACAGACCTTAAAGTCATCTGTTACACAGTTCTGAAAAAACAGAGCTGAGTTACATTCAGCAAAAACAAAACCAAATGAAAACTTTACACTGACGATTTCCATATCATCTATATTCACAGATTGTTTCCAATAAATGAATCACAGGAGACATTATTAATATGGAGCATGTTCACTTGGTGAGAGGACATTTCAGGAAAGTGATGAAACTGAGATCAGAGATAAAGAGTCATGTTTCCTCTCCGTCCTGCTTATTACTGAACACTGTTCACTGCACATACTGTANTCTCTTCTCCTCACACTCCAACCCTGCTCACCTCTCAGCTGGACAGTAAGGGACGTTTACACCACACACTGACAACATGCTGGGGACCCTCTGCACTCTCATCACTGCTCTAACATGTAAGATATTCTTCTCAGTCCTTTTATAGCCCATATTTTCACACACAAACCTTGGACTCATGTATTTTTCTCTGTATGTTGACAGATGTTGATGCAGTGATAGTGCTGACCCAGACGCCTGCTGTCCACACAGTTTCTACAGGACAACAAGTTGTTCTCAACTGCAACATTCAGAGATATGATAGCAATTATGTCAGCTGGTATAAACAGGTTCCTGGTGAAGCTCCTCAGTATGTTCTGAGATTTCGCCATTCTGACAGTGCACCAGACAACTTTGGATCAGGATTCTCCTCAGACAGATTCAACTCTAAATCCTCATCAAACATAGATTACCAGTTCATCATAAAGCGGACAGAGACAGGAGACTCTGCTGTCTATTACTGTCAGACATGGGATGACTCTGCTAATGAAGCTGTATCACAGTGATTCACACTGTGACAAAAACCTCAGTGAGAGACTCACTGCAGATTTTAAGAATTCTGACCACAATCAAACAATTAAAATCTGTCAACTTGGAACAAAACAAGAACAGACATTAAATAAATCTCTTGTGAGAGACAAGAGTGTGTTTAGTGTTTTGGAATATAATGAGACTGATGAAGTGAAGAGATGTTGACAGTGAAAGTTGGTCTCAACAGGATGTTTCAGTTCCACTCCCCTCATTAGTGAGAGTCAGGAGGTTTTTGTACAGCCATGTGTACAAACTGAATCACTGTGGTATTCGGACAAGGCACCAAGCTGACTGTGACAAGTAAGTACTTTTTAACTCATCATAAAACAGCACAGATTTTATGTTTCTCATTCAGATTAAGAGAAAATGGTCGATTCATAGCTTTTCTTAATATTCAACACATTGTTTGGTGAATAATAGAT
>NC_065523.1:22201124-22202012 GCF_006386435.1 Epinephelus moara | reverse complement strand
CTTTCTTTCTTTTTATTTATCAGATTATAAATTGGCCATTTTCTCTTAATCTGAATGAGAAACATAAAATCTGTTCTGTTTTATGATGAGTTAAAAAGTACTTACTTGTCACAGTCAGCTTGGTGCCTTGTCCGAATACCACAGTGATTCAGTTTGTACACATGGCTGTACAAAAATCTCCTGACTCTCACTAATGAGGGGAGTGGAACTGAAACATCCTGTTGTGACCAACTTTCACTGTCAACGTCTCTTCACTTCATCAGTCTCATTATATTCCAAAACACTAAAAATACTCTTGTCTCTCACAAGAGATTTATTTAATGTCTGTTCTTGTTTTGTTCCAAGTTTACTGATTTTAATTGTTTGATTTTAGTCAGAATTCATAAAATCTGCAGTGAGTCTCTCACTGAGGTTTTTGTCACAGTGTGAATCACTGTGATACAGCTGCAGCAGCAGAGTCATCCCATGTTGCACAGTAATAGACAGCAGAGTCTCCTGTCTCTGTCCGCTTTATGATGAACTGGTAATCTATGTTTGATGAGGATTTAGAGTTGAATCTGTCTGAGGAGAATCCTGATCCAAAGTTGAGAGCACTGTCAGAATGGCGAAATCTCAGAACATACTGAGGAGCTTCACCAGGAACCTGTTTATGCCAGCTGACATAATTGCTATCATATCTCTGAATGTTGCAGTTGAGAATAACTTGTTGTCCTGTAGAAACTGTGTGGACAGCAGGCGTCTGGGTCAGCACTATCACTGCATCAACATCTGTCAACATACAGAGAAAAATACATGAGTCAAAGGTTTGTGTGTGAAAATATGGGCTATAAAAGGACTGAGAAGAATATCTTACATGTTAGAGCAGTGATGAGAGTGCAGAGGGTCCCC
>NC_065523.1:22181898-22195030 GCF_006386435.1 Epinephelus moara | reverse complement strand
AATACCACAGTGATTCAGTTTGTACACATGGCTGTACAAAAACCTCCTGACTCTCACTAATGAGGGGAGTGGAACTGAAACATCCTGTTGAGACCAACTTTCACTGTCAACGTCTCTTCACTTCATCAGTCTCATTATATTCCAAAACACTAAACACACTCTTGTCTCTCACAAGAGATTTATTTAATGTCTGTTCTTGTTTTGTTCCAAGTTTACTGATTTTAATTGTTTGATTTTGATCAGAATTCTTTTTTCTTTTTTTTTGGAATATTTTATTTTCAGTTTTATGTAATCACACAGAGAACATATCAACATAACACAAAACAAGGCACAAAAACATCAAGTCCCCACCCCACAAAAAAAAGCCCCAAAACCCTCAGCAAAAAACAAGTCCCCACCCCACAAAAAAAAGCCCCAAAACCCTCGCAAAAAAAAAAAAAAAAGAAAAAGAAAGAAAAGGTCAGTGCATAAAGTCAACCCAAAAGATCACATCAAGGACTTGGCACAAGAGACGCAGCCAAGTAATCCAAATAAGGCTGCCAAACTTTCAAAAAGGTGTCATATTGTTTTCTTATACTGTATGTAATTTTCTCCAGGGGAATGCAATTGTTAATCTCCAAAGACCACCTATTGATAGGAAGAGGGGAATCAGATTTCCATGACACTGCAATGCACTTCCTGGCCACACAATTTCCATAAATTTAAGTTGTGCATTATTTAGAGAACCATGAATACTTGTATAGTTCCCCAGTAAACAAAGCTCCGGGTCCGGTGGAACATTAACTCCTGTAATCCTGGTCAAAGTGGAGCAGATGTTATGCCAGAAAGGCCTCACTTTTGTACTCAGCCAGGTACAATGCAAAAAGGAACCAACTTCAATATCACATCCGAAGCACATTTCTGACAAGTTAGATTTGAAAGAATGTAATTTTTCTGGGGTAAGGTATAATTGATGTAGAATATTATAGTTAATCAATCTATAACAGGCGTTAATAGTAGCCGACAAGCTGCTTTGACATAAATCTGCCCAGAGCTGTTCATCAATTGTAACAATGAGATCTGATTCCCATTTCATTCTAGATTTGTGCAGACCGGGTTTTGGGCCCTCATTTAGCAATACGGTACATTTTGGAAATTAATTTACACGCATTCCCCTCACAAAGCAATCTCTCAACATCATTAATGACAGGCAAGATCATTTCGGAACCCAAGTTAGCTCTCAGAAAAGACCTTTATTAGAGATAGCAAAAAAAGGTTTGATTGGACAAGTCATATTTTCTCTCCAGATGCTCGAATGACATGAGAAGTCCTTTGTCAAAGCAGTCCTCCAAACGATGGATTCCTTTTTGATACCATACATCCAAAATCTTATTGTTTAGAGTCATGGGTATAAGTTCATTTTGTCTTAAAGGTGTTTTAGGTGACAGTCCCACTTTCAATCCAAGACTTTTGTGAACCTCATACTAAATTTTAATCAAATGCTTCAGGGTTATCTGTCCTGTTGGCTACCGTTCTACAGTTATGCTTGTAAATGAAGTCACTGTGTACCTTTTCTTTCAGGAGATGCAGCCCAATTTGTGTCCAAGAGGGTGGGCCACTGCCCTCAAAAAAGGATGAGATAAATCTCATTTGAGCTGCTAAGTAGTAGCTTTAAAACTGGGTAGTCGAAGTCCCCCTAATCCATAGTCCCATGTTAACTTCCCCATTGGGTGCCTTACAGTTCCATATGAATTGTCGGACATATATATTAAGAGTTTTAAAAAAGGATTGTGGTAATAGAATGGGTGGGGATCATTAACAGATATTGCAGTCTTGGTTGTACATTACTTCAGCTAAAAGCTCAATTGCCAAGACGAAAAGTCCTGGAGACAAAGGGCATCCCTGTCGGCTTGATCTACCTGAGGGAAACATAGATGAAATTTGTCCATTGGTGCTGATTTTCGCCCGTGCTTTGTGATAGAGAGTTTTTACCCAATTAATAGATAGTGGGCCAAATCCAAACTTGGCCAATACTTTAAATAAATACGGCCACTCTAACCTATCAAAGGCTTTCTCCGCGTCTAAAGCCACTGTTATACTGGGCTCTGTTTCAAATTTTGTTAAATGAATAATATTAAAGAGCCTACATAAATTGTTAGCTGAGAAGCGTTTTAAAATAAAGCCAGTCTGGTCTGGATTTATTAGTTGTGGCAAGTATTAGCCAAGTCTGTTAGCCAGGGCCTTAGAAATCAATTTGTAGTCTGTATTTAGCAATGAAATTGGCCGATATGAAGAGCACTTTAATGGATCTCTATTCTTTTTATGAATCACAGTAATTATGGCAGTGGAGAATGATTCAGGGAGAGTTTGAGTCTTAGAGGCTAATGACGTCCATGAGAAGCGGGAGAAGTAAATCCTTAAATTCCCTGTAAACTTCAGGAGGAAACCCATCCTCTCCTGGCGACTTATTTGCCTGTAATGAGCCCAGAGCCTTTTCAATTTCTCTTTGTGTGAAAGGCAGATCAAGACTATCTTGGTCTTCTTGGCCAAGTTTGGGCAATTTAACCATGGTCAAAAAATCATTTATCTTACTCAGGTTTTCTGATGGTTCTGATGTATAAATATGTGTAAAACTGTTTGAATGTGTCATTAATTTCTGTTGTATTATATGATACAGAGCCTGTTTCAGTTTGAATTGAATTAATTGTCCTAGAGCTGTCTTCTTTTCTTAGTTGCCAAGATAATATTTTGTGTGTTTTCTCTCCCAATTCATAATACATTTGTTTGGTTCTCAGAATATTTTTTTCAATTTTGTAAGTATGTAATGTATTATATTTGAGCTTTTTATTTACTAACAGCTGATGTACTTCTTTAGACTTTGATTGTTGAAACTCCTTTTCCAAATTCAAAATGTCTTTTACCAATTCTTCTATTTCTGCCATATATTTCTTTTTGATACCTTTGGTATAAGAGATTATTTGTCCCCTTAAAAAAAGCTTTAAGCGTGTCCCATAGTATAAAACTATTGGGAGAGCAGGCACAGTTTGTCTCACAGAATAGCCCAATCTGATTTCTTATGAATTCGCAGAAGTCCAGTTTTTGAAGGAGGGTAGGGTTCAAACGCCACCGATATGAATTAGTAGCCTTTTCTGGCATATAAATAGACAAGGTCAAAGGTGAATGATCCGACAGTGTTCTAGATAAATATTCAGATTCTACTGCTCTGTGATTCAACTGTGTTGACAACAGAAAAAAATCAATCCGAGTAAAAGAGTTGTGGCAACCAGAAAAGAAGGAGTAATCTTGCGTTTGAGGGTGCATTTGTCTCCACACATCTGTTAAGTTGACTTCTTTCATAAGATCTATGGTACTTTTGGCTGCTTTTGTTTTGGATACTGATAGCGTCGATTTATCCAGGAGAGGATCCAGGCAAAAATTAAAGTCACCTCCTATAAGAATATTTTGGCGTCCTTTTGACACCTTCAAAAATGTGTCTTGAATAAATGACTCATCATCATAATGGGGTGCATATAAATTTAAGATAGTCCAGGGCTCTGATCAGAATTCATAAAATCTGCAGTGAGTCTCTCACTGAGGTTTTTGTCACAGTGTGAATCACTGTGATACAGCTTCATCAGCAGAGTCATCCCATGTCTCACAGTAATAGACAGAAGAGTCTCCTGTCTCTGTCCGCTTCATGATGAACTGGTAATCTATGTTTGATGAGGATTTAGAGTTGAATCTGTCTGAGGAGAATCCTGATCCAAAGTTGTCTGGTGCACCGTCAGAATGGTAATATCTCAGAACAAACTGAGGAGCTTCACCAGGAACCTGTTTATACCAGTTGACAGAATTGCTATCATATCTCTGAATGTTGCAGTTGAGAACAACTTGTTGTCCTGTAGAAACTGTGTGGACAGCAGGCGTCTGGGTCAGCACTATCACTGCATCAACATCTGTCAACATACAGAGAAAAATACATGAGTCAAAGGTTTGTGTGTGAAAATATGGGCTATAAAAGGACTGAGAAGAATATCTTACATGTTAGAGCAGTGATGAGAGTGCAGAGGGTCCCCAGCATGTTGTCAGTGTGTGGTGTAAACGTCCCTTACTGTCCAGCTGAGAGGTGAGCAGGGTTGGAGTGTGAGGAGAAGAGAGACTGAAGCTTATAAAGACACTGAGGAGAGGAGAAGTGGAGGAGGAGGAGTTTCAACACTCAACTCTGTTTTCATTCATTCATCAACTACAGCATGTGTGTGTTTTTGTTTTCCTTATTTTCTTTTTGATTCAATGCCTTGATGTCATTTACTTTCTATTATGTGCATTCCAACAATGACTTACATGAATTACCACTAAACTGACTCACTGACTGAGAGTAAACATGACTGTTTATCTTTTATCTCAGTTTCATCACTTTCCTGAAATGTCCTCTCACCAAGTGAACATGCTCCATATTAATAACGTCTCCTGTGATTCATTTATTGGAAACAATCTGTGAATATAGATGATATGTGAGCAGCTCAAAGCAGCATTTTCATTTGGTGTTTTACCTGAAAATAAACCAACTATGATATTTTTCAGATGACTCTGAGTCTTTCTCATGAAACAGGAATCATGTCATTACATTACTGTCACAGTTTCTGCAGCTGGAAGTGTAACAATCGTCACTACGTGGGCACCAGAGTATTGATTGAAAAAAATAATTGTCATCGTTTGTGTATCTAAAACAGTGTCAGTGAACATAAAGATAATATGTGGCAAAATACAATTGGATTTAAAACCTGAAAATGAAAATATCACATAGTAAGGATGTAGGTGGAGTGCGTTTACTGATGTATTACATATTCTTTTATTTATTTTTAGGTACAAATAAATAAATACTTTCATCAGTTAATGTTGTAAAATTTGAAAAAAATGAAGTTGTGCATAGTTACACAGAGTTTTAGGGAGTTTGGCTGCAGCACATCATCACTTTATAAGTCAACAAGTGGGAGTTTCTGAAAAAGCAGAAGTATGTGTGAGGAGGTTTTTGTCACAGTGTAAATCACTGTGATACCTCCTCTTTAGCAGAGCTGTCCCATGTGTGACAGTAATAGACTGCTGAGTCTCCCTCCTCCACATTGTTGATGATCAAACGATAATCTGATGTTGACTGATGATTAGATGTGAACTTTGGAGAGGAGAAACCAGAGCCATAATAAACAGAGCTCCAGCTGTGAAAAAACCTCAGCACATACTGAGGAACTCCTCCTGGAATCTGTTTATACCAGACTGCTTTATCAGCAACAGTCCCCACGTTACAGTCCATGGTGGCTGTCTCTCCTTTCCTCAGCGTCACAACAGGAGGCTTCTGTCCATGGTGGCTGTCTCTCCTTTCCTCAGCGTCACAACAGGAGGCTTCTGTGTCACCACTGTCACACCACTCACACCTGGAAACAACAAGATGACATGGAGTCAAGAGAAACACACAGACTGATGAATCCAACATGAGGTCAAAGCTGCAGTAAGTCAGCCTCCTTACATGTTAGAGCAGTGATGAGAGTGCAGAGGGTCCCCAGCATGTTGTCAGTGTGTGGTGTAAACGTCCTTGTAACTTGGAAAGTCAGCTTACTGCTGACAGATCAGAGGCTTTGGAGGATGAGGAGAGGAGGTGCTGGAGGAGCAATTTAATACCACACTGAAACTGAGAGTGACTGACAGGAGGAGGAGCTTTGCTTCACTCTGCATGCTTTCTCACATTTCTTACTCTCATCTTCTTTAATTTATCCATTATACCCAGTGTAGACGATGATTTACTAAATTCAGTGTCATGATGTCACAAAATACTTCAGTATAGATGAATGTCACTAGTTTTTGGTTCCTAATGGATGGAATTCATGCATGAAAGCTTTATCATATTTGTATCATTGAGCAGGTTTTTCATACGTCAACAACAGACATCTGCTAGAGGATATAAACTTTGGCTCTGCTCACATGTACATATTGTAATTTACAGACATTAGACGTAAACTGTATTTGATTTACAACCTGTTAATGATTAAACTATCAGTGTGTTTGCAGTCAGAGACAGTTCCCTCTGATTTTACAGAGAGCTGACACTTGACCTCTTCATTTACATGGAGCTATAAATAAGGAGAGGAGGCCTGCAGGTGCATCCTGGGAAGGAAGAGAGGGAGGAGTAGAGAGGTGATGCTTCACTGATGGAGGATGAAAACTCAGTTTCATTTGCTCATGTCATCTGATTTTTCTAACGTCTTAACCACTGTGAGCAACTAAAACAAGGCAAAGTCATATTCATCTTTCTGCTGTGCTTTTATTGCAAATTAACACCTAATAACAATGTTGCTTTATGATTTTGAATATAAATATTAAAGAAACAAGTCTGTCTGTTGTCTTTGTGTCCAGGATTATTATCAGTGAGATGAACAACAGGAGAAAAATACAATCTAGTCAAGGTGACAACATTTGCAGAACATGATCCTTTTAAATGATGTTTTCACAAGTACAAATAAATACAAACACTTTTTCAACTCTTTTTTTTTTCTTATTTTATTGAATGATTGTTGAAAAACGCAGCATTTGCAAAGCTGATACAACACCTCCACCTAACTGTCACAACATTTATTACAAGCATGCAGACACATCTTTTCTAACATGTAAACCTTGTAATGAGCAAACAGCACAAAGAGTAAAGAAGCAGATGTTAAATGCTCATTCTGCTCCTCTACTGTTCTTCAGTGGGACAGTGGGACTTGTTGATGTTTTTCTCTGCAGTCTGGGAGCCCAAAGACACTTTACATGTGTAAACCTTATCCATGTTCCAGTCTGACGTCTGGACGGCCAGATAGCTGCTGATTTGGAAGGTCTGGTCTGGTTGCTGAACAGCGGTGCTGGTAGAGATCCCACTGCTCACTGGACTCCCACCAAGCAACCAGCTCACATCTGCAAAAGGCACAGACTGACTGGACAGACAGACCAGAGAGGCTTTGTTGGACTGGAGCTCAGCACTGGACGGAGGGAAGACTGTCAGGACAGGAGGAGGGAGGCTGGAGCCTGAAGATACACAAAGGACATTCATCAGATAACTAGGAGTCAAATCATTAACACAAAGCATGACAGTAGGAGATTCATTTATTGCTTGTGTTGACGATATAACCAACACGCTGAAGAAGTTAAGCATTTTGAATCTGCAAACACATTTAGAAATCATCACCTAAAATATGAGCAGTGTTCCTTTTTAAAACATCAACAATCCATCAATCACAAATTTAGAAATATTTTTCATGAGTTAATTTTAATTGTTAAGGTGGAAACTGTCATTAATTCACCCTCTGTACTTTACATAATGTTATTAAAATTCTAATATAATAATTTAAATCACTGTGACAGTTTCAGGTATATCAGAAGTCACTTTGCTTTGTGGTGTCTATCTAACCACCTAATAAAAATAATACTTCAAACAGCCACAATCATATTCACATGAAGTTTAAAATATATCTGAACGTTAGAGGATAAGTAAATAAATATCACAAGAACAATATTTTACTATTAATGTCACAATATAAAATACTCTTTACAGAATAATTAATGCAGAGTTTTGAAATGTTAAAACTTGTCATAAGTTATGAAAATAAATAATCTTGTAAATGTTGCCCAAATGTTTAAAACTCCTTTGCCATCAAAAAACCTTCTGAATATTTGTAGAAAATACTTAAAACTTGTGATCGTTTGCCTTCAGACACACAGCCTGATATCAAACAGATGTAGAACCACTTATCTATTATTCACCAAACAATGTGTTGAATATTTCTTTCTTTTTTTTATTCATCAGATTATAAATTGACCATTTTCTCTTAATTTGAATGAGAAACATAAAATCTGTGCTGTTTTATGATGAGTTAAAAAGTACTTACTTGTCACAATCAGCTTGGTGCCTTGTCCGAATACCACAGTGATTCAGTTTGTACACATGGCTGTACAAAAACCTCCTGACTCTCACTAATGAGGGGAGTGGAACTGAAACATCCTGTTGAGACCAACTTTCACTGTCAACGTCTCTTCACTTCATCAGTCTCATTATATTCCAAAACACTAAACACACTCTTGTCTCTCACAAGAGATTTATTTAATGTCTGTTCTTGTTTTGTTCCAAGTTTACTGATTTTAATTGTTTGATTTTGGTCAGAATTCATAAAATCTGCAGTGAGTCTCTCACTGAGGTTTTTGTCACAGTGTGAATCACTGTGATACAGCTTCATCAGCAGAGTCATCCCATGTCTCACAGTAATAGACAGCAGAGTCTCCTGTCTCTGTCCGCTTTATGATGAACTGGTAATCTATGTTTGATGAGGATTTAGAGTTGAATCTGTCTGAGGAGAATCCTGATCCAAAGTTGAGTGCACTGTCAGAATGGCGAAATCTCAGAACATACTGAGGAGCTTCACCAGGAACCTGTTTATACCAGCTGACATAATTGCTATCATATCTCTGAATGTTGCAGTTGAGAACAACTTGTTGTCCTGTAGAAACTGTGTGGACAGCAGGCGTCTGGGTCAGCACTATCACTGCATCAACATCTGTCAACATACAGAGAAAAATACATGAGTCAAAGGTTTGTGTGTGAAAATATGGGCTATAAAAGGACTGAGAAGAATATCTTACATGTTAGAGCAGTGATGAGAGTGCAGAGGGTCCCCAGCATGTTGTCAGTGTGTGGTGTAAACGTCCCTTACTGTCCAGCTGAGAGGTGAGCAGGGTTGGAGTGTGAGGAGAAGAGAGACTGAAGCTTATAAAGACACTGAGGAGAGGAGAAGTGGAGGAGGAGGAGTTTCAACACTCAACTCTGTTTTCATTCATTAATAAATGACAGGATTTATGTGTTTTCACGTCTTATTGACAATTCAGTTTGTTCCACTTTGTTTTGTTGTTGTTCCTGTTGTCTTTGGAGACCTGCTGATGTCCTTTGAATCAGTGTTAATACTCTCACAGGAGCTAGATATTAAAGTGCTTTTCATTTTGACTTGTACATACTAAATATATCTTCAATGTTTTCCAGGTTTGTGTTTTCTTACAGTTGTATATTACAGTATGTGCAGTGAACAGTGTTCAGTAATAAGCAGGACGGAGAGGAAACATAACCGTTTATCTCTGATCTCAGTTTCATCACTTTTCTGAAATGTCCTCTCACCAAGTGAACATGCTCCATATTAATAATGTCTCCTGTGATTCATTATTGGAAACAATCTGTGAATATAGATGATATGGAAATCGTCAGTGTAAAGTTTTCATTTGGTTTTGTTTTTGCTGAATGTAACTCAGCTTTGTTTTTTCAGAACTGTGTAACAGATGACTTTAAGGTCTGTCTCATGAAACAGGATTGACAATTGCTGCAGTTTGAAGTGTAACAATCATCACTACCTGGTTACCAGAGGATTGATCTAAAAATATTTACTTCATTTTGTGTATTCTAACCAGTGTCTGCATCTTTCTATAACTTAAAGATTATATATGGGAATATACTGTCACATTTAAAGCCTGACTTACCAGTATATCAAGATGTCAGATATTATGGATGAGGATGGTGTGCATTTACTGGTGCACTGCTTATTTATTAATTTTGTCATTTTTTCACAAATACATTTTGTCAGTGTGGGAATTAGTCTAATATTATCATTGAAATGTTGGAGAAAAAAAAATTATAATGTGTTGTTACACAGAGTGTTGTTTGATGTCTCTATTATCAGATGTGTCAGAGACTCAAAAAGCAGAAGTATGTAGTGAGGAGGTTTTTGTCACAGTGTAAATCACTGTGATACCCACTCTTTAGCAGAGCTGTCCCATGTAGCACAGTAATAGACTGCTGAGTCTCCCTCCTCCACATTGTTGATGATCAAACGATAATCTGTTGTTGACTGATGATNACAGTAATAGACTGCTGAGTCTCCCTCCTCCACATTGTTGATGATCAAACGATAATCTGTTGTTGACTGATGATTAGATGTGAACTTTGGAGAGGAGAAACCAGAGCCATATCTAACAGAACTCCAGCCATGTTAAAACCTCAGCACATACTGAGGAACTCCTCCTGGAATCTGTTTATACCAGACTGCTGCATTAGTAACAGTCCCCAGGTTACAGTCCATGGTGGCTGTCTCTCCGTTCCTCAGCGTCACAACAGGAGGCTTCTGTGTCACCACCGTCACACCACTCACACCTGGAAACAACAAGATGACATGGAGTCAAGAGAAACACACAGACTGATGAATCCAACATGAGGTCAAAGCTGCAGTAACTCAGCCTCCTTACATGTTAGAGCGGTGATGAGAGTGCAGAGGGTCCCCAGCATGTTGTCAGTGTGTGCTGAGAATGGCCTTGTAACTTGGAAAGTCAGCTTACTGCTGACAGATCAGAGGCTTTGGAGGATGAGGAGAGGAGGTGCTGGAGGAGCAATTTAATACCACACTGAAACTGAGAGTGACTGACAGGAGGAGGAGCTTTGCTTGAAATTTAAATTATCATATTAGAATATTCTACCCCTTTGTGAGATACAGAAGCTGAACTTATGACAGTTTCCAACTCAAAAATTGGAGAAGGAGAAGTGGAGGAGGAGGAGTTTCAACACTCAACCCTGTTTTCATTCATTAATGCTCTGAGATTATTGAGTCATTTAAAAACTAACAGCAGCATTTTAAAATCTATCCATTAAGTCACTTGAAGCCATTGTAGAGATTTAAGAAGGAGGTAATGTGCTCTGTTCTCTTGGTCGGTGTTGGAATTCTAGCAGCAGAGTTTTCAATGAGCTGAAGTTGTCTGACTGTCTTTTGGGGAAGATCAGAAAGGACACTGTTACATTGGTCCACCCTGCTGGATATTATGGCATGAATGAGTTTCTCCAAATCTTGCTCTTTTTTAAAGATGATAAAATGCTGATTCAGCTCTTGCCTTGATGACGCTGCTGAAGCTCAGATCTGAGTCTAAATAAACACCAAGTTTCCTGACTGGGGTTTTTGTCTTTATAGCTCTGGAATCAGAAACTGCAGTAACATTCATTCGTTCCTCCTTGTTGCCAAAAACAATGATTTCTTTTCTGTCTTTATTTATTTGAAGGAAATTTGATTGCATCCAGCTGTTGACTTGTTCTAAGCATTGATAGAGTGAGTCTAAGGACTGGCGTAATTTTTAGTGGGGACGGTGGGGTCGTGTCCACACCAATACCCAGCAAGTGCTGAAATGTCCCCACCAATCATTTGGTACACAAAAGGTTAACCACTAGTCACGCCTCATATACCGCTAAAATGCTTGTGACAGGATTCCCCATCCGATCCAAGCAAGTTTATTCATTGCCCTGCCCTTGAATGAAAAACTACGTTTTCATTGGCTGAGATGTCCTCCACTTTCCTGGAAGCTGGAGCTCTGTGCAGCACGCACTTTTCCTCAGAGGCAGGCAGAGTTGAGCTGCTACAGTAGTTAGCGTAAGTTATCAATCTTCGCTCATTACATCAATATACTAAAGTTATTCATCAAAACAACTACTTATCCTATCTCTATATATTAATATAATCCTATCATCACCTCAGATATACTCAGAACGTTTTAATTATGCTCTTCATTAATTAGCCGCCAGTTTAAATTAGTACTAGCTAGTTTATTCTGCTCGATGTAGCCTTCCAGCCATCAGTAGCCCACTTGATCCAATCTTTTCGAGTCGGACTCGGGCTACAAAGTTTCCTCCGTTTTGTTGTTATGGAAATAGCCAACCAGCGTAGTAGGCTAACTAGTATAGCCTGTGTGTATGTTTAATCCAGATGGCAGCCCAAATAGCAGCCAGAAGAAGAAAGGTGGACATAAGGAACTATTTAAGAGGGGTGGGTCGACTTTAATGAAAATGTTTTCTCAATTGCCAGAGTCAACAATGATAATAATAGCCTACTTAAATAAGCTATTGCCTGGCTACACGTTTTTCCTCACTGTTGATATGCCATGTATCAACATGCAGGTGACAGAAGCAGTGGTGCCAGGCACCAGCACAGGCAGAGGAGAGGAAGGTGGAGAGGCAGGGACAGGGACACAGGTGAGCTAGAATAATAATGACTTGGTGATAGTTCTTAGTAGTTAGATTTAGTCTTGTGACAAATGTTGATCTGATGATGTACTGGTTGGTTCATCACCGTCTGTTTGAAATGGAAATTTTGAATAGGCACGTTTCACTGGTCACATGGCATGCATCAGTGTGGTATTTTATCAGTCAACAGTCTCAGAAGCAGTCCTGCCAGGTATTGGCACAAACAGAGCAGGAGAGGAAGAGTCACAGGTGAGGCCCAGGCTTATAAGTTACAAGTAGATATTACTATACTAGTATATAAACAAGTGGTGACTAGCATCATCAGTGTGTAGATCTACATCTATGTAATTCTAAATACATCTATGTATTTCCACGTGTAGTTACAGTAGTTTATAGAGTGGCTGACATTGTTCACTGACGTCAATCTCACTGCTACTCTCCGTTGCTGTCTTCTCCATCTGGAGCAGTTTCCTTTGATAAACACAACAGTAAAGGCTACAATTAGCCTTCCTTTGATAAACACAACAGTAAAGGCTACAATTAGCCACTCTATCAAATAACTACATGTGGAAATACATAGATGTATTTAGATAGAATTACATAGATGTACACACTGATGATGCTAGTCACCACTTGTTTATATACTAGTATAGTAATATCTACTTGTAACTTATAAGCCTGGGCCTCACCTGTGACTCTTCCTCTCTTGCTCTGTTTGTGCCAAAACCTGGCAGGACTGCTTCTGAGACTGTTGACTGATAAAATACCACACTGATGCATGCCACGTGACCAGTGAAACGTGCCTATTCAAAGAACCGGTCATCAAGATAATCTGATCTGACTGTACATCTTAAAACTGTATTTATGCAATATTTGATTCTATAAACAAGTGCCACATTTTTTCAGCTCGCACGCTTTGCACGCTCACCTTCAATGTCCCCACCAAAGCTCAAATCAGACCTACAGGGACTATGGTCACTTGGTGAAAAAGCTAGATAAATCTGAATGTTGTCAAACTGAGGGACTCCTCCTGGAATCTGTTTATACCAGACGGCTCGATTAGTACCAGTCCCCAGGTTACAGTCCATGGTG
>NC_065523.1:22164190-22181398 GCF_006386435.1 Epinephelus moara | reverse complement strand
TGGAGACTTTTGTTTGGTTGTGTTTTAGCTGCACGTGACTTCTAGTTTTTGTAACTTTGGCTGCCAGATGACCTTTGGACCTGTTCATGAAGAGGGACAAACTGCAACATAACAATATGATACAAGACATGTTTGTGTAACAATCCTCACTACATGTGCACCAGAGAATTTTTGTCAAGAAAGATTTATCACATAATCTGAGTTTGGATCAGCAAATGAGAATCTGCTGAGAACTTTTAATAACTTGTTTATTTCTATGAGCATCAAAAGACATGAATATTTACTGTAAACACTGATTTGTCCAACAGTGTAACAGATCTTGTGGTTAACATTTACCAGCAAGCATATTGTCTATTTTTACATTAAATAATGTACACATGACACACTGTAAATAACTACCACTAAGATCTTAGGCTTTATGTGAGAATCCAATCAAAGGGATTTGAAGTTTTAAAATATGTTTCTAATATATGAGAGAGGTGACATAAAGAATTGGCTGATGGCTTTACTCCCAGACAAGATGTGTCAAACAGTCAAAAAGCAGAAGTATGTGTGAGGAGGTTATTGTCACAGTGTAAATCACTGTGATACATGCTCTTTAGCAGAGCTGTCCCATGTTTCACAGTGATAGACTGCTGAGTCTCCCTCCTCCACATTGTTGATGATCAAACGATACTTTGTCCCAGACAAATGACTAGAAGTGAATTTGGGAGCGGAGAAACCAGAGCCATAATTTGGAGAGGAGTAGCTGTGATGATTCCTCAGCACAAACTTAAATGTTCCTCCAGGAATCTGTTTATACCAGCGAGACCCATCATCTGTAAAAACATCACAGTCCATGGTGGCTGTCTCTCCTTTCCTCAGCGTCACAACAGGAGGCTTCTGTGTCACCACCGTCACACCACTCACACCTGGAAACAACAAGATGACATGGAGTCAAGAGAAACACACAGACTGATGAATCCAACATGAGGTCAAAGCTGCAGTAAGTCAGCCTCCTTACATGTTAGAGCAGTGATGAGAGTGCAGAGGGTCCCCAGCATGTTGTCAGTGTGTGCTGAGAATGGCCTTGTAACTTGGAAAGTCAGCTTACTGCTGACAGATCAGAGGCTTTGGAGGATGAGGAGAGGAGGTGCTGGAGGAGCAATTTAATAGCACACTGAAACTGAGAGTGACTGACAGGAGGAGGAGCTTTGCTTCACTCTGCATGCTTTCTCACATTTGTTGACCTCAGATCCTCTGTGGAGGGAAATGTCTTTAGTTTATGCATTATTGTCAATTTAGCTGAAAACTTGAATTGACAGAATACATTGATGTCATGATTTAAAAAAAATAAAGCCGACAGTATATATGGATTTCTTTCTATGCTCAGTTCTTTATAGATGGAATTCATGCATGAGAGTTTTATCATTTGTGAATCATTTTGCTTTCAAGTTTTTCATGAGTCAACAGCAGACATCGTCTGCAAGATATAAACTTTGTCTCTGCTCACATGTACATACTGTAATTAACACCCCTAGAGGTAAACTGTATTTCATCAACAACATGTTCATCATGAAACTAGTGTGTTTCCAGTCAGACACAGTTCTGATTTTACAGAGAGCTGACACTTGACCTCTTCATTTACATGGAGCTATAAATAAGGAGAGGAGGCCTGCAGGTGCATCCTGGGAAGGAAGAGAGGGAGGAGTAGAGAGGTGATGCTTCACTGATGGAGGATGAAAACTCAGTTTCATTTGCTCATGTCATCTGATTTTTCTAACGTCTTAACCACTGTGAGCAACTAAAACAAGGCAAAGTCATATCAATCTGTTGTGTTTTAACTGCAAATCAATTCTTAATTAATATGTTGCTTTATGAATTTGATCATTTTAAATGTGAATAATAAAGATTAAGAAGGAAAAAATGTCTGTTATCTTGGTGTCCTGCAACATCTGCCATTATCCGTGGGATGGAGCAGCAAAATAAAATGTGGTTAAGCTTACAAAACGTTTAGAACATTAACATACTTATATTCTTCCATCAGTACAAATAAGAACTTTTCATCTTCGTGAATGATGGTTGAAAAACGCAGCATTTGCAAAGCTGATACAACACCTCCACCTAACTGTCACAACATTTATTACAAGCATGCAGACACATCTTTTCTAACATGTAAACTTTGATGATGATGATAATAATAATAATAATAATAATAATAATAATAAATAATAATAATAAATAATAATACTAATAATAATAGGTTTATTGTTGTTATTATCATCATCAGCATTATTATTATTCTTATTATTATCATTATTATGATACGGAGTTTCAGTTTTTTAACATGATCAAATAATATTAATAATAATAATAATAATGGTTATTATTATTGTAATTATTACTATTATTGTTATTGTATATATATATATATATATATATATATATATATATATATATACATATATGATATGAGGAGACATATTACTGACGTTGCTGTTGATATTTGATATTTTTAATAATGCAGTTCCTCATTTTGACCACTGAGGGGCAGTAAACTATCGTCTCCTGTAGTGTCGCGCTTCAGAAACAATACAAAACCAACACTTCAGATATAAATGTGAAATTAAACAATTAAAAGAGAGTGGTGTTTGTTGTGTCTATTCTTTTGGGGGAGGCGGTAGAGATTTAGTTATATTTTGTATCTATGTCGCACATTATTAATTTTTTAGTGTGTTCTGGTGCCACATATCTGATTAGGCTTTATAATTATATGAGGGGAAAAAATAAGAAACCGCTTTAATAGTTGTTCTGAGTTATATACAAAACGAACCGACGCCCTTGCCCTGACCCCTTCCCTTGCTGACCTCCGCCCCGCCGGGCGGTCCCAAAACACAGAGCGAACGCCCTGAATCTCTGGAACGCTTGGAGACAACCAATCAGGTTGACTCCCTGCTACGTTAGCACAGCTCTGGCAAAACAACAGCCCGTCTCAATTTGTTTCTTGTTAGCACTAGCATTAGCTACAGAGCCGCCGACAAAACCTAGCGTGTAAAAATGTTAAATTAACGACAGCGTTCATACCCGGTCGATGTTATCTTTGATTTGACGTTGGTGTTCGTTTGAAGGCAGAGCCAGTCGGAGCTGCGACGCGCCGTTAGCTGCCAAGCTGCTAGCTAACTGTAGCTAACATCGGCGATCCAGCAGAGAAAGATGGGGTCCATTCTGAGTCGCAGAATCGCTGGCGTTGAGGATATCGATATCCAGGCCAACTCGGCCTATCGATTTCCACCGAAATCTGGTAAGTGATCGGTAGTATCTCCCGGCTGAATTCAGATTCCATATTACCACGGATCATCTAAAGCAAGAACAGACATAGGCACACGGAGCTGACGCTAGCTAACGTTAGTTAGGCTCTAATTACTGTTTATTTTTTGTTGATTGTCATCAGATAATTTTATTGGCGAGATAAGGATTGCTAACCCGATTATAAATTTGTCTGTCTGTCTGGTTCACATGTTAAGAAAGCTTTCAAAATTTACTGTGGTTTTATAGCCTACATTGTGCTACTGCTGAGGACTGTCAGGTTAATGCAAACAGGTCTAATGTGATGTTATTGCAGTGTGATGGTAGCAGACTGAAGCATTGAATGTCTAACTCCAAAAATGGATATAATGAAGTGACACGTGTGTTTTATTCACATTAAACTGATGCTCCAAGAGCTGATGAGACACGACACCCATGTCAACAAAGGATTTTCAGCTTAAATGCCATTTCCTGTTAGTGTTGTGTTTCAACTGTATTTAAAGTAAATAGTAATTAGTCTTACATATTTATTACACTCTCACTTTGCTGTTGAGATATTTTCAATCAGTGAAAACACAGTACGGTGTACACTGTAATTTCTCACTTTGATACAATGCCTTGAAAAATATCCACATTCAGTATCATGGGGGAAAAATACATTTTAATTTTCTTAAATCAGAGATAAATTTAACCAAGCCACAGCGTGACGAGTTTTCTTTTCTTGGTTAGCAGCAGGGAACAGCAGAATGACTGTAGTAAACATTAACTGTAAGAGAGAGCAAGAAATGGCAGACTGTAACGGTGTATCAGTACTGCTGAAAATTATTATTGAAACCACTTAAAATATTCAGTATTGATAACCATTTGTAGATCAATTGATTTGACAACACTAGTACTGAGATAGATATGTCAATATCATGTTTAAAACCCATAAACTGGCCTTTCAGCTGGTCATATAATCTCCTGCACTTCCGTACACACATACGAGGACTGATATGGTGGTAATGACGTTACTCTTGATTTTATTCACTGTTATTTTCTTGTTTAGGGGTGATTAAAATGATTGCACTTGAACAGAAATCTTTTTTTGATATAGAAATTTACGTGCTGCAAATATAAAATGCTACAACACATTTAGGCAGACATAATGACATAATAACAGTGGCATAGTGCTGATGTACCTCTGTTGGTATTTATTGATCCCATTTATGCAACCAAGCAGCCTTTATTGTCCTTTTTATCATCTGAATTATAGACCTACATTACATGCCAAAAAACAGCCAAGAGCCAAGCCAATCTGAAAATATAATAATATCGCTACCTGTATGTAGTTGTTTGGGGGTTTATGGTTTGTTAAGACTTCTGTGCTCCTGCCTCTGAAATGACTGCACTATTAAACGAGAGCTTAAACATGTTGCTCGAAGGAGTCATAATATTCAAAGTAACAATATATAGACTGAGTTACTGCTCACATCAATGCAGGTAGAGAGGTTTTATATTGCTCGCAGTGCCTTTATTATTTATTGTTTCCTTCTCTTGTCCTCAGGGAATTATTTTGCGAGCCACTTCTTCATGGGAGGAGAGAAATTTGACACACCACATCCAGAGGGATACCTTTTTGGAGAAAACATGGACCTGAATTTTCTTGGAAATAGGCCAGTGCAGGTGAAAACTGATGTTTTAATCATAAAACAACAACGTAAACTACAACATCGCAGCTCTACATTTCTTGTCAGTAATCGGAATAATCACACCATGTTGATTATTTCTAATCACATATCATCCATATTGCTGTTATCGCTACTAGTTTCCATATGTGACGCCTGCACCACATGAGCCTGTGAAGACCCTGAGGAGCCTGGTGAACATTAGGAAGGACTCTCTGCGTTTGGTCAGGTGAAGATAACGAGGCCAACTGCGATATAATTACATTAAAAGCAAATAACTGTTTTAACGAAAACAGTTTCCATTGTGGCAACTCGTCACAACTGTGTCACGCCTCTTGATTCCAGGTATAAAGATGACTCTGACACACCGGTGGAGGAAGGCGGAAAACCAAAGGTCCAGTATGGTGTTGAGTTCACCTTTGACGCAGATGCTCGGGTGGCCATCACCCTCTACTGCCAAGCGTTTGAGGAGTTCTCCAATGGGATGGCAGTGTAAGAATTTGATCTCAAAACTCTCAGATTAAGCTCTATCTATTAGCATCACAAAGGCTGAACTGCTACTTAAATATTCAACTGGAATCAGACTTTTATCTGTCTTTCATTATTTAAATTTAAAAATCACATCTGAATCCATTTGCGAAACCAACATAGGGCACATCTGTCTGTCTGTGAGAGGATCAGTTGTTCAGATTTGAGCCATATAAACAGACGAGTGGAACTGACACAGCAGCGTCATATTAGTGGAAAATCTTGTGCCAGAGACATTTAATCTCTGTTTTTTGGGTAGTGAGATTCAGGCCTTAGAGCACAAGGACTAGAATAGATACAGAGGGTCCTTAGCAACCACCAGTCGCCATGGATACTGCAGATAAGTCTTAGAAGAAGATGAAAGTAATAGTTCGTACCAAAGTTATTCAGTTATTATGAAATGAGACAGAAAGATGATACTTCTTTCTGGAGTCATAGAGATCAGATATTGCTACTGTTGAGCTATGATATTCACTTTTCTTTATTTCCATTGTGTCTAACCATTTTTAGGCACGCTAATGCATATTAAGTATGTAAAGATTTTCCTCAATGATAAATATCTAGTTAGAAAAACAGAGTGCACTGTCCATCCAGGATTCCTTCATCCTCCTGCACACTGATCACATTTCTCTGTAACATACTGTGCGCAGGTACAGCCCAAAGAATCCATCGCTGGTCTCTGAAACTGTGCATTACAAGCGTGGCGTGAGCCAGCAGTTCTCCATGCCGTCTTTCAAAATAGACTTCAGCGACTGGAAAGAGGAAGATGTAAGTATCTGCGGCAGTTTGTTTCTGGGTCACACATCACAGCAAGAGTTAGTCTCCACCGGTGTTCGTTTATGTCTTCGAATATCCTGCTTGCACTTACACAGCACACTTTTTGCCAGAGGTCTACATCAGTGCATCAACACAACCTTTGACTTTTTTATTATAGGCTTTATTGAAACAGGGAAGGCCACTGAGAGGAAGTTCTCTTTTACAAGAAAGCCCTGATTGTAGTACAGATAAAACAATAATAGGGGAACATAAAAGTTACAGCATGTATCAACAAATCATAAAACAAACAGGGCAAGGACATCAGTGTAAGGGACAGCATCAGTTCACAGAGAGCACATGCATTTACCCTGTTCCAAGTTTGTCAGAAAGTATTTAAATTGATTAAAAAGGAAAAGCTTGTCTTATTTTTGAAGCTTCTGCAGATTGTTCCACTTGTGTGGTGCGTAGTATTGAAGAGCCAGTCTCCCAGTCTCAGTGTTAACATGATGATTTTCAAGGACCAAATAAGCCTGGGACCCAGTGCTGAGTGAATTTTGCCCAGAGGTGTTTTATCAATTAATAGAATGCAGTGTTGTTACTTTCCTCACTGCCAACGACTGCCACCCAACTTCCTCATATAATAAAAAAAGTGAGTAGAGTAGGCATCCCATGTACAAAGGCAGTGCTCATGCTGCAGCAGCCAGAGGCTCGATTCCAGCCCACAGCCCCTCGCTGCATGTCATCCCCCCTTTCTCTCCCCCTTTCACACCTAAATACTATCCTATCAAATAAAGGCAAAAAAATAACCTTTAAGAAGTCGAAAAATAGAGGTAGGAGAGTTCATATAAATTACACTGCCATAGTCAGTAACAGATAAAAATGGTTGACTGAACAATTTTCTCTTGCATTTCTGTATAATCCATCCCGTATTTCTACAGAAAAATGCCAGTTTTGCTTTTAAGATGTTTATGTTTTTATAAACTGTTATTACATAACCATGCCTCATTGAACAATAAAATACATGTATCTCTTCCCCTACAGCTGAACTTTGACCTCGACCGAGGAGTGTTTCCCATGGTAATCCAAGCTGTGGTTGATGAAGGGGACGGTAAGTTACTGCATAACAGTCAGGACAGGATAGCTTTATATTGAGACTTGTTGCACAAACATTAAGACCTATTTATGGAATTGTAACATAAAGTAGCAGGTCGACAGTCATGAGAAATTATACTAATATTGTCAGTATAAACAGTTAAATTTCAAGCTTAAATATACGTTTGTACTAACCAGGACATTGTGTGTTCTTCTTAAGATTGCCTCGGACATGCTCACGTGCTTTTGGCAGCCTTTGAAAGAGTACGTATACATCTAAATAATGGGGTTCCCATGGGTCGTTGAAATCCTTGAAAGTTTGTCAGTGTAAAGGAACATCTTGAAAGTTTTTTATAAATATATTAATAGATATGGGTCATTGAGGGTGCTTGAATTTATATATTTTGTGTAAGAATAAAAATGGATGTTTTTTTTAATATTTTTAGGCGTTCAAGCGTTGACACACTCGAGCCTTTCTCTCTTTTAATTGTGATCTGTGAGCTTCTCTAAAGCCTGCTAGTTTTAATTATAAAATTCTTTGTTTATTGTACCAGTGATTAACTTTGATAAGTGTCTCAAACTCTGCTGTGCTGGCTTCTTGAATTTGAAGGAACTGGGCCTGGAAAGTCCTTTTAAAAGTCCTTGAATTTGTTGTTAAGAAGGCGTGGCAATCCTGAAATTAAAGTAGAAATATTTTTAGTCTGGATAAAAAAAGTTTCTACATGAGCTAAAACATGTTTGTTTTGTTTCTCACCTCCAGCATGTCGATGGCAGTTTCTCCGTCAAGCCTCTGAAGCAGAAGCAAATTGTAGGTTTATGAATGTTCCTCTTTCAATATTGCGTTTTTCATTAGTTAGCAAATTATTAAGCTGAATATATAGTGAATATCCTCACTTTGCTTTTTATCAGTGACTTTTTTTTTATTTACTTAATCACCCTAAATGCAACTGATTAAATTATGAAGGACTTACTGTTCATGCTGCAGCATGTTATTGATGCAATGCAGGATGTTTAACGCAGAGCGTCAGTGACCCTCATACATATTTGCAGCTTTTGAAAAGACAGAGATCTGTGCTGAGACCCTTGGGAGTCTGGCAATAAAGCAAAGCTGTGAAGTAGACGTTGAATATAAACTTTCAGGGAGCTCAAAGTTATTTCACATATATTCAGTTTTTTGTGTAATTTGTCTTTAAATGTGAAACATTGTTGAAACAGATGGTTTTAATTTTAAGACAGCAGTGAGATGTATGAATCTATTTTCTGTATCACACTTCCCTAAAAATTAAAAAGGAAGAAAAACCAAGACAGTGGATAGAAGATGTCATGCATTTTGCTTTTCCAGCTCCCTTAGACCTCGTTGCGTGCATGAACATAGGTTTCTGAAAGATAATTTGTGCTGTTATCTCTTCAGGTGGACCGTGTGAGCTACCTCTTACAGGAGATCTATGGGATTGAGAACAAAAACAACCAAGAAACCAAGGTTTCACTTAAAACATTACCTTGAGAATGAGTCACATTGCTGTGATAGTTTTATTTGTGTGACTTTTGATGTGATTTCTTTTTCCAGCCATCAGATGATGAGAACAGTGACAACAGCAACGAGTGTGTTGTCTGTCTGTCTGACCTGAGAGATACACTCATCCTGCCCTGCAGACACCTGTGTCTCTGCAACTCCTGCGCAGACACTCTGCGTTACCAGGCCAACAACTGTCCGATCTGCAGGCTGCGTAAGAACTGTTACAATATTTTTTGGAAAGTAGTTAAAGTGTGACATTGATATCGTGTTTAATTTGAGCCTGGGTTCCTTTTATCAGCCTTCAGAGCCTTGCTGCAGATCAGAGCTGTGAGGAAAAAGCCCGGTGCTCTTTCCCCTGTGTCCTTCAGCCCAGTCCTGGCTCAGACTATGGACCATGAGGAGCACTCAGTAAGTCATGTACATCTGTGTATAATCAGATACAGTTAGCTAATGTGCAGCAACATCAAGGGAGGACTGGGCATGACTTTGGGCTGCACAACATATTTCTATCCTTATTGCAATATGAAGTTCTGCAGTAAAAATATTGTAAGGGGTGCAGTATTGGAACAGCTGGAATTCACAACTTTAAGTCCAAATATTAAGTCAGTTTTTACCTTAACATTTTTCAAACTTATAGCTCAATTGAAAGACTCATGGCTAACAGCTCTGACACCTAAACTGGCAGTAACCCATCTTTGAATGAAATAGTTAAAACTCTTTTACAGTGCTTGTCATGAATATGCAGCAGTTTGTTTATCAGCTGTGCATCATCACCACTGGTCCTCGTCTACGTCTCTTTGCAGAGCACAGACTCGGTTCCTCCCGGCTTTGAACCCATCTCGCTGTTGGAAGCTCTGAATGGTCTGCGGTCAGTGTCTCCTGCCATCCCATCTGCCCCCCTCTACGATGAGATCAACTTCTCAGGGGGTCTGGGAGGTGACAGCAGACAGCTGAGCTCCCCAGAACATTTAAGTGATGGAAGTCTGCAGAAAGGCAAAGTCAGCAAGTCACCTGACAGGTATGTTTATACGCACACGTTTACAAAAACAGTACTGTGAGAAATCAGGTCAGGACAGGAAATGAGATAATATGTGTAACATATATCACAACCATCACTTTACATCAGGCTTGTTGTGCTTGGGCTTTTTTGTTTCCTTGTCCCGGTGATCAGCACATCTTAGTGATGCAGTCAAATGTGCCACAGCATGTCGCATGGGTTTTCTTTCACATAACCTAAAACACTGGAATAAGGCTGACATGCCGTCTTACAAACAACTCTCTCCTTGTTGCTGTTGTAGCTGATCGGGAACTTGCAGGCGGGTCTTTCAGCTGTGGTGTTTCATTTGCGCTTGCCGTGGTGTGACTGACTCATTGTGCTACTCTCAGAACCTGTTGCTGGTAGCATACAGTTAAAAGTTTCTGGGCAGTACTTGCCCTCATGAATTTTGATTCTGCAATATGTGCACCAGTCTACATAAAGTGTATTCAGACAGTTCGGCACAAATACACGGACTGCTACAGCCTTAGTGGGTGCTGCAGGTTTTCTTTCATGTGGGACAGTTGTCATGACATAATTGTAGAATGCAGCTTCTACATGCTGCTGGCGTAAAACCAGTTGTTTTCTTAATTTATTTTGAAGTCTACATCATTTCTTTTTAAAAGGTAGAGGTTTCATTTTTATGCGTTGAGTGTGCTGTATCTGTCCATCTGCAGCTAATCTCACATATTATTGGACCAGTCAGCCTAACATTTTGTGTGTACATTTATGGCTATTTTCGCTACCATCTTAAGTGTAAGGGAGGTGGGAGAGACAATTCCACCGTGCACGCATCGTCTAGAGTGGCCACGATTATCTCCCGCGGAGATGTGCACTCCACTGAGTGCATTTTTACAGATAGGGTTATAATTGTTCTGTGTAGATAGCTGTGATTGATTGAATAGCCTTTACCACTTGTATCTTTCTGTAGTCACCAATTTTTTGCCTCGTCCCCCTCCACAGCACCCTTAGGTCTCCATCCTCTCCCATCCAAGAGGAAGATGAGGAGAAGCTGTCTGAGATGTCTGACGCTCAGCCACACACACTGCTGTCCAGCAGCCCCGCCCCCACTGACGTAAGCTGCCACTCCACCACCTGACGTTTAAACTTTAACTCTGTTGCAAATAAAATCTTTAACCAGCTCGTTTCCTTCTTACTCCAGGCCACAGCCACCGAGGACGTGGCAGAGTCCCTGTCTCCAGATGATGGTGAGTTTTTTACTTTGGCAGTCAATAAACAGTTCATTATGTGACACTGGTAAAGTTGTTGGCTTTAAGTTACATGCATTGACATTTACTCTCCTGGGTGATTCAGAGGACAGGATGCATTCTGGAGGAGACATCCTACAGGACTGCAGCAGTGAACACAGCAGCTTGACCAAAACAGAGAGCGACCCACCGGGCGATTTGTCTCTGCCAGGTAAGAGTTTCTCTCTACTGTTAAATTCCCGGCAAACAGGAAGGAAAAGAAAGGAAGCAGAATATGTACTATGTATGTTATCTCTTATGTATAAAGCCATGTACAATATCAGTCTGCACTTTCTGATGGCATCTTTTAGCAAATCAGATGGTCGAGCATTGACTCCTAGAATGAAGAGCATTGTCAACTACAGATCGTCTGGTTCTTGATGGTTTTTCTAGTTCTGGTTCTCTTAACATTTCTTTTCTTAAATCCAAGACTTGAGGCTGTGATTCCCTGTGCTTTGCATCTAACCTGTTTGCTGTTGTGCTTCTCTGTTCCCTAACACTCCTCTTCTGTTCCCTACCGTCCTGTCCCTTCGTACCGCCTCACTTTGGGCAGCTCTCGGTCCCGATTCCTGCTCTATTGGTATGGAGGAATAACTGTGGTATGTAGGCTTTCCTGTCTGCTCTGCTTCTCTGTATGTGAGCTCTACTGTGCTCACTGAATCCTGTTTCCCATAAGTAGTCATTCTCATCTATCACAGCTAGAATTAAAAGATGCGGCAGGTATTATCAACTGAGTTTCGTATGATTACAGCAGTTTTTAATGCAGACAAGACTTATCTTATTGAGAACATTTCCTTTTCACTTCTCAATGAGCCTGTGTACACCTGGTATTAACACGTGTTTCAGTGATCCAATCACAAGTGGACAGCGTAGACACATCAGTGTTCACACCTGTGTCTGTTAGGGCTGGGCGATATAACGACTGTGTACGATATATCGATATATTTTCAAGCAAGATATAGATTTAGACAATACCGTTTATATCGATATAGTGTCACGTTGCATTACATAAGGCATACCAGTGGGCATCTCTCCTCTCTGACACTCTCTGCACAGCTCCACCCCACTTACTCACTCACAAGTTCTCCAGCAACACCAACAGAGACACAGAGCTGCTCCTCTGTTTAACCTGTCTGTTAATTAGTCTACACTGTGACATTGGTCTTTAAGTTTAAGTTTAAGCTATATATTTATCGCTAAATTAGCGGAACTTTGTTAGCAGCTTTTATTCAATAAAGGCAAATCTATTATAATACTGCAGGGAGGAAGAGTACAATCAGAAACAGTCACAGTGAGATGTTGATGAAGAGCTGCAGACAGCAGGCTCTTACTGCACCTCTGCTAACAGCTCACCGCCAACAGGTTAACTTCTTTTACCTGCCCTGCTGTGGAAAAACACATGTAGCAAAAATAACAGGGAACTTTAGCTGCGCATCCGCTTGCAACTTGCACCTGAACATGTCGCCCATTACGTAGAAAATACAGAGATATATATCTATGTATCGCCATGCAGCCTGAAAATACCGTGATATGAATTTTTGTCCATATCGCCCAGCCCTAGTGTTTATCATGCGTTAGCAGCTGACCTCAGATGTCGTTACTGCCTACGTCACCAACCCTAGAAGGTCAAAGGGCCCATTGCACAGTTATTACGTCCACACTCTTGCTAGCATGCTCACTAGCCACATTAGCGGTTGTGTCTGTACAGCTGGAGGTATCACTGTCAGCAAGTCTAACATGTCTCCTTCCATAGGGCAAAACAAAGGACAGTCACACAACACTTTATCCAACTCATTGTAAAATGGGCAAGTTATAAAGTGTTAGGGTTCTGTTACCAAAACAACCAGCATGTCCAGCACTCATGACATAGTCCTTGTCGGGGACACATCAGGACCCTGGATTTATAAAGAGAACTGGACACAGCGTTGGAGATAGGGCCCCAATTATTCCTATGAAAGTTGCTCAGTTGTGCATAAGGCCAAAAAAAACCCCCTCAATTTCTACGGTATGATATTACCCAGAGCTTCTGTATTGTGGAGCCCATAGAGCAAGCACCCTTGAAATTTATGGTGGCTGAGCGTGGCCAAACTTCCAATTTAGCCCTCCTCTAATTTGAATGGAGATCAAAATAATTTTATCATCCAGCTCTTCTAGACTTAAAAATGTGGTGGATCAAATCCAAATGAAACAAGTCTCATATTGTGGGGTTGTGTTGTTCAAAAAAATGTAGTCACTGATTTACAGACGTCTCTTTCACAATGTAAGTCTATAAGAAAAAGGTTTTTAAGGCCCCTTGGCATCATGTGACAGACCTGGAAGTTGGAATTCCATGCTTGGCCACTGTGTAAAATTGACTTCAAAGCCCAGCGCTGTTCCTGGCTGCTTTATTAAGACACAGTAGCATTTACACTACAAAATAGAGCAGTCAAATGTGTCCCAGTCCACCACAAGTGGTTTGAGTGATCGGATCATAATGCTTCTTAGTGGTAGTTTTCACTAGAGATGCGCGCAATTTGAAGTTTAAACGATTAAACGTCCGCCACCTCGCTAGTTGGCACCAGAGATATTAGTTGGGTGTTCATGTACAAGGCTGCCTAAAGGAGCTATATGTAAGANAATCATGTTTATGTTTTGAATTTGTGTTTTGGCCTGTTGCGCCACCCACCGCCGTCTACCAGTCACGCAGTCAGTAGAGTCTCAGCATCAGTTACAGTTAAGACTGTGCTACAGCAGCACGGCAAGCAGCATTAGCAGTGTCCCCAGTACATTTGGCCACATTCTTACATACAGCACCTTTAACTGTCATGCAGCTGCCCGCCACTAGTGGGTGCTACAGAGCCGTCAGACAGCAGTCCCCCTCACGGTAATGCTCGAGTAGACTTAAGTTTTAAGACAGCACGGTGGGAAATTGGAGAGACGTCCTCTCGCAAAACCAGCGCGGTTTGGTAGAACATTGACCTAGGAAATGAATTCAGCAGCAATTTATCTTTTTTGAGATGTTACATTATTTGTTAACTTTAATCAAATGTTGTTGGATAATGTGCGGGGTTTACATTCATGCTGTGCAGCGCAAAATGCCTCTCATTTCAGCTGAAATTTAATTATAAATTAGATGTTGTTTTATTAACTTTAAAAAGAACTGCTGTCATTTCTGTAGGATAATGTGCAAGGTTTATTGTGCCCCACATTTTAGAGGCAAGTTATTTATTTTAGATGTTATTTTAGTGGTTAACTTTTGACAGAGTTGCTGTCATGTTCACGTTCATACCACACGATGCAAAGTGTCTCGTACTTGGTTGTGATTAAAGGCTTCAAAGGGCTCTTAATGCACACAATATATTTTTGGACAATGTTTCACAAACTTAACAATAAATGGTGCTAAATGTTGACTGTTTTCTGAGTGTTTTGATTAAAATTTTCGTTTAGTCGACGGGGAAATTAGTCTCCAGGAACATCCCTAGTTTACACTTGTATTTAGAGATGTCCACTTGAGATCTGATCGCCAAGCTCATATGTTAATACCATTTGTAAACAGGCTCCGTGTAGTCTGAGTAGAGACGTCACTTTGAGGCGTGTTGCTCATCTGTTGCTGCTTCCTCTGCAGGGTCATCCGAGTCAACAGAAAGCCTGAAAAGTCAGAGCACAAACTGCTCCAGCCAGCCTCTCCTGTGTCCCACGAGCAGCCTTCATATGGAAGATGAGCACCTCAACCCCTGACTCTCATCCAGCCTTTCCCCCCTCCCCTCCATCAGAACAGATTTATGCGTTACAAAGATGATCCAGTCCCTCTAATTCCTCCAGCCCAGTTTTCTGCTTCAGTGATCAGAGCCGAGGACGGCCCCGAAAGGAAGTCCACCAGGACAAGGGAGGACTGTCTATTCCATCAGTGTCTCTGACATTAGAAAAGAAAATTTGACTCCTGTTAAGATTTTCTCAGTACCTTACTTTATGACTGATGTTTATAAAAAAGATATCGTTTCCCCGGCTTTGAAAACATTTCATTAACTGTCAGATGGTGTTCAGTTGTGTGTCTTGACCAGAGTTGTGGTCTAGTAATGTCGATTCCAGAGATATTTCACCACCTGTCACGGTGGCTTTAAGCACACTTACTTTAAATTAACTCTGTACCGATTGCTAAACACTAAATTCAGAAGACTTTATAAATACAGTTTGTGTCTAGATATTGTACTCATCAGTTAAATGCATTAATGACTCGAGGACTTATTTTTACAGCAAGGTTGATTTGAGTTATGAGCAGAAATTTGAGGACATATTAAGTATGTATCTGTGTGTCCATTTGAAGTGATTTTGCACTCTGCGACAAAATCGTTTATAATTCATTCCTTATAACAGAGTTTATGATGAGATGAGTTTAAGTTGTCTGCAAACATTTACATGTCACTTTTTTATCATTTCAAAATATGTGATATCTATGTATCATAACTGTACTAGAATCCTGTGTAGTTACTTCCAAAATTGTATCCTTGCATATTACATAGAAGGAAAAAAAATCCTGATATTGAAATAATGGAACTAGATACAGTTAACATGCACATTATTTAAGACTTGGATAATCGATAAGAGCTACAGATTCACACCCTAACAGCTAAACTCAAAGATAGATAAAGCCTGCAACAAGCATAGATGCTCCAGCTACATGTATGCTGACTCACTATGGCACAGTAAGTGTGCTTGTCGTAGATGTGGCAGATCTCTGTACAGTCTTTTTGTGGCAATGCCAGTGTCTGCTTATGTGATGTAGCTGCAAAAAAAATGGGGTTCCGGTGTTTGTGTGGCTGCAACACCTTTACATAATTTGGTCCTGTACGTATGTGTAGCGCCATGCATATAGATCTATGTGCCTTGAATTGATATGGCTGCCTGCTTGTTGCATTGGACATTAGTGTTCTTCTAAATGCTACAATATACAACCGTTGTCAGCCCGTAGACAGGATTTTTGATGCTGATGTACAGAGCCTTTTTTTCTATCGCAGTCTAAATGTTACTGGACAAATGTATCTTGTTATTGCAATATGAAATTGAACTGTTCATTTACTATGTTATGGCCATGTATCGATTATGCATTTAATCTTAGTATTTAGGTTCAAGCGGATTCTCTTAATGTGTATTTGATTGGAAGGACCACATCCAATGCAATAAGTGCAAACGTTGCATTTTAGTAATTGGGCTAGCATTTGCATGTGAATTTGTAGAGGCTGAAACGTCTCACTGCTTTTAAGTAAGTTATTTTGTCTTTTCCCCTCCTCCTCTTCTGTGCCATTTCAACTTGACACTGTGCCTTCCTGTTCCTGTTCTGACCACTATTGACCTGGTATCCAGGATAACTCCACAGTAGGTGGTTTGTGGCTCTCTGTAAAATCAATACCTGTCTTTCCTTGTGTGTATAGCAGCATGTGTATAACAATAAAGAACAAAGATTCAGTACTTCAGTTGTTTTCTGATTCATCACAATGCCTATTTGCTCCTGACAGTACTGATGTTCTTTATTATTCTGCAGACTCAAATCTGTTAATAACCACTGATATGCCATGGTATGTTTTAAGATATAGAACATGGCCAAAGATTAAACTTGGGACCTTAAGTATAATGACATAAGCCCATTACTTTGAGATTAATAGGATTTTCTAAAATAATGATTCACCTTTTGTAGGTATTTCTTTTGGCATACTAAAGTATGACATTTTTTATGCATACTTTATACTATAACATTTTTTAGCATACTATACTATGACTCTTTGGCAAACTGTACTATGACTATGACAGGACTACGACATGTTTTGGTATACTGTACTATGACATTTTTTATGACATACTCTACTGACATTTCTTACATTACCATACTATGACTTTATTTGGCATAATGGACATTGATTTATATAACATACAATACTATACCATGACTATTTTTCATTATTTTAGACGACATTCTATGACATGACGCTTTGTCATGATTTTGGACCACATACTATACTATGACTTTTTTTCATGATTTTGGACGACATACTATACTATGCCTTTTTTTCATTGTTTTGGACCACATACTATACTATGACTTTTTTT
>NC_065523.1:22163544-22163690 GCF_006386435.1 Epinephelus moara | reverse complement strand
TTTGGACCACATACTATACTATGACGTTTTTTCAGGATTTTTGACCACATACTATACTATGACGTTTTTTCAGTATTTTGGACCACATACTATACTATGACTTTTTTTCATGATTTTGGACCACATACTATACTATGACTTTTTTT